>NC_138380.1:7139947-7154861 GCF_054177405.1 Leptonychotes weddellii
AAGATACACATGTATATTTTATTTTATTTATTTTTTATTTATTTTTTTAAAGATTTTATTTATTTGAGAGAGAGAGAATGAGACAGAGAGCATGAGAGGGAGGAGGGTCAGAGGGAGAAGCAGACTCCCCGCCGAGCAGGGAGCCCGATACGGGACTCGATCCCGGGACTCCAGGATCATGACCTGAGCCGAAGGCAGTCGCTTAACCAACTGAGCCACCCAGGCGCCCTACACATGTATATTTTAAGGAAAATTAAAAACATAAAATATAAAAAGAGAAATAAAGCACAGAAGTATGTATTTTGTACTCAGAGCTGTGACTTTTTTTTTTTTTATTAAAGATTTTATTTATTTATTTGAGAGAGAGAGAATGAGAGAGAGCGAGTACATGAGAGGGGGGAGGGTCAGAGGGAGAAGCAGACTCCCTGCCGAGCAGGGAGCCCGATGCGGGACTCGATCCAGGGACTCCAGGATCATGACCTGAGCCGAAGGCAGTCGCTTAACCAACTGAGCCACCCAGGCGCCCTGTGACTTTTTTTTTTTTTTTTTTTAAATCAAGGTATAACTTATTGAACTATAATTTATACGTCATAAAATTAACTCATCCACAGTATACAGTTCAATGACTCACAGTAAATTTATAGAGCTGTGTAACCATCACAGCAATCCAGTTTCTGAACATTTCCATCCCCACCAAAATTCCCTTGGGACCGTTTGTCCTATACCTGTGCCCCTAGCCCCAGGTAACCACTGATCTGCTCTGTCTCCACAGACTGGCCTTTTTTGGACATTTCATGTAAATGGAATTATATATGTGACATTTTGTGTCTGGCTTCTTTCACCCAGCATAATGTTTTTGAGGCTCATCCACAGTGGGGCATGTACGTATATCTGTTTCCCTTATATTACTAAGTAATATTCCATCGTATGGATATACCACAGTTTGCTCATTTACTCAACAGTAGATGTATGTGAGGATTATTTATTTGCTATGGTTTTTTAAACCTAAAGGTGATTCATTTTTCTCAAAACAAAATAACACACCTTCTTTCTTAGAGATTCTATTCTTTGAAAGAGAACATCCTCACATGTCACCTTTTTCTCATAAACAGAAAGAAAAAGAAAATCCCTCAACTTTCCACTGAGAAAGATATTTCCATGATGGCTCTCGTAGCTGGAAGCAGCACCGACAAACTCGATTTCTCCGCATTAAAGTCTAGTGAGGAGAAAGCTTAGTGTAGGAAACAGTGCAGGTGAAGACAAGGTTCCTCTTAAACTTTACCTTTATCAGGGTTACCCCTTCAAATTTTCTAATGTAATGTGTAAAATGGGAATCTTCAAGCAGGCCCCAAACACTGGTGTTAGCCCGTCAAACCATTCTGCCAATTTAGGCTTTTCTTTCCACATTTAAATTCTTTTTTTTTTTTTTTAAAGATTTTATTTATTTATTTGAGAGAGAGAGAATGAGAGACAGAGAGCATGAGAGGGAAGAGGGTCAGAGGGAGAAGCAGACTCCCTGCCGAGCAGGGAGCCTGATGTGGGACTCGATCCCGGGACTCCAGGATCATGACCTGAGCCGAAGGCAGTCACTTAACCAACTGAGCCACCCAGGCGCCCCCCACATTTAAATTCTTTTAAAGATTTATTATCATCAAAGAGTAAAAGTACTAAGCATACGTATCATATACATATACAGTATAGTATATCTAATTTGTGATTAGGAATAAAAGAAAGTTGTCAACTGTTCAAATAACCAGGTGTCTTGAGCAGCAGAGGTAGGAGGAGGAAAAAAATCAATGGATTATTTATAAAAATTAATTTTTAGACTGTAACATTTCTTGTAGCTATGAAACAAATTGATCGCTTCACCAAAACTTTTTATTTAAAACCTTCCATGGGGTAAGATTGATAAGTGAAGTAACTAAAGTCACTTCAGTTTCAAATCTTGGTGAAGTATTTTCTAGTTCTTTCATCTTCTTTTATATTACTTTTTCTCCTTGGTGTTTTATTAATGAGTACTTCTGCAAATGGTGTCCCTACCATTTAGTTCGGGACTGGGCATAGTGGCTATTAGACAATGGGCTGACTGATTGATTGTTTCTCATTTATTCTGGGGCTTGAGAAAGAAAGAGAAATAAAAAGGCCCTGACATCTGGCAGCATGTAAGTCACAGCAAGGCTGTGGAGAAAGCTGGGCTCCATAGAATATCAGCAATAATCAAATGGGGTCACTCCAGGACCTTGATGAAACAAGACCAGAAAAAGGTGTGTTCATCTTGTCTAAATGTGTACAAAGAAGGCTGTGTGACCACAAAAATAACAAACAGCCCCCTCTTCTGGCTAACATGAGTAGTTCGGGCCCCTCTCCCCACCCACCTAGCATCCCCCTCCTGCCTCCTGGGAAAAAAGTCTGATGATACTCAACCACCACATTGTGTTCGCTTCCCAACAGCACCCAATCCAAACAAATCTTTCCTTCTTTAAACTCTCCCCCAAATCATCTGCCATCAGACCAAATCCTGTAATGTGCTCTCCCAAACATCTCTTACTCAGATGACCCCTGGTTCCTCATGGTGAGCTCAGTCACCTGCTGCAGCAAGCTCAAAAACCTAGCTTCCTTTGGTGTGTTCCTATTGGTTTTTGGCTGGTGGGCATCAGCAAACTGAACAGGATATGCATAATAAATGCCCTACATTCAGGCTTTATAGAAGGTACTCTTTTACCTCATGACTGAATAGGGCAAAGCCAGGGAATGTCAGCACTCATAGCTGCTATTTTAAAACATTACAGTTGTGGAGGTAAAGGAAGGAATGCCATGATATCTTTTTTACAGTTTAACTCCAAGGTTTGGGTAAAGCAGGTAGTAACAAATTTTAGCAACTTTAATCGTTATCTGCAGTTACTGACGTAAGAGGGATGGACCTCCTTCATGTTCTATAATGGGGACAGTGACTTTGCCTCCTCTCTATGGGACACACACACACTGAGGTTCATTTGCAAATAAAACTCACTTTGACTTTGAGAGATATAAATATAAATGCTCTTTGAATCTACTTCTGAAATTAAGAAAAAGAAACAAAGCTTTATACAACAGCAATGACAATAATAAGCAATAAGAGAAACAAGACCATGAATAAGGAAAATACACAGTAAATTTCAGTAGCAAAGCAGACAAATGAGAAACCAAAGGAGAGTGAAAGAAAGACGGAGAAGAGAAAATGAGAAAAAAAAATGACCTGAGAGAGCAGGGCAGAAGGAGACAAGGAAGAATACTAAGACATCGGAAGGAGAATGGAAACCAGAGGGCAGCGGGCTCTCCCCCAGGAGGTTGCTGGGATGGCGTCCAGCTGGGTTTACCATGGATAAAATACATGGACTGATTCTTTGCTCTGCAGTGACATGACCAAGTGATGCACTAGGATTTGTACTGTGGTGAAAGTCAGCCCTTGGTTTTCCTTACCTCCACACCCTACTCTCACATATACTTTTCAAGGCAAATTTTTCTCAGTTTGGTTGTTAACACTTACATCTGCTTTGGGAGGTAAGGTCACCTGGAGGAATCGGATGCCACAAACACCCCAAAATGTGACTCTATCCCTGCTGCTGAAGTCGAAAAGATTGTGTTAAGCATGTTTGTTTACTTTGTTTCGTTCCTTCCCTGAGTCTATTAACCCAAAGCATCCAGTAGAAAGGATTCTGAAGCAAAGGGGACCTTTATGTTTTTCATTTTTCTTAGCTAATTCCTAAGGCATGCCAAGAATACGTCCTCTTTTTTTATTTAACAAAGGTTGTGCTTAGGGTCCCTTAGTTGTAAGAAGGCCAATCAGTGTCACTAATTGTAAGAATATAGATCTCACTTTGGAACAGAAATTTCTGTCTGTCAGGATAGACTTAGGACGTTATCTTTTATTATGTATGCTAATAAGTACACCTGATCAACAATATCAGTAATCTAACACCAAATTCAAATTTTTGTTAGCACTTTTATTAAATGTTCATATTTAGGCTCTGATCAGCACCTGTCTTGGCTATTTTCTCCACTTTTATTTGTGTATAAATCTAAGGAGATATGAAATATTTTTTCATGCAAGCAGTATCTGCTAACATATACTACATACTTGTGTTTTAATTATTTGTTCACTTTCCCTTTCTTTCCCACTGATAATTATAGCATGGGTTCCAAATGAGAAGGGTGCCTAATGGATATATTTAGGAGGAATAAAATCATCCTCAAATCAGACTCTGTAATGAGATGCAACTAAGAAGGGGATCTGTACCAAAAAGAGAGTATTTATTAAATAAATGTATTCTTACTGATTCATAAATAAAAACCTTCATAGTATAATTAATAAATCAAGATTTACTTTTTCTTCTTCTTGCATAATTTTGTGAAGATAACTGCACAAGCAATTCGAACTAGAAATGTCCTAGCCAGGAACACCAAAATTCCTTCCAGGAGTCCATTATGACATTTATTTATTGAAAGAGCTCTTCGTAAACCCTGTCCTCCACCCTTTGAGGGCAGATTGGTGAATCTTTAGATCTCTAGATAAAGGTAAACGTGCCTCACAGTTTATTTATTTATTTAATCTTTTAAAAAGATTTTATAAGTAATCTCTACACCCAACGTGGAGCTTGAGCTTACAACCCCAAGATCAACGCTCTACCAACTGAGCCAGCCAGGCACCCCTGTGCTTCACAATTTAAAAAAAGAATAAAAACATCAAATCATAAGCATAAATTAAATAACATGTATTCTCATTCATTTCTGTAGTTTCCTGATTGATAATGAATGATGTAAAATGGTATTTTCCTTGCCATTGGTGCGTGTGGGCTGCAAAAATATAATCAGCTGCTAAGCATTAAGAACTGCAAAGTTGAATCTGATATGTGAATATCAGAAAGAAAAAGACCCAGATCATCGGCAGTATGATAATGTCAGAAACAGAGAAATTACAAAAGAGCCGAAATAATGCCCTATGTAATATTTCAATAAATTAGGACACACAGAGTGGGAAGACTCTTCTCTATTTCTCTGTGGCGTTTGTAATAGTGAAAGTGGGTTGGGTGGGCAAAACAGGAGCGGGGTCCCTTCCTGCCTCTGCCACTACCTCTTCCCCAAGGGACTGGGCTGATTTTAAAATCAGTTTCATTTATATGAGTAAAAGAATTTTAAAATGCAGGAAAAAAACAACAACATGGGAAACATGTCAAGATAGTTGCTCCAATCCAAGCAAGAAATTGGGAGCTGAAAAAGGGCCACCAGAACTTGGAAGGGCAAGACAAAATTGCTAAGGCAGATGTGACAGGGGCCAGCCTGTGGAGGTTTGGCTGAATATATCTCTAAAATACTCTGCTATGATTTCTCTCAGGTTCAAGGCAAGGAACCGCTAACAGGGACACACGCAGGCTTTGCAGGAGTAATATAGCAGGGATGAACTCAAGAATACAGATAGTTGGGGTGCCTGAGTGGCTCGGTCAGTTAAGCAGCCGACTCTTGATTTTGGTTCAGGTCATGATCTCAGGGTGGTGAGACTGAGCCCCGCATCGGACTCCGTGCTGAGTGTGGAGCCTGCTTCAGATTCTCTCTCTCCCTCTGCCCCTCCCTCTACTCTCTCTCTCTCTACCTAAAAAGAAAAAGAAAAGAAAAGAAAAAAAGAATACAGACAGGATGAGCAAAGAGGCAAAACCAGGGTGGAGAAGAATGAACATAGAGGGCAAGTGTACGCACCCTAAGTGGGCAGTCCTTAACATGTTACAATAACCTCTGTTGTGGGGGTGACCAAAGAGGGGGGAGTGTGTCAGAGGCAGGTGGGGGTGGACAGCACTGACATGCTTTCTGTCACTAAGCTTCTTTAAGTCCCAGAATGCTGGACTATGAAATGAAAATTAGTATTACAGTTCCAATGCAAGAGTACCTGAAAAAGCACTTGGTAAATCCCAAGCCCCGTAAGTATCTGGTGTAAAGACCGTGCAGGAGAAAGAACGTGGCCTTAACTCAAACCTCACCTCCACCTGCAGGACTTTAGACTAAGTCGCTTAATCTCATGGACATTCTTCCCCTAATGTAAATGACACAAACATAAAGGCACAGATAATATATATAGACAGCCCTGAAGACTCCACCAAAAAATGGTTAGGACTAAAAAATGAATTCAGTAAAGCTGCAGGATACAAAATCAGTATATAAAAATATGTTGCATTTCTATAAACTAATAACAACAAACTATCAGAAACAGCAATTAAGAAAATAATCCCATTTACAATTGCATCAAAAAGAATAAAACACCTAGGAATAAATCTGACTTAGGAGGCGAAAGACCTGTACACTAAAAACTCTAAGACACTGATAAGAGAAATTGAAAAAGACACAAATAAATGTAAAGATATTTGTAACCATGGATTGGAAGCATTAAATCTGTTAAAATGTCCATAATACCCAAAGCAATCCACAGATTCAATGAGTCCCTATCAAAAGTTCAATGGTATTTTTCACAAAAATAGAACAAACAATCCTAAAATTTGTGTAAAACCACAGAACTCCTAAATAGCCAAAGTAATCTTGAGAAAGAACAGCTGAAGGTATCATGCTTCCCGATTTCAAGGTATATTAAAAAGCTCTAGTAATACAAACAGTATGGTATTGACATGAAAAAAGACACACAGATCAATGGCATGGAATAAAGAGCCCATAAATAATCCCACACATATGTGGTCAATTAATTTATAACAAAGGAGCCATGAATACACAATGGGGAAAAGATAGTCTCTTCAATAAATGGTGTTGGGAAAGTTGGACAGCCACATGGGAAGAAAGGGACTGGACCTCTTACACCACACACAAATATCAACTCAAAATGGATTAAAGACTTGAATATAAGAACCCAAGCCTTAAAACCCCTAGAAGAACATAGGCGGTAAATGCTTTGATGTTGGTCTTGGTGATGATTTTTTTTTGATTTGACACCAAAAACAAAGGCAACATAAACAAAAATAAACAGGTGAGTTGACATCAAACTAAAAAGCTTCTGCACAGCAAAGGAAACCATCAACAAAATGAAAAGGCAACCTAGTGAATGAGATAAAATATTGGCAAATCATGTATCTGACAAGTGGTTAATATCCAAAATAAACAAAGAACTCATAAAACTCAATAGCAAAAAACCCAAGACTGATTAAAAAATGGGCAGATGATCTAAATAGACATTTTCCCAAAGAAGACATACAGATGGCCAACAGACATGAAAAGATGCTCAACATCACTAACAATCAGGGAAATGCAAATCAAAACCACAGTGAGATACCCCTTACTCTCGCTTAAATGGCTATTATCAAAAAGACAAGAAGTAACTAGTGTTGGTGAGGATGTTGGGAAAAGGAAACCCTGTGTGCTGTTGATGGGAACGTAAAATGGTGCAGCCACTATGGAAAACAGTGCGGAGGTTCCTCAAAAAAAAAAAAAAAAAAAAAAATAGAACTATTCTATGATCCAGCAATCCCACCTCTGGGTATTTATCTGAAGAAAACAAAAACACTAACTCAAAAAGATACCCCATGTTCATTGCAGCATTATTTACAATAGTCAAGATATGGAAACAATCTAAATGTCCATCAATGGGTGAATGGATAAAGAAAATGTGATACACACACATATATAATATATAAATATGATACACACTTATACACACACACAATGGAATATGGGGAACCCATTCTCCTTACATTCCATTTTTCACTCTAGGTGATTTCTACCTATTTTCATGGAAGAAAAGCATAATGTTTGTTCTGGATGTTCTAGTTCTGATATAAACAGAAGTGGACTCCAAGAATGGAAAGATTCATGCATAATAAGAGAGGTAGCCACATATAAAGCTTTGCATTTTCTGATCGTGTATCGAGTCCAAAGCTCACTATGGCATAACAGTTGAGCGTGTCCATTCTCACACCAGATTTTGGAGTTGGGGGTCCTGGCTGTGACACCAGTGAAATGGCTTCTCAGCTCCCCTGATGCAGGGGGTATAAGTGACCTATGACTCCACCATCACCCTAGCACCCCCCGGGCCTGCCTTCCCAATGCTGGGCCTGGCAGGAACTCACAGGCAGGCCTGTCCTTGCCATAATGTCCCACAACTACACTGCTGTCCAGGAATTTCCCTGCAACCTCCCTTCCTTCCTGCACAAGGTCAGATCTGCTTCATGGTCTGAGACTCTCCCAGACTCCTCCAGTTTCTTCAACCTCTTTTTGCTCCCAGGCAAACACTTTCATAAATCTCTTCCACATCCAATCTCATCTTGGCATCTGCTCTTTGGAGGACCCGAACTAACACACCAATTCTGCCATTTACTAGCTCTGTGACCTTGGGCATCTAACTTAGCTTTGTCTCAGTCTCCCTATGTGTTAAAGGCAGTAGTTGCTCTCTCTCTCTCTCATTCTCTCTCTCAAATAAATAAAATCTTCAAAAAAAAAAAAAAATAAAGGCAGTAGTAATGCCCCTATCCCAGGATCATTGTGAATTATTTTTTATGCTTCTCTCGGTACTAGCAAAATACTTAGCACACATTAGATGCTGAATAAATATTTATTGGATGACTTAAAAAATAAAAGAAGGTCACAATGATCAATTTAAATAGGTAAACTGATGAGATGTAAAATGCTCTAGGCTAAATTGTGAGCTGCTATGAAAATGGGTCAAACCAGTTTAGCCTTGGCACAAAGTTATTATCCCCAATGTATGTTTTCCATCACTCTGCAGTCTCTGTCCTCAGCAAAGCAACCAGAAAAACAAAATCATAGCTAAAGTCATTATTCAGAGACTTCTATGTCCTTCTGGGTCAAAAATTGGTCTTCACAGTGTAGTTTATGTTTTCACTTTCTTTCCTTAATTATTTTGAAATTAATCTTTTTTTTTTTTCCCCAAGCTGCAATTAATATCCATTTATTCTTTCACTTGCTTTCCTGGTCTGTGATGTGCTGACGTGTTTCCCCCCAGACTTGATTCATTTCTCTTTTGCTTTGTCTGCATAAATTTAGATCTTTCAACAGTTCAATTCTCATTCTCATTCTCTTAACATATTGTTGTCAACCTAAAGATTTCCCCTTTTATCATATTCTCAAACCTTTTTTCTTCTAAATTTACACTGTTTTGGGGACTGAATCTGAAAGCAAGACTTCATGATCAAACCATACATTTTCATCCTACTTTGTAGAATTGATGTGCACTTTAATAGACTTGTTTTCATTTTGAAAATGACATGCTGATGCAGCAACAAAGCAGAAATGCACTGTGTCATCTACATAGTAAATTACTCCAAGATCACTGTAGCAGGAAGAGTTGCTGAAAGGTTTTATTTTTTCATGAATTTTTAGCTTCTAAGAAAACAAAGTGGATGCACTGAAAGGCTTTCTTGTAAATGGCTAATTTCTTGGATAATACCTTTGGAAACCATTTTCTATCATTGGGCTATTTAGCATCATGAATGCTGTGAGCATGAATTCCTAGAGGTATCTATACCGTATACAGTTGGTGGCTTAAGAAATATTCCAAATGACAGTGATACTGTGTGTGTGTATTTTTTTTAAAGTTCACTTACTTTGACATTAGTGGCAAATTTTTTTTTTACAGTATCAAAACATTACAAGATATCTTTTCTCTCATTAAATAGTGGTCCCAGAGATACTTAATCAACAATTTTTTTTACTGACTCATGGTCCCAGCTGAGTGCTGATGTGAAGAGAGTTCCAGTTATAAAGATTTGAGGCTGACCTACTCCATCCCGAGGAAGTTCTTATGTAAGACTACCCCTCAGCTCCTCTCCTTAGTCATGCAGAATTAATAAAGAACTGTACTGCTGGAAAAGATAACAGATCACAAGTTGTCAACATGCATTATTATGTTCACAAAAGATGCACATTATAATAGCAAATGTATTTGTGGCTTTAACTGGCTGCCATTAAGTTATCTTGGATACAGTGTAAGCCAAACAGATGGGAATGCTGGGAGTATGGTTGCAATTGGTACAAATGCCTCTTTACTGGAATTGGTGCTCAAATTGAAAATATCACAAAGAAGGATGAGGCAGGGAGGATTCATGCTATGTCAAAAGTAACTACTTTTTTTTTTTCATGGAAAATCTTGGTTGAGAATTCATTCTGATTTCATGGAACTCTCATCCAAGGTAAATTTCCTGTTTTCAAGTTTCCTTAGTTTTATTTTAAACCTCGACGGTAGTAATCACAGCTATGCATCAGGAATTCCCATGGTTTGCCAGGTAATATTTTTTTCTGACGGTGGGTAGGCCAAAAGGATGGTGCCAATTTCCAAATCTGACTTGAAGAGATTTGCTGAAACACAGTCTCACTGGTGATTAGGTTATATCTGCATTACCACAGAGTTCCTTACTAGCTAACTCCTATCCTTCATGTTTTAATTTTTATGCCACTTCTTTGAAATTTCTTCTGTAGACTGGGCTACCTACCAATCTCAGTCATGGCCTCCCTTAGTATTTGGGAATTCATCTCTTATTGTACTTATGATGTTAAAATGTACTTGATGCTTTGTCTTGTTCTCCCATTTGGAATGCAAATTCTCTGAGGTTGGTGGATGTCTAAGTCTTGTTCAGTTTGTATCATCAGCCTTCATGAAGGATGAAGTTGGCCTATGGTAGACACTCAATGAGTCTGTTGAATGCCCTAAGTAAATGAACAACCATGGATTCTCATCTATAATCTTATTTTGTATTCATTTATTCACGATTTCTCTATTTCTCTGTCCCTTTATGCTATGAAGCATATATAGGTATGGGGTGGACTTTACTTATCTTCACATCCTTTACAACCTCTAATATAATGCTTCACACAAAGTAGATGCGTAAGTATCTGCTGAAAGAACAGGCTGATGACTCAGTAATCACTGTTGAGTTAGAAAGGCACTGGTCTAAGTTCAAAAGGCTGTATTTGTGGTCTCTGCTTTGACAGAAACTAGTTGTCCTTGGGATTAAAAATTCAGTTCTTTCTTGCAGTAGAGTGCTTTTTTGATTAGATGAGGTGCAAATCCTTAAAAACGGAAGAAGCCTGGTTGGCACAGAAGGGAACCTATAAGGGTAGCAACTGGATGGCATTAAGGAAGAGTTTGGATTAACAGACTAGTGAAAACAGTTGTGATCAGTCTTCTCTGCCTGAGAGAAATCTACAAGAAAGAAAATAACGGGTCACTCACTCACTGTCTCTTACCCCAAGGTGGCCCTTGAAATTCTGTCATCATCTTAAAGACAGTTGGATTCTACTGATAACAAAAGTAGGGTTTTCATCAGGCTGAGTACATGAACCTTATATTCTTATGGAAGGTTTTCAAGGATTAAAGCCATCTTACAGCAACTTAAAAATAAATCCAATTTGTTTTATATATATTATATACCTGAATACATATTTTAGTATATGTATTTATTATATTCAAATGTATAGTTTATAATATATATTACATATAAGAGAGAGATAAATAAAACCTTTATTGTCAGGGTGCCTGGGTGGCTCAGTTGTTAAGTGTCTGCCTTTGGCTCAGGTCATGATCCCAGGGTCCTGGGATCGAGTCCTGCATCGGGCTCCCTGCTTGGCGGGAAGCCTGCTTCTCCCTCTCCCACTTCCCCTGCTTGTGTTCCCTCTCTTGCTGTCTTTCTCTCTGTCAAATAAATAAACAAAATCTTTAACAAAAAAACCTTTATTGTCGAATAAACAAAGTTTATCTTAATGAATAATTATGTTATAACCAATACTATAGGCAATATTGCCATCTATTTTCTTTTACTTTTCACGATTTCTATTTAAACTTACTTTATTCTTGATAATAAACCCCTTTGTATTAACACATTCTATTAATATAGTGAAACCAGCCATCAAGCTGAGATTGAAAGAGTTTAGACTTTAGCACACGGAAGCCCATTATTAAGAATGATATCAAGAAAGACAGCAGATAATGATACCCGAACTCTAGAAATATATTTTTTTTAAATTGGCATTGAGACAAGCCTTCTTAGAATACCTTATCCTCTGTTTTCAAATAGCTCCCTGGAGAAAATAAATATTACCTTCTTAGGAGAAATCTTCCAAACCTGCATTGTTGGCTGCGATGCAGAAACTGTGACTGTTTTTTTTTTTTTAATCATCTCTTGAGCTTGTCAGCACATCATTAATTTGCTATTAAACTACCTGCTTTACGAAGTTTATTTTGTAGCACGGCATGGTTCTTTCTCTCTTTAGTGATCTCATGAGACAACAAATTACTATGTAAGATAATGAATGACTAGAGCTTGGCAGATCTAATATTTCTGTTGTTTTCCCTGCTTCCATTGAGATGCTGTCGATCCCTAACAGTGTTATAAACAGATGGCTAATTGTTACAAAGCTCTGTATTGTTAATGCAGAAACTTGCCTACTTCTTGGTAACATATGGTTTAAAAAATAATCTTACAGCATTTCTAAACCCAGGACTACTTCTAAAACTTCTGAGTAATTTGTGAATTTCCATTTTGTGTTGTACTCTCTTCAGGAATGAAATCTGTTTTTTTTTTTTTTTTTTTTTTTTGAAATCTGGTTTTTGAAGAGAGAAGAAGAATTTGATATAATGCGGTGTAGGGGTTGGCTAGGGTTGCCATAACTAGTGACCATGGCCTGGGTGGTTCAGAACAACAGGAGTTTATTTGTTCTCCATTCTGAAGTCTAGAATTCTGAAATCAAGGTGTCATCAGGGCCGTGCTTTGTCTGAAGGCTCCAACGGAGAGTCTTTCCTTGCCTCTTCCTCCTGGTGAGTGCCAGAAATCCTTGGTGCTCCTTTGTCTTGTAGCCATGATACTTAGCTCTCTGCCTTTGTCCTCACATAGTGTTCTCCCAGAGTGTCTGTGTCCTCTCTTCTTGAAGGACACCAGTCACTGGATTAGAGCCACCCTGTTCAGAATGACCGCAACTTGAGAGCCACCCTGTTCAGAATGACTGCAACTTGACTTGATTACATCTGCAATTTCCAAATAACGTCACAGTCACAGTTTCCGGGGATGAGGAAGTTTGAACCTATACCTCCAGGAACTTGTTAAAAATATCTCAAGAATTTCCAGTGTCTTCCTTAGTGGAGCGCTTCTGCTCTAAGAAAACAAAAGCATTAACAATAGAAAGCCCTCCTTTCCATGTTGGGAGTATTTTCTTTCTTTTTTTTTTTAAAGATTTTATTCATTTATTTGACAGAGAAAGACACAGCGAGAGAGGGAACACAAACGGGGAGTGGGAGAGGGAGAAGCAGATTCCCTGCCGAGCAGGGAGCCCGATGCGGGACTCGATCCCGGGACTCCAGGATCATGACTTGAGCCGAAGGCAGTCGCTTAACCAACTGAGCCACCCAGGCGCCCCAATGTTGGGAGTATTTTCATTTTGATTAATGTCTATTCTTTGTCCTTGAAAACAATGCCTCGTCCAGGTCAACCTATGTGGGTCAGGAATGAGTGCAGAGCTGATGTTTTCAAATATCATATTGTGTAGTTGGAACTGGAAAGATTTCTCAGAGTACCATCTCTGAAGGGATTCAGTATTGTCCATGTCCTTGCGGTGACTCACGTGACTTAAATGTTAATAACAGGTATAATAACTGCCTGCAACAGCAAATCGCTGGGCTCAAGTGTAATTTGTATGAGAGATGTACATTCAAGTTAGGGATTCCCTAATTTTTCTAGTGCTTTGTCTTGCTTTACCAAAGTTTTACGGCATTGTGTCAGAGTTCTATTTCTGAACTTCAGCTTCAAAATAAGAGGTGGGCTTTGCTTCTTAAGGGCAAATATCCACAGCAATCCTTAGCATCCCTGCTCTCAATTAGCATCAAGCATCAACTGAAAGCAGAGCTCCCTTCCATAATGTCAAGTTCTTGGCCATTTGTTGTCTGGCAAATCCAAATCTTACAAAACCAGCTCTGCTCAATAATCTAGTTCTATAGCTACCAGGTTCCTTTAGATAACACGATCGGTGAGAATTCTGAGTTACATTCAGACTAACTTCATGAACTGTGAAAGACTGTCAAATTAAGTGCATAGCATTTGAAACCTTTTGCAAACAGCAGTGTAACATGCTATCTAAATAATGTGATATTTAGATACCTACTCTTTTTTTTTTTAAAGATTTTTTATTTATTTGACAGAGAGATAGAGCACAAGTAGGCAGAGTGGCAGGCAGAGGCAGAGGGAGAAGCAGACTCCCCGCTGAGCAGGGAGCCTGACGCGGGACTCGATCCCAGGACCCTGGGATCATGACCTGAGCCAAAGGCAGACGCTTAACAACTGAGCCACCCAGGTGCCCTAGATACCTACTCTTTTAACCTTAAAGGATAATAGAAAGGATCCATTTTAAGACTGAAACTCAAATATTGTCAAAAAATAAAATTAATATTGATCTTATACAGAAACAAATGTAATAAATCCCCTATAGCAGAAACATAATCACTCAGTTCAGTTCATGTCAAAAAATATAGGAAACATCGTTCTTTACCTTTATATAAATTTATTGTGGCTGCAGGCTTTAAGTGAATTAACGAGATAAAGAGTACTGACAAATAGACTAAACCATTCAGTGAGTCCTCTGGTTGGCCCTCTTAGCCAACCAGAGGTCCCTCTTAGCAGGTGAGATGCTCATGGAGGTAATCTGGCCTAAGCCCCAGGCCTTGGCTTTTTTTTTTTTTAAAAGGTTATCGGAGGGGTAGATGAACCATGAGAGACGATGGACTCTGAAAAACAAACAGGGTTCTAGAGGGGAGGGGGGTGGGAGGATGGGTTAGCCTGGTGGTGGGTATTGAGGAGGGCACATTCTGCATGGAGCACTGGGTGTTATGCACAAACAATGAATCATGGAACACTTCATCTAAAACTAATGATGTAATGTATGGGGA
>NC_138380.1:7154961-7199966 GCF_054177405.1 Leptonychotes weddellii
TATATATAAAAAAAAAAGGTTATTCAGGTAATTCCAATATGAAGTCAAGGTTGAGAACCACAGGGAAACAAGGAGGCAGCAGAGTGGGCCAGCTGAAGGATGAAACAATGGACCAGGTTACACCCTGATGTGGCAAGAAAAAGCATGTATCCTGGTCACTCAGGTGGTTTCCTGGACCTCGAACCATCCAGCAGAGTTTGGATACTGGGCAACTAAAGCAATTCTTTACTTAGGCCAGGAGAGCCTCTCCCTGGGAACTTAGACTGGGGAGCCAGTTTGGCTTCTGGGGCGGCTTCGGAATCCACGTGGAAAGAGCCAGGCCTTTGTTAGAAAAGGAACATGTTCAAACCCACATGGGCAGACCTTCTTTTCAAACACCCAAAGACCCAACATTTTATGTTGTCTCCACCAGACTATGAGTGTAAGATTTTTGGAGGGCTGGGCATTGGCAGATACTGCCTTTTTTCATACTTTTCTTTCCAGAGAAGGTCAGGTCACGCAGCAATAGAAAAATAGATGGTAAAAGTAGATTTTTACATCGCAGTTTGTATAGTTAATGTTAATCAAAGCTGAAAGGGAATAAAAGCTTTAAGAAAGCAACTTTAGGGAGAAGCAGCAAGCAAAGATGCTAATGAGAGCTTTAAAAGCCTCCGTTTTGGAAGGAACAGTCATCTGGCAGCATGGTAGATTTTGAAGAAGGATTTCTTTCACTTATGTTCAGGTTCATAAGCCATGTAGGGATACAAATGGGGCTAGACCAGTCAGCCTCCAGGGCAGTTGAAAGCCAGAAGGTTTTTTCTTTCTCCCACTGTTCTTAGTTCATTTCTTTTCCCCCCAGACTCACTTAAGTCTCCACCAGGACCTGCACCTGCCAGTGGAGAATGGAAGTCTGTCCACATGACCCTCTAATAGGGTGTGTCTTAACAGCAATACGATGTGAGCCCCATACCTAATCTGAAATTCTCTAGTAATCGCATTACAAAAGCCAAAAGAAACAGATGAATTTTTAAAACATGAATTGTAATACTTTATTTGGCCTCATGTATCCCAAAGGACTATTTCAACATGCAACCTATGTAAACAATTATTAATGAACTATTTAACATTCTCTTTTTTTGGACTATGTCTTTGAAATCTTGTATGTATTTTATACTTAGAGCATATCTGAACTTGGCCCCTTCATTTTAATGGGAAATAGTTAATACTTAGATTCCATACAGTTTACAGTTGAAAAGATGTGGTTTCAAATAGACCTAAAAGTCTTCCAATAAGTGAATGGAGTATAAATTTTTATTATTTATTTATTTATTTTATTTTATTTTTAAAGATTTATTTATTTATTTTAGAGAGTGAGAGAGAGAGAGAGAAGGAGCAAGCGAGTACGAGAAGGGGGAGAGGCAGAGGGAGAGGAAAAGAGAGAATCTCAAGCAGACTTGCGCTGAGTGTGGATCCTGACCCCAGGGCTCGATCCCAGGACCCCGAGATCATGACCTGAGCCAAAACCAAGAGTGAGATGCCCAACCAACTGAGCCACCCAGGCACCCCCAGAGTATCAATTTTTAAATTTAAATTAATTAAAATAAAAACCTCATTCCTCTGTCACAAGAAGCACATTTTGAGTACTCAACAGAGACAGCATGTGGCTAGCAGCTACCGTGTGGACTGCGGGGCGGTACCTGTCAAGACGGTCCCGAGAACTAACAACACAGGAACAGCCGGGCAGTTTTCTATTTCCTAAATGATGAGGGTATGCAGTTGGTGCTGTGATTGCTTTATGTGTCTTATTAAAAAGCAGGGCTTTAAGGGGCTATCCTCCTAGAGAAACACAATCTAAACAGATGTTTTGATTTCTATCTGACCCCTGTGTCTCTTTTTCCATTGGTTTAGCACTGAAAGTGCAGAGTGGTATGATGAATTATCAACTAAATCCTTATAAAGTTCAAAAAATACACTACCCCTTCTGCTTTCAAAAAAACAAGCAATCTTCGGGCGCCTGGGTGGCTCAGTTGGTTAAGCGACTGCCTTCAGCTCAGGTCATGATCCTGGAGTCCTGGGATCGAGTCCCACATCGGGCTCCCCGCTCAGCGGGGGGTCTGCTTCTCCCTCTGATACCCTTCCCTCTCGTGCTCTCTGTCTCTCATTCTCTCTCTCTCAAATAAATAAATAAAATCTTTAAAAAAAAAAAACAAAAAACCAAGCAATCTTCATCTTCAATCCATTTACTATTTCACTGCACATGTAACAAAAATTCATCTGTTTCTTTTGGCTTTTGTAATGCGATTACTAGAGAATTTCAAGGCAAAATAGGGGCAACTCTTCTTCACTCATATTCCACTTTCCCTCAGTAAGAGGAAGCACATTCGTATTTTATGAATCGGAAGTGTAAGAATTAGCTGGGAAAATCGCCAAATTGATCTGGGGGTAGGGATACAAGCTATCAACACATAAACCTTTTGCAGTGTGTGCAATGGATCTAAAACTACCTTTGATTTTCCATTTGCTCTGAGTTTGAATTGTCCTCCAAATTTCAACTGCCATTTGCAAAACAGTGAGCCAATTCTTCTCCAAGACTGTCTTAGGTTTTCTGAAAGTAGTTTCTTAGACTTATGGTCTTATAATAGTATTACCATAACTGCAACTCTCAATCACTTCTAAGCCTAAACGTGTTCAATAATATCATGGTAAAACGTGTAGGGTCCAGTGTTTTGAGCCACTGGTATCTGGAAACACTTTGTACAACTAGATGCTTAATCAATGAAAGTCTGAATTAACCATAAAAAAGAAAAAGAAAGAAATATTCAAAGAGTGAAAGCTAGTATTTATAGATCACCAACTCAAACCAATAGCTAGTATAGCCTGTTAAACTTTATGGCAAAAGACTCATCCAGAAAAAAATCACGTTAGATTTCAGATCATGGAACAATTGTGCCAAATCAGATCCTAGTGTTCACAGTGCAAAGTAGACTAATTAATACTCTTTAAGGGGAAGTCTCACATATACTCAAGCTTCTAATTTGCATTCCACTACTTTAGAATTTGTAAAAATTCAGAGGAGGATTGAGTTGAGATTTACATGAAATTTGCTAAGAGAATAAATAAACAGGATTTTAAAAGCAGTGGTTAAGCTACTCAAGAAAAGCTATTGTTAAGGATTTAAAGCACATTATTTTCTGCTACTGTACAAATGAGTTGTATCTATGCTTTAAAATAGGCCCTTGAAGACAGTTCCTTAGTAACAGTTCTAGCAATGTTTTTGAATGAAGCCTACAGTTGAAGTCAATAAACCCGCATTTCTTTCAAAATAGTACTTTGGTGGTTCCTAATGCAGACTAGCCTTCCTCCCCAAATAATCTTCTCTAGTGAGTTATGACTGAATATGAATGGAGAATGACAGTTCTGGAAAGTGGAGGCGCTGCTCAGGTACTTCAGAAAATAAGTGACATTAGTGGAAACGAATAGAAGGAAAAGGCGAGGTGTCTCAGCCTCACCACCATCTGTGGCTCATAAAGGCACTTTAATGACAAGCCGTTTCTTCCTGGAGAATTTAAATGTGACACATGAAGTACAATGCTCCATTTGTAGCCAACTTTTTATTTTTTTCTGGTCCTACTTTAATGTCAGCGTAGAGCGGCGGTAGGTGGAGGAGGAAAAGGAAAATAAGAGAGAAGATGATAGCAGCAAATCCCTAGTCTCATGACATAGCACCCCAAATGTCTACATTTCAATCAAAAATTACTCATCATACCAAGACCCAGGAAGATCTCAAACTGAATGAAAAAAAAGAAAATCAACAGACGGCAACACTCAGGTGGCAGAGATGTTAGAATGATCTGGAAAAGATTTTAAAGCAGCCCATTCTAAAAATGTTTCAATGAGCAATTACCAACATGCCTGAAATAATGGAAAACAAAGTCTCAGCAAAATAATCAAGAATAACAAATGTGATCCGTCAGAAAGCCATTATACAGGCTACTCAATCTCAACATTAGAGCATTACAATTTTCATGTATCTGGCATTCTGTTCAGAGGCAAAAGTAAGACAATTTTTAGAGACAAAAGTATAGCTATGTGTTCTGTTCGAGCTGATGATGTTGTGAAATCCCTCATACAGTGAGGAGTTGTCAAAACATCTAAACAAATTTTTGAAATGATACAGAACATTTCTCATTTATACCTCCTTTGTAATTTTAGTTTGCAAATGGGAAGAAGAGATAGATGCTGACAAGTACTGTGACAAACAACAGTGAAGGTTGTGGGGACAGAACTCTGAGAACCGGTGACTAGAGTGGACGGCACTGTTCCATTGCAGTAACTAATTAAGCTGCTGATTCATGCTGAATTCAGCCACTGATTCCAACCTGGTAACCAGGTGAACTTGTACATACATTTCTTCACACTGGAGTTCTTGGAATTAGCAAAGAGGCTTGCTGACAAGACTGAAAGACTAAAAAAAAAAAAAAAAAAAGACTAAAATTGAAGATCATGATGTGGACTTTTCAAGAAACCCTACCTTAGGACCCAAATCAGGATCTGTGGTACCTCCTCTATGTACCTTTTGCAGCTCTACTCTACCAAGGAATACAGCGAGTGATCATTTTAATGTTGAAGATACATTTTCAGGAGAGCGTTAAACTGTTCTCAGTAGACTCCCTTAAAAGTCTGAGAAATCTTTTACTACTTTTTAAAGGATTTTTGTTAAAAAGTGACTGAGAACAGAAACATTCCTTTGTGCTTAACTGTGAATGGTCTTAAAATGTTGCCTCTGTCTAGAAAACAGTCTTCCTCAGTGTGACCTAATTATTCAGTTATTACCGCAGGCTGAAGTGCCCTGTTGGTTTGAGTCTTGAAAGTCTTATCATCACGGACTCTTCCATTTTTTGTTTGTGTCCATGTAACCTGCATGTCCACCACAAGGCCTAACACATGCCCACAGTCAAAAGGTTCAAGTGGCAGTGATGACATACACCTCACTTGCCCTCCTGGCAATGAATATCACCTTCTGATAGAAATGGGAGGGATGGAGGTCCAAAGAGGACACGTGTGCAAGGGTAGAGAGCAGCTTGCTCAGGAACTGCCCAGGCTGATGGAACGGGCAAGAGAAGCAGACTTCCTCGGATGCCTCTATTGTGGAACTAGGTGTCCTGTGGATCCTTATCAAAACAAAGATGATTCACTCCAAATTCTCTGGCCCTACATTGATAACACTGCTGGATAGGATACTGACTTAATGACAAGATGATCTCAGGAGGGGGCAAAAAGGAACACAATCTTGATACCTCTTTGACAAACAAAGACTAGAAGAAGAATCTGGTGAAGCAGATTATATTCTTTCGAGGTTTAAATTCCTAAGTGTTACCTCGAAGATGATTAATTTGTTTTCCTGCTATAAACACCAGTGCTGAAAAATCAAATTACTCAATCTGTTGGTATACTAACATTCATAATTGTGTTTATTGGAACACATGGTCATTTACTTGATGAAAATGTAATATTGGCTTTGAGATATTTTCATCTGTGCAGATTGTCATAATAATCTGACTACATTATGGTAATGGTCACTTCACAAAAATGCAAGTTATAAAATGGCAACAGAATGTTGCTGTTTTATGCCATTTTCCCAGTAGAATTAACTTAATGATACATTAAATCAATCATATTTACTATACTTTGAGGAGAAATTTTACTGAACAATTATCATCCTGATTTAATATACTTTTCAGAAGATTTAGCTGGAGCCTGACATGACTGATGTGATTCACAATCTCTACTATGGACATGTGTAAGGCTGTTTTCATTCTGATTGCGTTAGTTTTGAAATAGAAACAAAATTAAAATTCCTTCAAAACTGGCAACAATACAGTTATTCATTGAAAGGTTTAGTGTTTTGTGCATGAATCATGAATCCTTAAATTCTATGAATTTACGTTCCTGGGTATTTAAACTCTATGTTTTGATGATTTGGAACCATTTTGGGAAATTAAATATTCAATTATGTGTTCTTACCATTAAATAAAGTTTGAGGCCCAAATTCCTTTTAGAACCCAGACAGGGCAAATTTTCAGCAGAAAAGATACTTGAAATGGAATGGAAATATTGAAGTAGAAATATACAAATATTTAAACATTGCTAAAATTATTCTCTTCTGTTTCTTCTCAGAGGTGAGAATACCTTCAGCAGGTACAGACTTAAAAGTAACACTATTATTAGTAGAGATACATAGAAAAGAAACAGCGTTCTGCAGTCTCATTTAGATAGCCCCTGTCCATCTGAGAACTGGTGTATCTGTAACAAGTTGTCTTTAAAAAATTGT
This sequence comes from Leptonychotes weddellii, assembly GCF_054177405.1. Classification (NCBI taxonomy): domain Eukaryota; kingdom Metazoa; phylum Chordata; class Mammalia; order Carnivora; family Phocidae; genus Leptonychotes; species Leptonychotes weddellii. The sequence goes on from NC_138380.1 coordinate 7,161,272, forward strand.
ATTCAAAATCAATGAGCGACTAATTGCTTCTGTTTGTTTTCTTCCTCACCAAGTAGAGTGAAAATGCTCTCCCCTAATTACAGGATTGCCACTTACTAGCTGTATGACCTGCCATGTGTTATTTCACCTGGGTGAGAATTTCCTTATCACTAAAATGGGAACAGTCCTAGAACCACCTCTCATGCTTGTGAGCAGCCAATGCATGTGAAATGCCAAGCACGATAGGTGGGACGCATGTGAAGTGAAAAATAACTGTTTCTTTTCAGTAACAGTAAAGAATTAGCAGTAAGTTTGATCAACATGAGTTCTGTATTATAGTTTTTAATTTCGGCATTACAGCTTGATTTAGGATTTAAAATAATCTTTTTTGTTCAATGTGTGATTTTTTTTTTAAAGATTTTATTTATTTATTTGAGAGAGAGAGAATGAGAGAGCACATGAGAGGGGGGAGGGTCAGAGGGAGAAGCAGGCTCCCCCCTGAGCAGGGAGCCTGATGCGGGACTCGATCCCGGGACTCCAGGATCATGACCTGAGCCGAAGGCAGTCGCTTAACCAACTGAGCCACCCAGGCGCCCCAATGTGTGATATTTTAATGATATTAAGGTTGTTGATTTTAAAAAGACAGTACACATCATTATATGGATTAGTAAGAATTTTCTGTATGCTGTCACTGAGGCCCCAGACTTGAAAACACATGATTTATCAACCCAGAAAGATCCCATGGATACTTCATACTCATTTATGTATGAATACTTTTTTTGTATTCTTCAAAATTTCAGATGATTTGAAACATTCCTACCTCAATCTGAGTTATTCCCATTTGGGACTTGCTCAATCTCCAGTCAAAGCCCAGATGATGGCATCTGGTGAAAGGCAGGAATAGTTTTAGATAAATTCTATTTTATTTTATTATGTTATGTTAATCGCCATACATTATATCATTAGTTTTTAATGTAGTGTTCCATGATTCATTGTTTGCGTATAACACCCAGTGCTCCAGTTTTAGATAAATTCTTGCAGTTGTAAGATGGTTTTTACCTAAAGCGACTGCCATGAACTAACTCTGCCCACATGTTGGGGACCACCTATTCCACCCACTGTAGTGAGCAGTGCTTGCATATCTTGTTCCTCACGCTGAAGAGCAAGGAACGTTCATAGGTTTGTGAAATAGGAAGCTTTGAACTTTTCTGTCAGACATAGTCTATGGAAATTACCACGCTTTGCCCTGAATTACTTTTTTTTTTTTTTTAAATTATTTTATTTATTTTTAAATGAGAGAGAGAGAGTGAGCACAAGCAGGGGGAGCGGCAGGCAGAGGGAGAGGGAGAAGCAGGCACCCTGCTGAGCAGGGAGCCCGATGCGGGGCTCAATCCAGGACCCTGGGATCATGACCCGGGCGGAAGGCAGCCACTTAACTGGCTGAGCCACCCAGGCGCCCCTTCCCTGAATTGTTAATTGTTTTTGTTCACTGTGTGGCATAGCCAGCCGGGAAATCTCTTTATGACTGAGATCTCAGCCTGCTCCTTCTCTCCCTCACAGTGGGTGCTTGTGAAGCTCTATCTGGTCAGTTCTCACAGGGAGGACATACCATACACACTGACAAATGGCTGAATAAAAACAGAAGTTCTGCCAAATGCTATTACCTGTTGACAATTATTTCTCTCAGTATTGTCAAAGATCCAACTATTTAAAATACTAAAAAAAAAAAAAAGTAAATCCAACCTTTATCATATAAACTCAGAAAGTGAAGCAAAGAAATGAGACAATTTTGGGGACAATCAGGCAAGAAAAATGGCTTCAATTCTTCAATTTGCCATTTGCCTTGCTTGTGTAAGACCTTACTTGGAGATGGGGATTGAAAATGGAAATTTACTAAGGTTTTCTATTATATTGATTACTTTTAAAAGTAATATTTTTGGGGGGGCAATATTCTCAGGAAATCTTTGCTGAAGGCTTAATTGAATGTGAAGCCTTAGGCAGTGTTATTTTTATTTATTATACTGTGAATTCACCTAGACTACACTTAAAAAACTTTGCAAGTAATTTTTCTGAGTTCAAGCCTCAGATAGTCATGGGGTTCATGAAGTTATGGGGCTTAAATTCTGACTGGATATTGGAGAACACTTACGATTCTACCTTCTGATCATCCAAGCCCAGAACGTAGATGCCATCTTGAACAAAGTCTTGGAGATTGATCTGAACACCTCGTGTGTCTTCCCATTCCTCTCTATTCTCACTCATCACTTCTCTCCTGGGTTACAGCTTTCATCCGATCTCCATTCCACTCATCCTTTCCACTGTGATCAGAGTGATTTTTCTTAAACACAAATTAGCCCTTATTCCTCCTTTACTTAAAATCCCTCAGTTCCTTACAAGAACTTTCAGGATGAAGTTCCAAACTCCGTAGCCTGACACACGAAACCCTTGCATAACGTGTGTCTTACATTTTCCCTCCTTCTCCCTGCACTACCATCCAAACACTTTTCTCAAGAGCTATATGGAAATGCTTGTAGTAACCCAGCTACTCCCTACCTTTAAACGAGCTCCTTCCTGTGCCCCAGACCAGTAGTTCTCAACAGCAGGGAAGGTTGCATTCCAGAGGATATTTGGCAATGTCAGGAGGCTTTTTGGCTGTCACACTGGCATGTCATGGGCAGAGGCCAGGGATGTTAATAACATCCTAAAACGACGGCATAGCGCCTTGCAACGAAGAATTATCCCATTCAGAATGCCAAGTATGAGAAACCCTGCTGTAGACCAACCTTTATGTCTTTACCCATTTTCTCCCACTCTTCATTTAAAACTCAACTCAGGAGTTACTGTCTCTAAAAATATTCTTTTAAACACCACCTGGTCTCATTTTGATTCCCCCCTTCTGTCCTTAATAAGTGCCCTGGACACCCCATTGCCACTCTCCCACCAGAGCTCTCATTATCTTCTTTCCTCTCCTACAGATTCAAGAATGCGTTGGAATATAATCTTTGGAGCCTATTCGGTACTCAACGAATGTTTATTGATTACACAGATGAATAAAAATAATTAAGGTGAACTGGCCTACCCATGAGAGTCAGAGGCAAAGTGAAGTGGTTATGACAGGTGTAAGCCTCTTTTGAGTATGGTTACTGATTTCTGAAATGCTTTTGGGTGAGAACAGAACTTGCATCTATTTAGAAACGCACAGAGGAAAATTAAGATGTCATGAGGATAAATGAATTTTGGAGTTCTATGAACTGGTTTTCCTATAGTTCCCATTTTCTATGTGGACAACAAGACAGCCATGTGAATAATGGACAGCTTGAAGTGTAAGCAACGGGCCCAGCTTCATCCAAGGCTAAATGATGAGCAGAAAGCCCTGTGCCTGCCTTCATGGGGCTACAGTCTAGTGGGAACAACAACAAAAAATCTAGGATTGTCATAAACATAGAATTACAAACAGTGATAATTCCATGAAGAGAAGGAAAGGTGTTGGAAAAGAGGCAGGGGAGGGTGTAACTGACCTATTTGAGAGTCACCAGGGTCTTTCCCAAAGGTAAAGAGGTTGGGGTTGATTTCAGGCTGGGGGAGGAGGCGCAGGGGTGGGGGAAGGGGTCTAACAAGCGGGAGAAGAGATACACCAAAGCTGAGGCGGGAGCAGGTCTGGCATGTTCCAGGAACGGAGAGAAGACCATGTGGCTGCCATAGTGGAAGAAGGGTGTGGAGTGGGAAGGTGGGTGGAGTGTGAAGGTGGGTGGGGTGTTTTAGGGAATGTTCAGTGTTTAAGACTTTGGGCTAAAAGCAGTTGGGGGGGGCCCTATGCATATAGTCCTTCTTACTACAAAAATTCACAGTAATGTCATTCGAGGTATACTTTGTTAATGAAAAATAGCTATCAGAATGATGAAATCTTCTTCCCAGATTGCTCTTTAGATTGGAATCTCATAACTGTAGGAGTTTGCTAGGACTACTGTGACAAATTTCCATAAATCTGGTACTTGAAAGCCAGAGAAATGTGTTCTCTCTCAGCTCCAGAGGCTAGAAATCAGACATCAAGGAGCCAGTAGGGCTGCGTCCCCCCTGAAGACTCTGGGGGAAAGTGTTCCTTGCCTCTTCTAACTTCTGGTGGCTCCTGGCATTCTTTAGGTCTTCCTGTGGCTTTCCTCTCTGTGTCTTTAAATGCCAAGTCTCCCTCTCCTTTCTCTTGTAAGGATACCAGTCATTGGATTTACGGTTGACTCAGAATGCAGGAAGATCTCATCCCCAGATCCCTAACGTAACTGCATTTGCAAAAACCCTATTTCCAAATGAGGTCACGTTCACAGGTACTGGGGCTTTAAGACCTAGTCATATCTTTTTAGGGGCCACAATTCAAGCTACTAAAATAGTGTTTATTTCAAACAAGTTATTGAACTTGGGAGTTATGGCTATCTTATTTCTTACAGTAGTCATATGAATTCTCCACATCCGTTCACCACCACTAAACAGAATAGCAGCTACAGAGGCAAGCATTAGACTGCTGGTTGTGAGATGTGGAGTCTCATGGTTGGGCCCCTCTCTGGTGTATGAGCTCTTAGAATGAGGAGTTACTCTTGATCTGTCTATGTGTTATACCTCTAAACATTTCTTCTATGAATCTCTAACATCATGACTCTATTCATGGTTCTGCTCATTTCTCCTAGCTCATGCTGACTTTAGGGCCCCTGGTCCTCCTGTTCTAAAATATTTGCATCCTTCCCTCTGAATCAGTGAGGAAGGTGGCAGGGCCCTCCTTCACCCCGGTAGCTGGATGCCTACCGTAGGTCCCAGTTGGTCAGCTCTAGACCATGGCTTGCCAAATCCATGCATAGAGACAAATACTGTTATAGGGGCCATTTAATTGGGGAATGAAACAATATGGTATCTGGGGCAAGTCTTTTCTTGTCCTCATTAGAGGATCAGGTGAAGTTAGTTTGACACCTGAAGTTAAAGAAACACGAGCTACTTAGAGTTGTGAGCAAGCAGAGAGCTAAGTTTCTGATTCAGCTGAATTACAATGCAAACAAGCACCTCCGTAGAGTTTAAGATAAACATAACCACACCGAGATGTTGTTGAGATAAGCTAAAACCCTTACTAACTAGACAGCAGCAGTATTATTGGCCAGTGTCTGGTATAACATAACACAGATACAGACACAAACTAGAGGATGAGGGACGCCTATTATATCTATCATAAAAAGTAGTCAGAATTCCAGCCATGGGTGATGTTAAGTTTTCTTTTGAAAGCGATCATCTCTCCCTAAACTGGGTTTGAGTCCATGCAGTCATCAAACTGCTGGAGTTTAATGAGGCTCTCACAGGTGGGAGTTGGATCCTTTCAGCCATTGTAGGTGTCTATGAAAGACCCAGAAAAATTAATCTGGCAGTGTACCAAAGGGAAAGAAATAATTGAAAAAGAGACACAAAGGGAGAAGAAAGACAACTTTTAAAAAGTTGAATCCTGGCAGAATTATGAGGATATTTTCACAACACTCAATATATTTTTAGATGGCTTCCTTCATAGACCCCAACACAAAATGCATCACAGAGAAGTACAAAAGAGCAATAGTCCTTTTTATGAGATTCTGTTCATAGAAAAAGAAAAAGAAGATTTCGCTGGCAGCAGAAATTTGTTCCACGTAGCTCTAAATGGAAATCACTTTCAAAGCAGTTATGGAAAAATTTAGCCAGGTTCCCAAACAATATAACATGTTCATTGCAAAGGCGGACTCTCAGAGCTTCTGCTAGCAAATCATTATTCTTGCACTACGAGAGGGCAGAGGGTATGGCTCCCGTTACGGGAAAGCCAGGGAAGAAGAACACGACAGCTGGCAGAAGAGTTCAAGAGACTTGATTTAGAGATTATATTGACTTGCTAGGGTGAATGGAAAGAGCAAGCCATATCCATTCTTTCAGTTTTTTCCTTTGAAGCATCCTTCAGATGTGGATTTTCCTCTCCACAACATCTGCGTCTCCACACAGTCCCTTACTTCTTGCACACTTGTGTTGATCAGAGCCCCCTAGCTCCCCGACTGGGGTGTCAGACATTTGTCTGTGGCCCTTAGCATACTCGTCCTACCCTCCTCTGTGTTCTCCACATAGCATGGGACTGGCAGTGTGGGAACATGTTTCCCCAAATCCCTTGAGGACAGAGTTCTACTTTAGAATCTACCTGGAAGAAGCCCCTGTGTGAGATCTGAAGGGCAGAGAAGAAGTACGTGTATGGCCAGTGGTCTGTAGACGTGTGGGTTTCTCTTGTAGGTGCTGCAGGCAGCCATGACCACTGTTGGATGTTTCCTGCAGTTCCTGGCCTGGGGGCAGCAGCAGTATCTAATTCCTTGGCGGCCAGTGGGGAAGCTAAGAGACAGCAGTGGTGAGTTATTCCAGCCTTCCCATCATTTTTGTAAGCATCGAATGCCCTACGTTAAGTGCCTTTCTCCTTGGAATATCCAGAGTAGGTTCTATTTTCCTGACTGATTCAGCTGTCTCCTGATGTCAATTCTCCAGTGCTCACAAATCACTGAGCACAGCTCCCTGTTTCACAGATGAGGTCCAGAGAGATGAAGTGACTTGCTCAAGGTTGCTCAGCCAGTTAATTAAACAACCAAGCCAAGAATCCCTGGAAACTTCCAGGCTGGCTCTGATTTCTTCCATACCATACATCTCTGGATTTACAGACCATCTCCTCATGTTCTTGTGCCCTCTGATGAACCCCATTTCGTTGTAATCTCTGATGTCGGCAGTTAGAATTGTTTTTTATGAAAAACTAAGGAAAATGCCACCACATTAACAAACGTGATACACTGTATCACTTGAAAAATTTGTATTTATTGAAGGATCTCCTTTTGAATTGTTTTAAGGATTTTTAAAATCCTTTCTTGAACATACATAAAAAAGAAAATATAAGCACAATAAATGGGTAAGCTGTTTCTGAAACTTCCTTCACTTTAAGTCTGACTCCTGGAATCACATTTTGATTCAGTCATTGATACGCTTTAAAAAAAATAAGTTTTAAAAGAGAAATCTCTAGGCTATCAGAAAATAAGGTAATGTAATGTCTCTTAAACAAATCTAAGCAACTAAAATGCTTTGATGCTGGGTTCTTAAGTCACTTTGCAATGACACAGAGCTAGACTCTTTTTCTTACTTTTGCTTCGAAAATGTTGTTAAACACATCTAATGCACCATCTCACCTCCCCCGCCTCCCGCCCCCGTCCCAGACCATTGGTTCCTGGAAATAATAAGAGTGCTCCATTATTTTCTCTGGAATTTTCTTGCAAGATGCTGACAAGCATTCCACAGGCTTTGATGTTCATCTGCACGGATGCAATGCTTGCTACATCAAACTGCCACTTTGCTGAAAGCAACTATAATATGTGTCTTTGAATTGAAGACACATCCCAATTTCAGAATCATTACAATATGAAAAACTGTGTCACAAATTCATTAAGTGCTATTTTAAATTCTATTTCTTCAGTATGTGCGGATTTTCAAGGTCTATAATTGTTTTTAGTGTCCCAAACTACAAGTGTAATGGTAGATTATATCATTTTTCCTTAAACTGAGACTTATGCCATGAATATTCATAGTCCCATTCTTTTAAAGCAGTCCATTAATGATGATTTATTATTAATTTAATGTCTACAATGTGTTACACCTATAGCTTTAATTCATGTTTATACCCAATGGGCATTTATTGTTCTCATACTACAAGGCATGGGTGCATCGAAGAGATTCCTCAATTCTTTTTTTTTTTTTTAAAGATTTATTTATTTGAGAGGTGGGGGAGGAGCAGAGGCAGAAGGAGAGAATCCTCAAGCTGACTCCATGCTGAGTGCAGAGCCTGATGTGGAGCTCAATCCCAGGACCCCGAGATCATGACCTGAGCCGAAAACCAAGAGCCAGACGCCCAACTGACTGAGCCACCCAGGCGCCCTGAGATTCCTCATTCTCATGCTTAAAGAATTCCTCTACCTTCCTGAAAGCTCAAAGATTTCTGCGATATTTATGTATGGACAGCAAGGCTATTGTAATGGACACAGCAAAATCTTGGTTTGAGGAAAATAAGTTGGAGAAAGAAATTTACTTCCTTAAGGGAATATACTTGCCATCTCTGTTATTTTTCTCAGAAAATGGGCTTATGCTCTGCTTAATCAAAACTAGTACCAGTTTCCTGAACATTTGGCTGAGCAGACAATGTGGTCTCATAGTCAACAGGGACTCGTTGATACGAGAGAAGTTTGTATGAAGTGAAATGACACATAAAGAGCATGGCGCCTGACAGACATTTGTCCAGCTGCTGTTTAGCCTTATCTTTCCTCTCTCCACCCAAGTCTATGGTCTGCACAGGGCCTGGCAAATAGTAGGCAGTCAATTAATGATTCCCTTCTCCTTCGTAGTCTTGCTTCAAAGTTAGAGCAGGGCACAGATTTGGGCTCCAAGTCTTGCTTACTTACTACCTCACAGTCACCCAGTTGTTGAGTGCCCTAAGGGGAAGCAGGATTCCTCACAGCGTGTTTGGACATGAATGGGTACCTGGGGCTCTTCCGGCCCAAGTTCTCTCTGGAGATCCATTTCTGGATCAGTGTGGAGAGCTTCTAGGGGGAAGGCAGATGGGAGGCTTCTACAGGGAGCCCACATGATTCACCACAGCCTGAGCATGGTCCCTGTGAGCCTCTCCTTCACTGGGCACCATGTGGCTATCGCAGCTGTTCCGTGTTTTCCGCTAGGATCCAGGCCAGGTGCCACAGGGGTCAAATTGTTGTAGGTCTGTTCTTATTGTTACTATGGAAAGGACCTTAGGATTCCTCTAAACTGACCATTTGCTCTTCTAACTTTTCTTGTACAAGCACCAACTAACACTGGAAGGCAACAGAGTAGAGTGGTCATGGTCTGTGTAGGCTTTGGAGTCAGACAGACAAGCTCCAATCCTGGCTCTGGTACCTAGAGTCATGTGACCTGAATCAATGTACTTACTGCTTAAATTTCATCCTTTATAAAATGGGAAAAATGTCTGTCTTGTGGGGTTTTTGTGAGGATTGAATGAGGTGTGCATGTAAAGTGCCTGGCTCATAGTAAGTACCAAATAGAGCTATTATCATTGACAAGCATGACATTTTAAGACTTAATTCGGCATCATTAGCTCATCCATCTTATTGACACTTAATCAAGACTATTTCTAGAGTAGGAGCCCATATTAATTTCCCAGAAACTCAATTGTCTACTTTAGTTCATTTTCTTTAACCAAACTAAAACTAACTGCTGTGGTATGATTGATTTTGCCAGAATGATTCTGCATATCCTAAACAGGATCTTTCCATCTGTTGCTCAACCCCATCTGTTCTTGCCTCCAGCTGATCCAATTTCATATCCAGTTGGTAGAGGGCCACCTGAAAAAAATTTCCATTATTTTCTGATGTCCTGAAGAAACTTTGAGAAAAATTCAGTATAGAGAGTTCGGTCACTTGGACACACTAAAGCCTCAGTAAAATTATTTTAGAGGAAATGAGGAAACTGCCATATGGTGCTGTTGTTGGTGGTGACATTAAATCATATTAAAGTCATATTAGAAAAAAATAATAAAAATATGTGCCTAGTAGAGTGCCCAGCACATCACAGACCCTCAGTACTCATGGCCTGACTTTATTGTTTTACATTAAATAGTTATGATACTTTAGATGATTAGAGAAACCAGGACATTTAAGACTTGAATTACTCTTTCGCAAAATGTGCTCTGGATGGCATTAATATGAGCTGATGCGTCAGTGGGCATTGATGAGGAAAGGGATGTTTTCAGTATGTGGGGTAGCACAGCATAGCAATAACAGCACTGAGCATCCCCTTCCAGACTTTGCTTTTTGTTTATTATAACCCAGATGTTGTGAAAAGCACTTTGCCTTTATTACCTTCCTGTATTTCATCAAATTAAGATTCCATTTATAGTAGGAGGCCTCATCATTTTATGTGCCACTTTCTCCCCCCAAAATGGATACAGCACTGATTTTAAGAATCATCTCAATTAAAATGTGAAATGTGCATGTGTCCTAGAATGGAAGAGTTCAGTAACCCATCATTTCTTTTTTTTTTTTTTTTTAAAGATTTTATTTATTTGACAGAGACAGCGAGAGAGGGAACACAAGCAGGTAGAGGGAGAGGGGGAAGCAGGCCTCCCGCGGAGCGGGGAGCCCGATGCGGGGCTTGAACCCAGGACCCTGGGATCATGACCTGAGCCGAAGGTAGACACTTAATGGCTGAGCCACCCAGGCGCCCCAGTAACCCATCATTTCTTACAACAACTCTATGAGACTCATTTTATAAACGAGGAAACTGAAGCTCAGAAATTTTAAATGAAGTGCCTAAGCTCACCCTACTTGGAAATAAAGCAAACTGGACTTGAATCTGTTTTGGTCTGTTCCCTAAAACCTGCATTCACTTTGGCCACAGATGGCCGGGTGTGAGTGTGAGTAGGAAATGAGGGACAGTGAGCAACACTCTAGAAAGCACCTGTGCGCCCAGGGTTGGGTACCCAGAAATCACATCTTCCCATCTTCAATGAGTGTACTATATTTACCCACTTCTCCCCTTTCTTTCAACTTTCCTTCCTCATTTATCAATGACACAGAGGCTAGCACTCAACAAGTTTTACCATCTAATTTGTTTAGTAAACCTCGTGGTCCACTCCACTTAGAGTAAAAATAACCATTCACTCAACGAATAGTTATTAAGCATCTGCCATGTGCCAGGCTCTGTGCTCAGCACTCTACATTTACCATATACAATTTACATAACCACCAGATGAGGTTTTTCCCTAGGGGTTAGGTGGCCTGACAGAGTCATGCTGCTATGGAGGGCGTGGTGGGATTTAGAGAGTAGTCAGTTTGATTCAGAACTGTTTGCTTGACCCACCTACCCACCTACCCACCAAGGATGGGCCAAATGAAGAAAACATTTGGCACCAGGATATTTTTCATCAATAGTAAGTAATTACTGAAGTTATTACTGACAAGGATGTCAGCCCTTGAAATTTATTCAGTTTTTACTTGAAGGACTTATCCAGTTAAAAATATTCTTTATTTCTTGATAAGATGATAATGGTTGGAAGAATCAACTGGATGCATTACATTTTACTATAATGAAAAATCATGTCCACTTTTGCCATGTGATTACTATAAATATATTTCCTACACATTGTTTTTCACTTGAGAAAAAAATACAAGCAATTTCCATTCACCCCAGAGTTTTCCATGTGTTAAAGAAGCCTGCTGGTCATACCAGTCAGTGATTTGGGTTTGAAGTCTCATTGATATCTCTCATAAAGTACTAGAGGAAAAACTGGGAGTACAAACACCAAATGGTTGTTTTAGAGTCATCAAATTTGAATTTGTTGTGTCTATGGATCAAATGTAGAGCATGGGCTACAGATTTCTAGTTTCCATTCTCCAGCCACTATTAAACTATAAATTAAGAGGAAATTCTTAATCACAATCTCATTGATTGGTTGACACTTAAGGGAATCTTTAAGTTAAACGAATGTCAAATAAAATGCAGAATTCTAGAACTGTTCCAATTATAGACGCAGAATTAATGGATTCCTAACAATTGGTTAAATAATAGGATTATAACATCACTTAGAAATTTTAAATCTTTGTTGAACTGGATCTATGATTTCCTTTTGCATTCTTTTCAATATTTCTATTAGAAATCTCAGGTAGAGGGACGCCTGGGTGGCTCAGTTGGTTAAGTGTCTTGTCTGCATTTGGCTCAGGTCATGATCCTGGGGTCCTGGGATGGAGTCCCACATTGGGCTCCTTGCTCAGCGGGGAGCCCGCTTCTCCCTCTGCCTGTCGCTCCCCCTGCTTGTGCTCTCTCTCTCGCTCTCTCTGACAAATACATAAATAAAAATCTTAAAAAAAAAAATCTCAGGTTGAATGTTCAATTAATTCTTTTTTTATTATTGTTAAAACATTTTCTTAGTTTTCCTGGCTTTGGTCTTTCTGAGTCCATCCAGCACATGACAGCCATATTGTTCTTTATGGAACTCATTATAATAGCTCCCAGCTTGTAACCCTTGGATGGCCTTCCCCTGCCAGGCTTGTAGAGAATACCTATAGCTCCCCGGCCTGAGAGGAACTGCCCCCCACGTCTGGCCTCAGGGTTCTTCTACTTCTCTATGAAAACCACAGGAACTGAAATCCAAGTGTCCACCACACAAAAGCTTTGCCTTTTCTAGACCTTTTCTCCTCTTTTACGTCTCACCCTCAATACTTCCCTCAATACCATCTCTTCCAGAAAGCCTTTCTTGGCCTCTCCAGGGAGGACGGGTCTGTGCTATCCACACCACACATTTTCAGAGCGCACCTTTCCTCTGCCCTTTGTTTACCAGCCGCTGTCTCTCATTCTGATTTTTGCACATATATTTTCTCCTTTCAGCTGCATGGAAAACACCTTGTGAAAAATACCAGGCCTGTGTTTGCACACAGTTAGTACATGATTTTTGTTGTTTTCTATGTCCCAGCAAAAATCTTATATCCCTTTATGATGTTCTTTTTAAACTAAAGATTATGATTATTACACTTGAGAATTTTCTGAGTAACAATCCTACTTTCTCTTTTCAAAACACACTTTTACCATAATTAATAATTCTGCTCATAGCTTTTTATACACTTTCTCAAAGTTCCACCCAACTATACTAATTTAAGTTGTGAAGTAAAGTGTTAGATGTAATTATAATATGAAACACATCAAGTGAGTGAAGCAGAAGGATTTGTCTCAATAAATTGTTGGGTCAATACTCCATTAACAACCAACCTAATGCTACCAAGAACACTCATCAGAAGCACTGCTGAGCATATCTATAAACTGCATAAACCCATAAAGACAAACATGTATGTACTGTTTGCCTCCTTCAGTGTTCTTTTAACAACTCAACATCTGAAACTAAAATGAGAATTATTTTTATTTCAAAGGATAACAGTAAATATAACTACTGAATCCCAATATTTTTAATGCTTTTTAAAAAACATGAATAGTTAGCAGGGCGGCGGTGGCTCAGCCGGTTGAGCATCTGACTCTTGATTTGGGCTCAGGTCACATGATCTCGGGGTCATGAGACTGAGCCCCCAGTTGGGCTCTGCGCTGAGTGTAGAGCTCGCTTGAGATTCTCTTTCCCTCTCCCCTCCTCACCCATTTACACACACACACTCTCTCTCTCAAAAATAAATAAATATTTATAAAAAACATGAATAGTGAGGGGCATGTTTCATTTAGAAAATATTAGACTTTTTTTTTAAGATTTTATTTATTTATGAGAGAGAGAGAGTGAGTGAGAGAGAGAGCACGAGAGGGGGGAGGATCAGAGGGAGAAGCAGTCTCCCCTCTGAGCAGGGAGCCCGTTGTGGGGCTTGATCCTGGGACTCTGGGATCGTGACCTGAGCCAAAGGCAGCCACTTAAATGATGGAGCCACCCAGGTGCCCAAAAATATTAAGACTTTTTAAGCAGTATTTTACCTTCAGTACAGTCTGTAGTAAATGAATTTACCCGTACTTTGTACATACTGTAAAATTACTTGAACTTCCCACAACCTAATTCTGACATATCCTGAACTCACCTTACGCAAAATTTCCCTCTCCCTATCCACCTGTCCCATTTGGAAAGTGCTTGTTGGCCGTTGCGGGATTGTGTGACCCACTTCTCTTGTTTCCGTTCTCCCTTAAGCAATTCCCAAGAACTCTCCTTTTCAGGCATTGCGTGGCTAGCCATTTACTTCTTACTTACTAAATATTAATTAGAGGCTCTGCAATTAAAAAAAAGAAGTAAGATAGTAAGAGGGGGCTTTTTTTAGTGACATTGTGTTTTGAGACAAATCTTTCAAATATTAAGAACCCGACTACTCTATGTCCAGAGACAGCAAAAGTGAAGTCAAAGAAAATAATGGTCCAAGGGGATCTATAGTTATCTTTTGTGCTATTCATACTGGTGATACACACATGCCTAAACCTTTTCCTTCTCAAATGACCTTTAATCATAGACATCATCTCCCTATGACCTAGAGAATCTCCCTCTACCCCCTACCTCCACCCGCCCCAACATACACTCATAACACAAATCGATCATGGACTCGAGCAAGCTTGAGAGACCTAATACTTTCTCAGGACCTCTCCATCACGACCAGTCTAGAGAGAGAGGTTGCTGGGTCCCTGTCTTCGCAGACACGTGCTCTGTGGTACTGGAGGACAATAAAAAAGGAAGAAATTCTATTTTCTGTCCAGTGTGAAACACAAGCTTAAGAATTCCAGGAATTTGAAAGGCATTGTTTCAGTCTTTTGAACAAAGGAGAGACTAGCAGTTAAATCTCTAAAGGCTATACCAAGCCCCTCAAAGTGAAATTCTGCTAAATAGAATCTTGAGACACTAACCACAGAATATTGGCATGCAGAAAGCTTGGGTATGAATGAAAGGCTTGCTGGTCTATGTAGATAAGCCATCCTTACACACCTTCTGAATGCCTTGATGTTTACTAGAAAGACAACACAAACCTTAGTCATTCCAAAGAGTCCGAAAAAGAGCTTTCTTATTCGGAGTTAATTGCTGCTGTATTTATTTTTCTTTTTAAGTGTGATCATTGTTGATGGTGCTAATTATTATCAAAACGTCAAAATAAGTGGAAGAGAACTTTGCCACATGGCTCCTATTTTGTGAGAGTTTTTAGCCAGGCCAGTATCTTCTTTGTTTTAAGCCATTCACCTACATGCACACTCTATAGCTTCAATGATTTTTCAGCCCTTGCTTGCAAGTAATTGGTATTGATTTTGCAGGTTACTTCTAATGTGTTCAGTTTTTGAAAGAAATCTAACTGTACCCCTCTCCTCCTCTAGTCCCCAGAAGGAAATCATATTTGTAACTTCAAAGCAAATGGCCATGTTATCCAACTTCCTTCGGCTAACATGAGGGGTGCCGAGTTTCTTCAGGGTGTGTGGCTTTATACCCGACACATGGTGCCATGTTTCAAGCTCCCCGTTACTTCAGTTCAGTCTGTTGATACATGAAGTGTGGTGGGTAGTGGTTAATACTCCTTATGTGAGCGGAGTAAACAGCGTGGGAATCTCATTTAAGAACAAGTCCCTGGGGAGAGACAAAGAGTAGGTCTACCTCTTAAATCCCCACATTCAACCGGGTCGGTCATTAACAGCATTGGCACTAATAGCTTTTAGCAGCAGGGCCGATTGCTGATTACGACTGGGTTTCTTGCAACTGTGGCTACAGAGGAAGGGGGCAAGAACTGGAGCCTCTGTCTAAGGCAGAAAACTGGGGACACGGACGAATGCAAGGCAAAAGAGTAAATACAGTGGAATGGATAAGACCGGGATAAAAAGAACCCACTATTTGCCTTAACAGTTAAACACAACGGGTATATTAGCAGACAGCGCAAATAGACGGAGTCGAATACACAGTTTGGAGAGCGCTGGATTATTGTGAAATAGGCTTTGCATCCTGCATCAGCTTGAGAAGGTGGTACTCACTGTGGAAGACAGTGTCGTTCCTCTAAAAAATATTTTATGTACCAAATGTCTCTTAGAGAGGTGACAAATAGCAAATAAGAATAGAATGGTAAAATATTTAAATTTATATATAATTATTTTTCATAAGTAAGAAGCCAAAACCCCAACCCCTTATACTTTAAATGATAGCCATATATTTGACTGAAGATGTTGTCTCAGTGATATTCTATAAATTCCACTGACACTCACCAGCATCAAACTTTGAAACACCTGTTTGGCATCTGATCAGTGGAGAAGCATCAGTGATCATCCTTACTGGGAGTATTAACAATGTGGCTTAATCAGTCAAGCTGATGTGGGCAAGTGGGGTGGATAAAGATCATGAGATTTTCTGTCATTATATATGGACATTTGGAACAATCTGATAGGCTGGTGAAATGTACAGCTCCCCAAAAATATACCTAGAAGTCAGATTAAAAATTTCAGTGGAAACTGCCAGTAATATTACTTCCAACAGGGTGGAATTATACAAAATAGACTCTAAATTTATTCACACTAAGAGCACCTTGTTATACAGCAGTTTTCCTTATCAGGATTTTTAATAGGTACCAAATGTGTTAAAAGTAACACATAGATATGTCCTCTGGACACACACAAAACATCTCCATGTTTTTATTGCCTTTAAAGAACACTTGAAAGAACCTTCTAAATTTTTCTCCACTTTTCTACTTTCCATTCTGTGTGTGTGTGTGTGTGTGTGTGCATGTGTGTAGTGGGGATGGGGGTATACAATACAGAAAATCTATTTACTTTCCAGCATATTCTGGTCTGTCTTCTGTGACCACCACCCCACAGACATTGCTCCCATCAGACCATAGAGGACTCCCATGTGACTAAATCTAGCGGACAGTTCTCTGTCCTCAGTTGGAACAATCTGGCACTTCCTCCTTTTCCAAACACTTTCCTTTGTTGGCTTCTGTGATAATAAGTCCTGATTTTCTCCCTCTCTCCCTACCAGCCTCTACTTAATCTGTTCTTCTCCCAACAAAATGAACTTTTTTTTAACTTAGATTAGATTGTTTCACTCCTTCCAAAAACTTCCCATTGCATCTAGAGTAAGATCCAAGTTCCTCACCACTTTCTATGAAGTTCTGCCGGCCCGAGCCCCTTCCTGCTTCCACGATTTGGCCCTGTGTCACTCGCACTGTGACCTGCCACCTGCTTGCCCGATTCCTGTGTCTGCTCAGCCATTTGCACCTGCAGGGCCTCTTCCTTTGCAGGTTATTCTGCCTGGAAAGTGTCCCCTCCTTCCCCCTCAATTCGTCCTCCCTCTGGATCAGTCTTGGCAATTGGGTCTCAGCTCATACTATCTCCTCCTTAAGTCCTTCTCCAGATCCCCTCATCTCATGTTTGTCTTGCTTTACTTTCTCTTATTTATGTCATTCATGGCACTTACCAACTTCAGTGAATACTTGTTTTATTTGTTTATCATTTATTATCTTTTTCCTTTTCCTACATAAAGAATATGTCAATTTTGTTCACCTCTATACTCCTAGGGTCTAAAAGATTGCTCAACGCACAATAATAGGCAGTCAACAAATATTTGTTGAATAAATAAATCAGATATTAACAAAATTTAAGGCCTGAAAAAACACAATTTCACCTAAAAATATTATTGTAAAGAATTGCTATGTCAATATCGTTTAAAAATATGCTGAGAATTCTTCTTCATATTCTTGCCCCACGTCTACCCAGTCACCATATACTCCCAACCTGTGAGAAGTAACTACTCTTATTAGTGCTGTTAATACCTTGTATATCCTTCCAGGGTTTTATGTGCATATTCTTAAAGATTTATTTATTTATTTATTTGAGAGAGAGAGAGAGAGAGAGAGAGAACAAGCATGTGTGTGGGGGCAGTAGGGGAGGGAGAGAGAATCTCAAGCAGACTCCCCAGTGAGTACCAAACGCGACATGGGAATCGATCCCAGGACTCTGAGATCATGACCTAAGCTAAAATCAAGAGCCAGACGCTTAACCAACTGAGCCACCCAGGTGCCCCTCAATTGCATATTCTAACATACATGAACATATTTTTATCTTCTGTCATTTCAGAAAAATGGTAATATGCTATACACATTGATAAGTACACTCTTTTCCGTGCAACAGTCCATTTTGGAGCTATTTCCACATTAGCACATAAAGAATTTATTATCAATACAAAGGAAACGTGACTGTAGTAAGGATAGACAACTAGATCAATGGTACAGGATAGTCCAGAAATAACCCACAGCTATATGGTCAATTGATCTTCAACAAAGATGCCTAAGGAATTCAATAGGGAGAGGAAAAGAGTCTTAAGTTTTTCCACAAATGTTTCTGAAACTGAATAACTATAGAAAAAAATGAATTTTCATCCCTAGATCACACACTATGCAAAAATTAATTTGAAATGAGTCAGTAACCCAAATCTGAAAGCTAAAGTTATAAAACTTCTGGAAGAAAACATAGGAGACTATCATTGTGTCTTCAGGGAGGCAGAGTTTTTTTTAGATAATAGCTAGAAAGTAGTAGTCACAAAAGAAATGTGAAATTGGACTTCATCAAAATTAAAAATTTCCCTTTATACACGAAGAGAGGTATATATCTCAAAGGACTTAGATCTAGAATAAAGTACTTCTATAACTCAATAATAATCAACAAAAAAACAGACAAATAACTTGAATAGACATTCAACAAAGAAAGATGTGTAATAGCTGGTAAGCACAAAACCTACTCTGCTTCATTAATCATTTAGCAAATACAAATTGAAACCACAATGACATATCACTACAACCCCACTAGAGTGGATAAAATTAAAACCAAAATGCTGACTACACCAAATATTGGTAAGGATGAAGTAACTGGAACTACAGCCCTTTGCTGTTGGGTATGTAAATTGGTTACAACCCTTTGGAAAACTGTTTAACAGTTTCTCATAAGTTTAAACATTTACCTACCTTATGACCCAGCAAGTCCACTCCTCAGTGGAACTGAAGAAAAGCAGATATACTAAAAGATTCATACCAGAATATTCATAGCAGCATTATTCATAACAGTAAAAAACTAGAAACATTCTAAATGCCCATGAACTGGAAAACAGATACATAAATTGAGGTATATTTATTCAATGGAATACTACTCAGCAACATGGCCAAAGCTCAAAAATACTATAATGAAGCAAAAAGCCAGCCCTCAAAGAGTATGTTCTGTATTACTCTATTTATATATGAAATTCTGAAACAGGTGAAACTAATCTAGGTTGATAGAATCAGGTCAGTGGTTTCCTTTGGGTTGTGGGGCATGAGAGAACTTTCTAGGCGGATGGAACTCTTCTACTATCATGAGGGGGCGTGGAGTACACAGGTGGATGCATTTGTCAAAACTTATCAAACTGTATGTTCCAAGTCTGTATCTTACTATGTGAAAATTGTACCTCAATAAAAATAATAAAATTAATATTATAAAGTAGAAAATAATAACAATAAAACTAAAATGTAAATGAAAGGGAACTCTTTTAAAAATGAGGATCAAGATCTGGGATGCAGAATCCAGGACTCGGTTGGGTCTGAAGAAAGGGAGATAAAAGAGCAAGGGGCATGGGCTGGTAGGTAGAGCCCTTCAGTCAGGCTGCTAGGGAGCTGATGGGAAAACGGTATCATTAGGAAGGTATGCAAGGTCTAAAGTCCTGCATTTCTAATCCAACCTTTTTTCCTAGTGCTGCTACAGCTTACAGCAAAGCTTCAGAACCTGGTACCATTTATCTGAGACTGAATTTTTTCCCATTATATCACTAATGACGTTTGTGCCTTCCCTTCCTTTCTCACCTTGATGATTAAAATATGGTGACCTTTAAGCTGAATTACCCCTTCTTTGATCCAGAAGCCAAATTAACCAGAGCTTCATCCAAAGATTAAATTACCTGTAAACAAAGTTGCTCCGTAGAACAGAGTGAGAAACGCTACAAGAAACATCAAGAATCTGGATTCAGGGTCTCTAGGATGCTACAAAAGTGGAGAGGAGTTCTGTTCAACGTGACATTTATGGAATGTACCTTGAAGGGTATTATTTGAATATCAAGCTACCTTTTCTTCCTGCCCTTTCTCTGAAAATAGGAATTATAACTATAAATTAAAAAATGACAGAATCTCCTAAGAAAATGAGATTTTCTCTCAATGATTTAGCCTTTAAGCCATTTTGTTAATTGCTTTTTTTTTTAAGATTGGAAAATGAAACTTAAAGGGAAAGGGTTACAATTAACCATTGAGAAAAAAAATATACACAAACTTAGCATTAGCATTGTTAAATTTGAAGGGGAAGAAGGCAGAGATAAAACTAGAACTGCAGTTTTTCTGGAAATTAAGAAAGCATCTCCCTCTGACCGCAGCTCCATCTCCTACTGCCAAATAATACTGCTCTCTGCATCTCCCAACAGACAATGCGCCTCCCCTCAGTCTAGCCAGAGAAGGCACTGCAGACGTCACTCCGCTGGGCATCCATCACTTCGGATTCAGTCAGTCCTCTAAGACTGATCACTGCGCTTCTCTCCAAGGCTAAGCAAATGTGATCAATTATTGTTCCTGTTCTCTTGTTAGTACACGATTAGCTTCTGTAAATCTTGGAAAAGGGTAAAATGCATACAAATTACCTTAGCAGAACTAATGCGTTTCTGATCGAAGGCTGCCGATTAATGGAAATTTTAAGAAAGAAGCCTTATCAATTAACATTGGCCGTGAGGTACAGAGCCTCAAGGAAATGAGACCACTCCTATAAGAAACCAGCTATTCAAAAGGACAATACTTAATAAAATAGGGATACCTACTCATACCACCATAGAACAATGGAACAATAATACTATTCTTGTTTGTTAAAATACATGTCAACAGATTTAAGGTATATAATTCAGTGTGAATAAGTGACTTAAAAAATTTTAATGAAACATTTTATAACTACCAAATGTATGGAGAAAGGGGGATAGTATAATGAATCTCCATATACTCATCATTTACACTGAATAATTATCAAGGTTTTACCACATTTGCTTCATTTTTTTTCCTTTGCTGAAGATTCTTAAAGCAAATCCCAGCAGCATGTGATCTCATGCCTAAATACTTTAGTAGACATCTGTAAAAATAGACATTCACAGAATAACAGCAGTACCACCTCATCTATGGATTAACAATGTCATCTCGTTGGTCCAGTCCAAAATAAACATTTTATAATTGTCTCAAGAATGTCTTTTCTTATAGTGGATATGTTCAAATTAAGATCTAAAGAAGATCCAAACACATATCTGTTAAATCCTTTTAAGTCTTTTTTTTTTTTTAAATCTACAGCAGTCCTTCAATGCCATTAACTTGGCATGGAAACTATGTTGCTTGTCCTAGAAAACATCCCTTATTCTAGATTTCTGTTTGTTCTATTGTTGTGTTATTTAACTATTTGTTCTCTATCTATCTCCTGTTGTCCTCCTCTATCTCCTGTTGGCTAGAAGTTATCGACTGAGGCTTAATTAGGTTCAGTTTCAACTTTCTGGCAGGACTACTTCATAATGGAGGGTGCAATATGCTTCCTATTACATCAGGAGGGAAAAAGGTGCTGGTTTTCTCACTTTGCGTCATAGTCTCTAGTTCTTCCTCAATCTTTAAACTAATGAGTTCAATCAATGATGACCACTGACTCAGTTATTCCACTAATATTGCAAAATAGTGACTTTCTATCACTTTTTCTGTATTTACTGTCTTATTTCTGTAAAGAAGAGTTTTTACTGATCAGTCAGCCATTTTGACTACTGGAAAAAATCATTCTTTCAAAGATAGGATAAGTACTTTTCTTTCTTTTAATTGTCATTCTTCAGAGCAAACAGTTGGTATCCTTATAACTTCCAAAGGGTGTTTGAAAAACGTTTCCAAGCATAAACTAAACTCTATGTTAGCCATCTTCACTATTTTTTAAGTTCTAGTTCAAGACCCAAATTTCCTAGGAAGTATTTCTGGAATAATTCCAGTCTCAAATGCTTTTCTTTACTCTCATTTTCTACACGATGTATGTATTCTGTCAATTTCCACATTATATTGGAGTATAGGAAAATTTTAATAAATGCAATGATCAATGTGAAGCATCCGTCTCAAAACAGGCTAGAACGGGAACCATCACTGTCCCTTAAGTGTCCCCCTCGCTCCCCAGGACATCTGTGTACTGGCATCTCTACCAGGCAGATCTGCTGCTGATTGACTGGAACCCTTGGGATGCCAGAGATACTCTCCACTGTAAGGAACAATGTGAGAGAATTGTTTTGGGGAGAAAGTCTATTAAAGTGATCTAAAACTCTAAAACAGACATTGTTCTGTTTCTGCATAAAACCTGTTCAACGTTTTTACTTTCAGAAATGAAGCACAAACCACAATATAGCTTATCAAGGCAGTAGCTGGTGTCTGAGAGTCCAAGAACACAAAAGAATATATCAGGTGTGTCTCTGTGGCAATATGATTAAGAACTGTTGAAGGAGAGTACGGGCCAGCTCTGATCTGGGAGGCCAGGGGGTATTACTTCACTCTGTGAGGAGAGCTGTTCCTTGAGCCCTGGCAGCCATTTTGGGTACATGCTTTGGAACATACAACCTATCTATGGATTTCATTCTGGGAGAACTACTCAAAGCATGTCACATCTGTGGTAGAAGAGTGGCCCTTTAAAGATGCCCGCACACTGATCCCTGCAACCTAGGGAGATGTTACTTTCCCTGACAGAGGAGACATTACAGATGTGATTATGGTTACAGACCTTAAAATAAAGAGATTATCCTGGATTATTTGAGTAGACTTGATCGAATCACATGAGCCCTTAAAAGTAGAGAACATTCACTGGCTGGAAGCTGAAGAAGAATATGGCAGAAGGAAAAGTGAGAGAGATACCAAGGCTGAGAAAAATTCCATGCTTTCTGTCTCTGAGATGTGGGGGCCCACATCAAGAACCGAGAAAGGTGTCTGGCAGCTAAGGGCAGCCCTTTCCTGACAGCCAGCAAGGAAACAGTCCTACAATCCCAAAGACCTGGATTCTGCCAACAACCTGAATGAGCCTGGACACAATTCTTCCCAGAGCCTCCTCACGGGAGTCCAGCTGGTCAACACCTTCATTTCAGCCTCCTATGACTCAGAACAGAGAAACTACATGACCCAACTCAGACTTGTCACCTAAGAACTGCAAAATAATAAATTTAGGTTGTTTTAAGCCACGAAGCTTGTGGTAATTTGGTGTGGTAGCAACAGACAACTGAATGAAAATTGACACCTGGCCTTCATCGGGAGAAGGGTGTTACGCTGTCTGATGAAGAAATCAGCAGTGCTTCCTGACTGTAGGATATCTGAGTTATCCCGATGCAGATGAAGAACTACCCGCACTCCTCCCCCTCATCTCCTGCCCTCTTCTTCTTGATCTTGTTCTAATACAGTTTGGGGCTACAATTTTAGCTATAATATTTTGTCAAATATTTGCTTAATGATGCTGTTGCTGTTCATTATTAGTAGTAGTATTATCCCAAGACGTATTATTAGCAAAAGTGTTATAATTATTTTACTTTTGCTGTTACCCTAGGTAACCAATTATCTTTTACAGGACTATTTTTATTAAAGAACATTTTCTTCCCCCAAATGGAAACACTGACTTAGCAGTGAACTTTTAGAATACCTCTCGTTTGGAAGTTAGGAGCCACATGCATTGCATAGAGTCATGACTATCCCAGCGGCATGGAAAAGTGTGATCCTAAAAGCAGTAAAGGTTTTTACATGTAAGACTAATTGGTTCATAATCAACAGGTTATAGAAAATGGAGGTTTTAAAGGGCAATATGAACATTTTCTTTAATTAAATAATGTGCCTCTCAAGCTGTTTTCCGCAGAGAGGGTAATCAGGAATGACTTTTATCAAACTAGGCTAGTTTCATCCTTTTGCAAAAAGGGAGGAGAATGTATTGGTAGGAATAATGCCAAATGCAGCAACAACATTTTGATGGAGATAAATGCACCACAAAGTTCAGTCCTATAGGCAAAAAAGACCAGAAGAGACACCAAAATGATTTCATAAATGATGAAAATCATGTAACAAAAGCTTTTTAGATGATGGGTTAATGAGATGTTACTAATGTAAATTTTATGCCTTGTTTAACTTTTTCTTCTGGTGGAACTTTCCAGTGTGACACCCATATTTAATATCAGAGTTCCCAGGAAAATAAAAGAATGAGAATGACATTTCAGCTGCATATTCCTTGTAAGATTTGGGGAGACGGAAATATCAAAGTCACATTAGAAAATGTAATTAACTTAAATCCCTTTTGGGAAAGGCAAAAAGAAAAGTGAATCAGAACAAAAAATTATCTTACAGAGAACATTTAAAAAGTGCCAAACAGTAAATTGTAGCTATTGTTCCTGAGAACTTTGTCCTCTTAGCATGTCCACTTTATAGGCACAAGGCACTGCACCATCATATTGCCCAAACAATTTACAGCACAAAGGAATCATAATATTCTTTTACAATGAAGAGCGGTGAATTAATAAGAACTGTTATTGTACCAGATTCCTTCAATCTCAATGGAATGGCCAAATGCGAGCCGGGAAAATTACTTCAGACTGCTTAACTGCTGTAATTGAAGTGAGATTTTCCTCCATGCGTGCATGTGCAGAATATAAATATTTTAATTTCATCAGTTCAATGAGTAATTTCACAGGACTGCTATTTTACAGGACTGCCAACGGAAAGTGAAAGGATGAGTTTGGGAATGAACCATATTTTTCTAGAGAGCGCTTATTTAGCTAAGAGGTCTTGGGAATACGTGTCCATTTTCTCTGTCATTTGTTGTCCAAGAACAGCAGGAGTGATCCATGTTTCTGCCCCAGAAGGTAACCCTGTTGGATGCTATCAACATTACTGTGAAGCTACTAATGATTACATTTAAAAATTCTAGCTACCTTCTGCTCCAATTAGTTTCTTCTCTGCCATAAATGCATGAAAGTTTAAAGACGTGACTATTTTTTCCCCAAAAGGGATTCTATGTTATTAGAGCTTCCAGGCATATATATATATATATACACACCATCCGCTTTGCCTGCTAGGGGACTATATCAATTACCTGGTGAGGGAAGCAGTGATACTCTGACTTTCCCAGGTGACACCAGCATTCAGAAAGGTAATTTTAATGACATTATTTATTACTATAAAATCTCAAACCAACCCCTCCTGAGGCATTATGACATAGTGTAAGCCCACCTGAACCTGCTTTTTTCAACTTAATATGGTGAAACATCTAATTTTCTTCCCCATCAACTGAGGATCGAATGTTTTCCCCAAATCTGTGATTTAATTAAATTCCTCTTACTGGTAGGGACCAGGTGCCTATAATGTAATTTAATATCTTGTCTTGTATGCTAACTTCTTTAATATATAGCATGTACATGTTCTTTAATATCCATAATTTGTATGTGTGTGTATACACACATATACATACACACACACACACACACATATATATATATATAGTATATAATACTAGTATATGTTATATACCAGCAGGGCACCTTGATTCATCATGAAAACAGATGTTCCTTTGCTTTGTGAGAAAGAGAAGCAACTTAAATACAAAATTTCTCCCATTTCCCATAGTCAGCTGAAATTACCCTATTAGACCCTCATTCTTTTAAGGAGAAATATACCGTCCTCTCAGTCCCTTACCTCTTAGAGGTAATGACTTATCAGCTCCTCTTGAGAATAAGCTAGAGCAGAGGAAGGAAGCTTTAGTGCCTTGGTCCTCAGAGGCTGGGATGGCCCCAGAGTAGCAGGGTGCTGGGGAGGGGGCAGCTGAGAGCACACTGTTTTTCCAAGAAGGGGCGGTTCCTGTGCTGACTTTTTGTCATTACTACAAATTTCTTTTCATACTTAGTGTAAGAACTCTCCAATTTAAATATTCTCAGGGGAACTGTGCTTCTTCCGAAGAGAATAGATAAGTTCCTACATCAAGATTAATGATCATTTTATAGTTAGATGTTATTTTTACAAACCAACCCTTTATATTTTTGGGAAAATCAATTCCCATATATATATATATATATATACTGGAAGTGAGAAAAGAAAGAATAAGGTAAGAAATCTGCTCCAGGAGCACCGGCCTTATGGCTCCTGGAACATCCCAGACACAGACTTGCCATAGGACTCTATATTACATCAGGGTGTTTCCCTGATGGGATGCTCTTCCCCCAAAGAGTCATCTGGAAAATTCTTGCATCTTTGCCAGGTCTGCTTCACGTTACCTTCTCACTGAGGCTGCCTTCTCCCCCCCCATCTCCATAGTCCCCAGCCCCCTTGCCCTCTTACTCTATTATTTGCTTTGTCCTTCTCATTGACTTCTCTTTGGTTACTGTTATAGTGTTTTATGTTACTGTGTTGTGTTTAATATTTATTACTGCATTTCTGTTAGAATGCAAACCCCACAAGGGGGGCTCCTTCTCTGTTGACTTACATAAAACATAATAAGTACTCTAGAAAATTTGTTGAATAAGTGAAAAAAAGAAAAAAAATCTCTTGCAATAAGGACATTGAGATGTTTACAAATGTAATCTGAATTATTTGGGTCAAGAACTGAAAATAAAATTTATGTGCATCAGTGAATCATTAAGGAGACATAAGGCATATACCAAAGGATAGAGCCACTCATCTCAAGCTCCTCTCTCCTGAAAGGCCTAAGCATATTTGATAATCATGCATTTATTTCATCTGTAATACAGCAATACAGCATTTCTTCCCTGCATCGCGCCTTCCTTATGGCGAGTTCTCATTGGCCAAACATCGTTGAAGTGTCATCATTTCGGGAACTGCTGAGATAGGAGGCAACTGGAAAGCTCAGTACTTGATGATACTGCGAAACAGTAATTCTTTAAAGATACTGTGGCCCACATGAGATTGATAACTGGGGAACACGGCAGCTAAGGGTTCATACTTTCCTTTTCGAACCTTCATCAATCAATTCTGAGCATGTACATCGTAACTGAGCACCTCTCAAACAAGACTGCCAGCAAAGGCCTGACCCCTTTATTTGGCCTTTGTTGATGTAGCTACGATGCCATAAAAGTGGGGAGGGGGACCTGGTTCTCGCTTTTCATTAACAGATTGAAACTTCTGTCACTCTTTGTTAGAGATTGATATAGGTAGTCAACCATTCAGATGTTGCTCTCAAACAAGTTAGAAACAAAACTGGGTATGTTTTAACCTTGCAAGGAGATAAAATTGCATTTAAAATTATAACAATCAAAACAACATTTGAAACAACTTTTGATTTCAGTGATTTCTTCCATCCACTTACTCTAAAGTTGGAAAGATCACAGGGTCAGGAAGAAGGCATGGTCCCTACTGTTTATTCATTTTGGGAGGATAAAAGATGCCTGGGAGAGCATCAGTCACATGTCATCAGATTATATTCACATTTCCAAAAAATGATTTCCAACATTTATTCAGATACATGTCTTTAATACAGACTTCTGGTTAAGACACTATTTTTTCCTCATCTAAAATTCGCACAAAGGGGAAAGGCTGTTTTTTTATAATGTCAATATAAAAATGAGTATTAGATTTTCCTGTCCACATTAAATCAACATGTATGCATTACATTCCACAACATACATGAGGTTGTCTGGGATATATCCTAACTAAGAGTATATTTCCATGACAGGACAAAATCTGCCATTTATGTGGCAAGCTCTTTGACATACTCTCTAATTTTATCCTTGACATAAAACCTAGAGGTACATGTTATTATAGCTCTTTTAGCACAGGAAACTAGAGCTAATGGAGAAAGTAGCTTTCCTAAGATGATAGGGATTGTAAATCCAAGTCTATACCCTCTACTCTGCACCCCCACAGTTATGTGATCTTCTAAAATAACATGTGCCCAAGGTGCTACAAGATTTTATTGTAGTGGGTTCTAGTTGAAGGTTTTCTGAAAATTAAAACCAAATGTTTATTTAAGAAGAGGAACTCAAGAATTACATTTTAGAAATAGTTGGCATTTGTCACATACAACAGTGCTATAAATGAAAATATTTTGCAACATCCACATGTCTTGTGTTTTATCTCCTTGCAAGGTTAAAACACTGAATAAAAACAGGGAGCAGGTGGAATGAGTCATCTCCTCAGTCACATTTACAAATGTCCACCTAACACAAGGCCAGTAGTTCCCAGTAAAACTTGACACCTTGACTCAGAAATCAAAATGTGACAGCGCTGGATTGGAACAGAAGGGAGAGAAGGTTCTCTGCGTTCTAACCTGAGCAGGAAGATCTTGCATATGGTCCACACTTTTCAAGGAACTGAAAAAAAAAAATAAGTCTGTCTCTGCAATGTAGATTTCCTCGCTGAAAGAACCTTATTGTATATCAATCTCTACACAAATCATACCATAAAATACCAGAATGGAATATGGAGCAAAAATAAAATTGCTAGCTGAGGAGCCAATAGCTGATGAAAGAAAACTTCAGCTGAAGTTCCAAATGAGATAAAGAAAACAAAAAATGATATGGTGTTTGGGGAATTAAAAAATGAGTAGATCCTACTACCTGCCTCTGAGTTTTCTATATTATTAGAAAGATAAGGCATGCCCATACCTAACCATAATTGAAACCAGACTATAAGTTCCAGAAATACATTACTATGAATTTTAGAAAGAGAGAAATTCCATATTTTTGAGGAGGATCAATAAAGAGTTTATGGAAGAAGTCAGATTTAACGGAGTCCTGAAGGATGGGGAAGAAGTGCACATTACTGCTAATTCTGTTAACAAAGAAGTTGTGTTCTGGCAGCATTTTAATGTGGCCATAAATTGTACCACCAAACAAGGAAGTAATATTGGAAGCACAGACATTAGTCCAAGATGCAGGGAGAATCACAGGATGAAGGTAGGGGCTGGGGATAGACAAGAGTCATTAATAACAACCAGTTTATGACAAATATATGGAAGAAGTTCGAATATACACATTGCAGTGTTGGGGAGGATGGAAAGAATAGGTGATGGGAGGAGGAGGGAATGCAGTAGATAGTCTCCAAAGATGGCCATCAGCAATTCCTTATCCCCCAATGTGCAGGAGACACGGGATCCATGTCTCCTCCCTGAATATGGGCGGGCCCGTGGCTTTCTCTGACCAGCACCATGCTTCAGAAGTGATGCTCTGCCCATCAGGGGCCTGGGGTAGTATTGAGTCCCAGTAGCTTCTGCTTTTACTCTCATGGATCTCAGCTGACAAGCTGTAAGGAGATCCAGAATATCCTACAGGGAGAGGACACATGGGGAGGCCCATGACAATGGGACATCACATGGAATGGGGGCCATTTGGAGGAAAACTGAGGTGCCCCAAGAGATTTACCATCAACATCACAGACATGTCCACCCCAAATCTATTTATAACCACTTAACTAAAGTCTCAACTCTCTCTCCCTCTCTCTTTTTTTCCATAAAGGACAAGTGAATACATTACTAAAGAATGAATCACTTTTTGAGCACTCTTTCTATGACTGGCAAAGTGATAAGGGGTTATCAATGAGAGTATGATAAGACTTCTTTAGAAACCAAATCAGGTATCTCTTATTAGTGATTTAACACTCAGCTCAAATCTATTCTTAGAGAAACCATTCTGATTCCCACACTAACAACTAGAGTGTGTTAGGGGCCCCTTGTTTATGTTCCTAAAAATCCTGATATATTCCTCCATCATATTCTGGTCTGTTTATTGGCCTCTCTTACCCACTAAACTCAACTACCTATGTACAGAGACTGGTAACTGGTATTTCAATACATAACAGATGCTTACTAAAGAAATATAATCTCTAGAATGTGATTAAGTATTGAGCTAAATCGTAGTTTTCTGGAACACGGCACTTGATTGATTGACAGATGGATGCATGGATGGACAGAATGACTAGGTGCTCTGGGAACACAGTGGAGACTTAACATGCACTCTCTGTAAGTTTCAGCTAATTAGTCAAGAATGGCATTGGATTGTTTTCATTACCACTGAGGGGAAGCTCCGGGGGGGCATGAGCACAGGCACAAAAGGAGCTCTGACCAAGAGGAAACTCCAGGTCTTGGATTTCTGTCGTGCTGCCGAGGATATCCAGCTTATGAAAAGAGATGCTAGTGGATGAACGGGGCGGGGGGGAGAGGAGGCAGCTGGGAAGGAGCACAGGGTGGGGGCGCTGTTAGAGGAGCTAAGATAGGAGGGTGGCAAGCGCCTTGGAGGTCATGCTCAGGGCTCCCACATTTTATCCGAGGTGCAACGTGAAGTCTCCAAGAGGTTTTGGGGGGCAGTAAATCAATGAGATTTCAAATTGTGGAGTAACCTTTCACTGACCCAAAGTGAGGAACAGAATTTCTAGTGTGACCCTATACTTCATAGTGGGAACACCCTGGCTGAGTAGACACCACCACCAACTATCATTAACAGATTTTTTTTTTTTTTTAAACCAAGGGCAGTTTGGCTCTTAGAGAATCTGTTATTAATATATGGAAATAGACCATTTTATAGAAAAAAACCCTGAGAAACATTAGTGAATATTTTATATATCTGGCAGATTTCTTAGTATGTGTTTCTGGTACTGGTGAAGATCTAGATGCCCAATTTGGCACTAGATTGGATCAGAATTCAACTAAAATGGGCTGGAAATAAACTTGCACAATTCAGAAAAACTGCCGCCAAGCAACGGCACTACTGCTTTATATTATCTTACGTTGTTAAGAACACAGTGAAAACTGCCATGAGCCACAGAGAAACCCGAATTTATATTCTCACTTAAACTTAAAAAGGCTGACATGTAAATGAGTCAAAGAAATTAAATCTAGGCAATAGGGGGAATGAATCGGATCCGTTTCGCTGTTGTGGGGAAAGTGCTGGGCCAGATTACTGGGTATTAACACGGGGTTTCTGCACAATGAGGCGGCGATCTCCATGAGATTCCTGTAGACAAATATTCACATTAAAACATCCACTTCTCTAAATGGCAGTAATTGGCCTCCAGCTGACAACCTCAAAACAGGCCAAGACATGGGAGCTAGATGAAGTGGACTGAAACGAGACATATTCCTTCCAGAACCAGGTGGAGACTCCCTCTGGCACCGCAAAGGAAAGCCAAGACTGTCCTTTGTTTGATGTCATCCCTGCCTTTGGGGAACTGAAATATATTACTCTCTCCAAGGTCAGCAAATCTCCAACTAGGTGACTGTTCGCAGTGACAAAGGAGACTCTCCTGAAAAACATGAGTGGCCCCTCTGCTCAGGACGGAGCTCGTGACTTCTAACCCTTTACCGGAGGGACCAGTCCGTGCTAGCCTGGGACCGTGCTGCTAGTGGGTCCAAGGGCAAGAGATCCACGGCGGTGCGTGGCCCCTTCAATACCCAAGTCTGCTGGCTGCATCTCTGTAAATAAAAACGCAGGGTTGTGCACAGATGCATTGTGTGCCCGAGAGCAGAATCTGGCTCTCGGCTGCGAAACACTGAACTGAATGCAGGGCAAGAGGTCCCAGTTCTTTGGGCGCAGATTTCATGGGGAGCGAATCCTTGCTAAAGAAAGGGAAAAAGGGAAATGCCACACCAACAGGGTGTTCTTCCTTTGGTGTTCACAGTAAAAACACGTCTAAACTGGTCTGGCCTCTTTCCCTCAAATAACTAAAGGAATGTGACTTACAGCCCTTTCCCCCTGAAGCCATTTTACTAATTTCCACTCCTCTAAAGTTTTTGTCTTGCTCATTACTATTCTGTTGGTATCACTTCCTCTCCCTCTCTCTATTAGGTTTTCATTTCAATTATCTAAGCTATTATTATTATTTTGATTATTACTACTACTGCTATTTTTGCTGCTGCTTCCAAATAGTTGTTATTTTTTCTTATTTGAAGTGAGTGCTGGTTTGGAGAAGTGAACAGTCATTGATACATGTTACTTTAGGGAGCAGGTTGTTCAACTCCATAGAGGCTGCCCAAGGCTGTGTACCTAGTTAACAGGCAAATACATTATATGCTTATAAAATATGATTGCATATTAATATATAAATATTCATGATATAGAATAGTAATATGTAATATCCTCTCTGTATATTTGAGAACTCTGCACAAAACTGAGTTCTTCTGATTTGGAACTCTTCTTTGAGATGATATGAGGCAGAGCACATATCCCAGACTCTGTATATACCACTTTGTTCTCCAATATTTGCTTTGAAGGTCCGTGCTGGGTCCAAAGCTTTCTGAAGATCTTTTTTTGGTGGCTGCAGACCACAATGAGTTGAGGGCCCTTTGAAACTGCCCAGCAATGTTCTGTCTTCCGTGCGCCATAGGACGGATAGTTGAGGTGTTGCTAAGATGTACGGAGGCTCAATGGAACAAGCAGAGGGAACCTCAGACATCCGAATGCGGAGCATCCTTCAAAGCAGGCTCAGCAGGAAGTTACTGACACTTTTTTCAGTTCATGCTGCCTTTGCTTAAGATGTTTTTCTCTTTTGAAAGGGCCTTATGTTTACAGTTCTCATTTTATGTTTCACAGTTTGCAGGTCAGACCAGGAAAAGAAAATCTGCTTTAATACCTGCATTGGAGTTTTCGTCTATAATGATATTCCTTTTTCTGTTCCGCCACCTTATTCAGCCGATTTGGATACAAATGGCTTTGGGAGGGCTCCCCAAATCAGATCTGCCCTCAATGCTGAAGATGTTTATCTAGCACAGAGCATACAATAAATATCTGATGACAGCATGATTGAATTAGACACTTGGGAGGATAGTCAAAATTACGTGCTATTGGCTCTAAAAATGGAGTTTAAAAAAATGACCACAAGCAATGGCATTATTGCCTCATTGTCTTATATTATTACCTAATTTAATTTTGGCACATGCTATATATTTGTTGTGTGAAGAATTTATGTGTTCCATTTCTTTCGTATCCATCCTCAAGTGCCCATGGCAAAGGCCTGTTAATTATTTTTTCTTACTGCATACATCATAGAGTATAGAAGTTCCACTGAAAGATTTTACTGCAAAGGTCAGGGTGGAGAGAGGAAAACAGTATTCTGCCTCCACTATAGTACTGACTGGTTAAAACCTGACCCTGACCTCCCTTTTCTGCCTCGGTGGTCCATCCAAATGTGGGCACCATCTCTGAACCACAGAAGTTTACCCATAGCTTCCTGAACACAACCTCTGGTCCCATGTATCTATGACTTGATTTAGGATCCTCCCTTTGTCTGAAATTCTAATGAAAACCCATCCGTCTTCCCAAATCGTAAGCTACTATTTGGTAAAGTCTTCTTGGACTTACTGGGTGGGTAGGAAAAATATCTCTTGCCTTGTTTCATCAACAGTACTTTGCAGATTAAAATACTGGAGTGTTTATCTCATGTATTTATTTACTTGTTATATCATAACAGAGACAGAGAGCACGGAGTCCTTTTAGGGCTGGGACCATATCTCCTTCACCGGGCTCATCCCGTGCTTAGCTTCCCCGCATGGTAAAGATGAGGAATTACTACACGATTACAAGGTGATTGAATGCCTGCAAGACTGTTGATGATAACTAAAACTAGCACATTTCCCCCTCCCCCTGCTGCTTTCCTCACTACTAAGAAAGCCCTTGGCTTTTATTCTAAAATTCCCACCAATTAATGAAGGAATTCTGCCAACACATCCTGGGAAGTAAAGAGGAAGTAAATACCTATTTATTCTTTCCATCCTTTCACTTATTCTTCCCTGAGGAGAAGTGACTTCTATAAGGGGTGAGATAAGAGCAAAATAATCTTCTTGTTCCTCTTCTTCTCTTTCCTGGATCTCTCCCTCTCTCCTGCTGCCTGGCACATGGATTTGTAGGAAAAGTTGGAATTCCACGTTGGCTGCTTTTGCATGTGGTAGGCTCATGAGAAAGAGTCAACACCAACAGGCTTACCATCTCTTTCATTTTCTGTGCCTGCTGCTAAGGCAAAATAAGTGCAATATAGAGGGAGGGAAACAAGTGGAAAACACTACTTGACCTTCCCGGGGACACCCTAGGTTAGGTTACAGATCAGATACTCTTGATTACAATTCAACATTTGTTTCCTCCTCTCTCGTTTTCTTCCCCTAAAACCTATTCCTCCCAAGCAGCTGAAGAAAAGGTGACTTTATCCCCAGCTCCAGAATATTGATTTGTCTAAACCAATTATGGTAATCACACTACCCTTGCCAGGATTTAGGAAAGGCATGTGACCCATTTCTGGCCAATAAGATGTGAGGGAAAATCAGTAGGGGTTTCCATGAAAAATCTGCTTACTCTTAAGAAAGAAGGCTTCTTCCTTTGGATGTTTTCGTGTCTAGATATCACACTTGTAACTAACACAGTGCTCTCCCTTCCAGCCTGAGGATGAAGCCAGCATGCAGAGGAGGATAGAAACCAGAGAATAACTGAGGAGTAGCGCCAAAGCTCTGACATCCTGGAACAGATCTCCTTACAAACTTCTTGTTTTGTGAGATGGTAAATTACTTTATTTTTTAAGTCAGTTTTACTTGGTAATTTCTATTCCTTATAGGCCAAACTATGCTAACTGACCCAGTAATAAAGCTAATACTATATTTAATTCCCCATCTGACCCTTAGATCTATTTCTCAGTTGGTTGGCACCCATAAGGGAAAATAAAAAATATATATATTTATAATATATAAATATATTACTGGAATGTTTACACTCCTTTTGCCAAACCGATTCAAATTTATACCATTGACCTTATAAAACCTCTTGTGAAATTAAGTGTTTTGTGCATTTTAAGAACAATCTACTTGGCAGAAGTATGATCAATATTGTCTAAAAGAACACACTATATATTATCTGTAGGTCTTACTAACTTATAATTAGATTACCACTTTGTTTTCTATGTAGAAAGAGAAGTTATAGCTATATCTCTTTGAGAGTGTCAGAAATACTACAAAAATACTTATATTAGATGCTTTGTGATGATCTCAGCCTATCAAAAACCAATGTGGTGGCTGGACCAGTTCTTGTGGTTCTTTTTTTTAAGATTTATATATTTATTTATTTATTTATTCGAGAGACAGATTAAGAGAGAGAGAGCATGGGGGAGGGGGAAAAGGGGCAGAGGGAGAGGGAAAGAGAGAATCTCAAGCAGACTTCCCACTGAGTGTGGAGCCCAACCCAGGGCTCAATCTCACCACCCTGAGATCATGACCTGAGCTGAAATCAAGAGTTGGATGCTTAACCAACTAAGTCATCCAGGTGCCCCTGTGGTTCTTATTATAATTGCAAGATGCCCTTCAATAACAACCATCAGAAAACTTTGAAAAAATAGAGGTTTATTAGTTATGAGACCTGGAAATTACACAGCCGACCTGGGCCACGAAGCAAGGTCAGGGATAGAGAGAGTGCACACACAGGCTGGGAGTTCTATTTTTATTGGGGTCAAGAATGGGAGCCTAGGGTTTGTAGGTTCACTCCTTACTGGTAAATTTAAAACATAAGAGCAGGAATTTAAAGCACAGGGAAGAGAAAAGCTAAGTGGCCCAAATGGTCAGTTATCAAAATCAGCCAAGATTTCTAAGCCAAAGGAGCCTCAGTGGGGGAGGTGGCCTGGCTCTTTATCTGGTCAGGTGGCTAGCAATGTGTTTACTCCAGATAACTGTCTTTGAAGTAGGTACCTCTTTGAAGGCAATAAAAGCTTAAATCAGGCACTTGCATTACAAAAAAGGAAAAAAAACCTGTCAGGGTTAACACTATATTAGAGTACTAGCATAATGCTCTTCGAAGGATAATTATAGGCACCCAAAACTTAAATAACTGCTTTGTGTTATTATCATACTCTTCAGCTTGGATTGAAATTCCTAATCTATTTGTTTAATGTTAAAATTTTGATGAGGAGTTTTTGTACTATCTGGAAATAAAAGTAGTAAACAAGATCTAGTCTTCACAGTCCAAATATTTATCTCTTCCTCTTTATAAATTTATGTTAGGATGTTGCTCAAAGGGTATTTCTCAGAACACTAGTCCTACTAGATGCTCAATGAAACATGTCAGGAGATTGGGTAATATTATATTCCTTTCCTGGAGATTCATAAATTACATTAGCCTCTAAACAGATCTCTAATAAGTCCTAAAAATCAAACTTGTTTAACTTTGTTACTTAATGTTTCCTAAACTTATTTTGACAAAATATCTGTTAAGTAATATCCTGTGGAACATATTTTGGGGAATGCTGTCAAAGGATGGTAATTATTAAGCAGCTTAAAAATGGAAATGTTACTGTAAGGTTTGACTGCATACATGCGTTAAATCAAATATCTCCTCTTGTTAAATACCCTATTCATTGTTGGTCAAAAAGAACATATTTGGTTGGCTTTAAGGGAATCTGAAATGCAAAATATTAAATGGAACAGGTCTTCATAAAACAGGAAGGTAAATTGAGAAATTGCTCCAAAGGACTAAAGACTAATACAATATAATACATGATCAATAGAATACATGTATAATATAATACAATATAATCCTGAGTAAGTTTGGGTGTCTTACTGAGATAATTTCTTATGAAAGTAATTATGGAGATGCAATGAGTGCTCCTTGAACTAGTAAATAGGAGAGGATTTGCAACTTAATAGCAAGTAACCACAGGGATCAGGGTATGACTGACACTCGGTGGGTGGGCAGATAAGCCTGGAAATTTAAAGATATTTCTGGATTCTTTCATCCATTAAATTATTGAACATATTTCCATGATTTTGATCAGTAAGTAACTAGAACACTCAGTTGTCTGAGATCCGCTCTTTATTCACCGTAGTAAAAGAATGAATGAGACGAACAAAGAGAGGTCATAAAAGTCTACATTGTTCCATGAAACAGCTGGATCAGGAACATTTTTAAAGATGTTGAAGAAATATGCTGCAGGAGGGCATCAGCACGAAGCTTTTACACTCATCATCCTGGCTCCCGTCTCCCCATGAAGTCCCTTCAGCGCCTCTGTGCATCCTTGCCCAGCTGTGCTGTTAGAGAAGTTTGTTTGTTTGTTGTCATCTGCGGTTTTATGCATATTCGATTGTTGGTTATCTACATGAAGGTTTTCCTTGTTATGGATAATTCACAAAACATTTTTTAATCCTGGATCAGCTTCCTGCTGGAACTAACATGCTTTGTAGCCATGGCTTCTACCACTCTGTTGGTGAGTGCTTAGAGAATGGAAGCTCATTTTAATACCATCCCAGATAAAATATAATTAGGTAAATAGATCTGTCAAAAATCATATTAAAATTCCAAGCCAAATAGAAATGTTGGAATTATTTGTGCTAAAGCTCCCTTCAATTTTCATTAATAATTAAAATGCCTCTGTGTTTATTCTCCCTTTCCTTTTCAAATGGGGCCCATTAGAGTAGGAATCATGTCTTCTTGGTATATAATAGCACATAAGTCATCATTGAGGGGTATACACACTGTACACAATCAATGGGTAATGGATTTACTAACAAAATATCTTTACAAAATAACTGGACATGGGTATAGAATGGACACAAAGCTCTTATGCTAATGAGGCATCCTGGACTATCTTACAGTTATGATCACTTCAAAGTCTGTATTTCCTCCCACCCCTCTATCATGGTCATCCACACATAAGGGGTTGGCCTGTGGGATACTGGCCAGTGGTGCAAAACAAATAATTATTTTACTACAGTGTAGATCTAGTTAAATCTTATGCCCCAAATCACTTCAGTTGTAGATAAGACTGCCTAGTCTAAGAGGCAAAAGGTCTGACTCTATCTAGTTCATATGCTTACGTATTTAGGGTCATATAATTATTGTGTTCTTAGAATTTTAATATACTGGTATCAGAAGGAATAAATAAAATCTAATTCAATTCCTTCTTCATTTTACACTTAAGAAAATCAGTCTAAGAGAGATACTATCCCATGATCATTCAACTGGTTCATAACAGCTATGACAAGAGTCCAGATTTCCTTACTAGTACCCCCTGACTCAGTCACTGAACCAAACTGAAAAGATGTCCAGGAGGGAAGGACTGGCAATGAAACTCACACATATCTACCATGGGTGTTGCCCAGTATTAAGAAATATAGATGCAAAATAGAGAAATTCTGGTTTAAAGTAGGAGAGTAAAGACCTCTGCTTCTCCTTGCCCCCTGAAATCAACCAAAGCCAAGAAAGAAAATTAGAAATTAAAAAACAAACACCAGAAAATATTTGCTAAATGCAGTGAAAGCAGTAAGGAAAGCATAGAGGGATATAAAAGACATGAGACAGATAGAAAACAAAAAGTAAAATGGAAGGCATAAATCCAACTATATTAGTAATAACATTAAACCTGAAAGGGTCAAACAATCCAAAAGGCAGAGATTATCAGATTGGATGGAAAAAAATAAAAATCTAACTCTATGCTCTCTCTAGGACATACCCTTTAGATTCAAAAACACAAATGGGTTGAAAGTAACAAATGGAAAAGATATACTATGCAAACAGTATCTTAACACACTGAAAAAAGAAGAGCAAACTAAACCCAAGGCAAGAATAGGAAGAAACTAATAAAGATAGGAGAGGAGATAAACAAAATGGAGCATAGAAAAAAATAGACAATATTTAGTTGTCTAACCAAAGTTGGTTCTTTGAAAAGATCAATAAAATTGACAAACTTTGAAGTAGAGTGACCCAAGGTAGGGAGGCAGAATCTATTCAAATTACTAAAATCAGGAATGAAATATGGGACATTACTATAGGCCTTACAGAAATAAAAAAGATAATAATGGTATACTATGAACAACTATATGTCAACTAATTAATTAAGATGCAATGAACAAAAGCTTAGAAAGACACAAACTACCAAAACTGACTCAAAAAGCAGTAACAATGTTTATAGCAGCAATGTCCACAATAGACAAACTATGGAAAGAGCCAAGATGTCCATCAACAGATGAATGGATAAAGAAAATATATATATACAATGGAATATTATGCAGCCATCAAAAAAATTGAAATCTTGCCATTTGCAACGATGTGGATGGAACTAGAGGGTATTATGCTAAGCTAAGTAAGTCAATCAGAGAAAGACATGTATCATATGATCTCACTGATACGAGGAATTCTTAATCTCAGGAAACAAACTGAGGGTTGGTGGAGTGGTGG
>NC_138380.1:7200066-7341364 GCF_054177405.1 Leptonychotes weddellii
AGGAAGAGGGAGAAACAGACTCCCCTCTGAGCAGGGAGCCCAATGTAGGGCTCAATCCCAGGACCCTGGGATCATAACCGAGCCGAAGGCAGCCACTCAACCGACTGAGCCATCCAGGCACCCCAGGACTAATATTTTTTTAGAAATTACCCACAAAGGAAGGTCCACACCCAGACTGGTGATTCTGTAAAACTTAAAGAATAACCAATTAGAATTCTTCACAAAATCGTCCACAAAATAGAAGGGGAGGAAACACTTCTTATTACTATGTGGTTAGTTTTACCTCATATCAAAACCAGAAAAAGACATCATAAGAAAACAAAACCACAGATCTATATCTCTTCAGAATTAGATGCAAAAAACTTCAATGAAATGCTAGCAAACCACATTCAGGAATATAAAAAGGATCATACACCATGAATGAGATGGATTTACAAGGTTGGTTTGATATCCAAAATTTGATGAATTTAATATACCATATCAATAGGTTAGGACTAAAACCACACGGCTGTCTCAATAAACATGGGAAAAGCATTTAATAAAATTCAACACCCTTTCACGATAAAAACTCAACAAACTAAGAATAGAAAGGAACTTCTTCAAACTGAAGAAGTTAACTGAAGAAAATAACCACAGCTAATATTATAATTAAAGGTGGAAGACTGAATGCTCTCCCCCTAAAATCGGAAACAAAACAAGGATGTCTGTTCTTGCCATCTCAATTTAACATTCTACTGAAGGTTTTCACCACCGTACATTTATAGCCAACTGATGTTTAAGCAGGGTGACAAACAATTATGGGGGGAAAAATGGTCTTTTCAGTAAATGGACCCGGAACAAATGGGTATCTACATGCAAAAGAATAAAGTTGGACTCCTACCTCACACTATATAAAAATGAATTAAAATTGATAAAAGACATAAATATAACAGCTAATACTATTAAATTTTTAGAAGAAGCTATGGCAAAAATCTTTGTGACTTTGGAGTAGGCAATGGTTTCAAAGATACGACACTCAAAGCACAGGCAATAAAATGGAAAATAGATAAACTGGACATCATCAAAATTACAATCTTTTGTTCTTCAAAAGATCCCATTAGGAATGTGAAAAGAACCCACAGAAGGGTGAAACTTTTTGAAAACCATATAACTGATAAGGGACTTTTATTTACGATACATGAAGAACTCTTCCAGCTCAATAATAAAAAGACAAATAATCCAACTTAAAAAATGGAAATGCTGGAGAATAGAAATTTCTCCAAATAAGATACATACATAGACAATACACATGTGACAAGATGCTCAACATCATTTCATCAGGGAAGCAAAAATCAAAACTACAAATACTACTTCATATTCACCAGGAAGACCACGATAAAAACAAAAGAGAAAAAAAGACAGTAACAAATACTGACAAGAATGGGAAGAAATTGGAACCTTCATATAATGTAGGTAGGGATGTAAGATGGTGCAGCCAGTTTGGAAAACAGTCCAGCATTCCTCAAAATGTAAAACATAATCATAATTTGACTCTGTAACTTGACTTGTTGGTATAGACTCAAGGAAACTGAAAACACGTGTCCACAGAAATACTTGTACACAAATGTTCACAGCAACACTGTTAATAACAGCTCAAAAGTGAAAAGAAACCAACTGTCCATCAGCTAATGAACTAAATAAAATATGGCATATTCATATGATATATAACTCAGCAATAAAAAGAAAGTTCTGACATGTTATGACATGCACGAACTTTGAAAACAATCTGCTTAATAAAAAAAGCCAGACACAAAAGACCACATATTGTACAATTTCTGCTTATTTGCAATGGCCAGGATATGCATGTCCGCAGAGACAGAAAGTAGATTACTGGTCGCTTAGGGCTGAGTTGGGGGGAATAGGCAATGGTTACTAAAGGGTATGGGGTTTCCTTTTGGGTTGATGAAGATGGTCTAAAATTGACTGTGGTGGTGATTGCACAACTGTATGAATATACTAAACACCATTAAATGAAATAAGTTATTTTATTTTATTATTATGTTTTTAAAGATTTTATTTATTTATTTGACAGAGAGAGACACAGTGAGAGAGGGAACACAAGCAGGGGGAGTGGGAGAGGGAGAAGCAGACTTCCCGCTGAGCAGGGAGCCCGATGCGGGGCTCGATCCCAGGACCCTGGGATCATGACCTGAGCCGAAGGCAGACGCTTAACGACTGAGCCACCCAGGTGCCCCAAATGATATAATTTAAAACAACAAGTTGTATAGTATGTGAATTCTATCTCAATATCTCAAAATTCTATCTGAAGAACACGCCAGAACATATGAAGAAAAAGACTGCATGAGGAGCAGGCAGGTGGGGGCACAGAGAGAGGACAGTAGTCCCCGTAGAACCTGGACAGGGCTATAGAGCAAAGAATACTTCTAATCAAAGTAGCATCCTCAGAGGGAAAACAGAAAAATCCAGATTGGAACCACAAGGTCCAGTTTCATGGTCTGTGGACCAAGCTTCCCTATGCCCAGTGTGGCAACAAGGAGTGGCTGGGAATGGAAGGCTGAATGAGGAGATAAGAGCCATGACACATCTTCTGAAGCCAGATCGTCCACGTGGCCAAGTGGAGGAGACCTTGTGTATGACACACACTTCCTGAAATTACCTCTTTTTGCTAACTGAAGAGAAGTAAAATCTCAATCACTCACAAGATCTTGTACTGTGTGTCTTGCACAGCAAGCCCAGAGCTGACTCACTGCCCGGGGCTGAGACGCAAGAAGACATGGAAGACATCAGGACAAATTGCAAACTGTGTTGTCCTGAGTTACTATCTTATCTCTTCCCCACACTCTCTTTGTGCACACAGCTGGAGCAGGAAGAGTTCCTCTCTGCAATGATGAGTAAACATGAAAAAGGAGGAACATGAGATTTATGAAAGCATGCTTAAATTATTTCTTTTAAGTGCAGCACACAGAAGGAGAGAGAGTGGGGGGTTGAGGGAAGGAGAAAGAGAGAACATATATCAGATAAGAAGTGCCATAAAGCAGATAAAATGTATGGCCATATGTCTTCTAAGTAACAAGAACCCAAAGAAAGGATAAAGGGTTGGAAGTACTATGGAAAGAGGTGGTAAAACAAAAGAACTAGCTGAAAAGTGAGTTGATGGATCTTGGGAAAGAAATGGAAGGACAAAATAAAATCATCACAGAAAAGAAAGTCACATAAAAATCAGCACAAAGAAATCAGGCTCTACTGAAAATATCATCAGAAGCATCTAGGACTAACTAGATAAAATGAATAAAATAAAATTCAAAAGGACAACAATGTTGATTAATCTTAGTAAAGGGATAGTAATAATGAAAGACAACAAATACAACTGGAAATCACAGACGATATTTTTAAAGATTCATGATCTAAAAGAGAGAATTAAATCTACAGAAAGCATAAACTTCCCAGTGAATACTTGTAGAAACTGATAAAAAAAAAAAAAAGAGTACATTGTAGTGAAATCACTGGAAAATGATATCAAAGAATTCTATGGGTGTCCA
Source organism: Leptonychotes weddellii (assembly GCF_054177405.1). Taxonomy (NCBI): domain Eukaryota; kingdom Metazoa; phylum Chordata; class Mammalia; order Carnivora; family Phocidae; genus Leptonychotes; species Leptonychotes weddellii. The sequence goes on from NC_138380.1 coordinate 7,203,606, forward strand.
GACAAAGGAAAGGAAATCAAGGTGGCCTCAATTCTCTTAGTACCTTCACACTAGGAGATAACAGAATCATGTCTGCAGAATCTTCTGGAAAGAAGGTTTGCCTCAGTAATTGTCATACCTGGAAAAAGTGCTATACAGGTGGAGGTACATATTTCCCAACAAACAATACCTCTGAGACTTTCATTCTCATGAGCATTTCTTTTAAAAATGATGAAATGATAAACTTCCATCAACCAAGAGTTGGTAAGAGCTACGGTAAAAGAAACAGAGATGGACATCGAATCCATGCAAATGCAAAACTTTGTCTAAACAACTCTGAGACTCAAGTTCTAGAACAGAATGTAAATACAGCTGTTTATTACCACATGGAAATAATGACTAGTATAGTCTGAAGGGTAGCACGGAGTGGAGAAAGTGGGAGGTAATACAAGAAATCAGATTTTCTTGTATCAGGGACATGAGTCAACTGGTAATGTTTAGAGCTTAAAAATAAAATTAAAGTGGAAGAATTATATGAATTATATGAATTATATGATTATATGATTATCCTTATTCAGCTAATATTTATTGAGTTCTACTCTTATAGGCAGGTACTAAGGATCCATTCACCAGCAAAATCAAGCTCCTCCCACCCATGTGTTCGACTCTTATAGGCAGGTACTAAGGATCCATTCACCAGCAAAATCAAGCTCCTCCCGCCCATGTCATAGCGGGAAGACAGAAAACAAACGAATCACAAGATCTCATACAGTGACAAGCGTTATGAAGGAAAGAGAGCAGGGTGGTGCGGAGTGCCAGGGCTGGATCATGAGCTATTTTACATAGAGTGGTTGAGGGAGGTTTCTCTGAGCAGGTGGCATTCAAGCAGGAAATGGAATGATGACAACACATGGTAACTGAGGATTTGGGGGAAGGGCACCCCAGGCAGAGGTAAGGGCTTCGATGCTGTAAGCAGAGTCACCCGTGTGGCTAACGAAGTGGGCAACACAGGGTAAGCCACAGGCAGAGAGAGAGGCAAGGGCTGGCCTGCAGACCCTGGGAGGAGTCAGAGTTTCATTCTAAGGTGATGGGAAGCTGCCAGAGAATTAGCACAGGGGAGTGATCGGATGTGTATTTCAGGATATGAAACACCCTACCGTGTTGTCAGTGGAAAGGCCAGTGTAGACAGAGAAGGACCCGCCGAGGACAGCTGTGCTAGTGGAAGGGAGAGCTGCTGGTGGTCTGGATCTGGTGAGAAGTTAGATTTAAGATAGGTCATAAGGATGGCAGTGACAGGATCTCAGTTTTCACTTTAAAATACATCCTGCTGGATGATTCATGAGGCTGGATGAGACGTGCGGGCAAGGAGGAAGGGAAGAAGAGGCTTCTGAGTTCTCTGCATCAGTAGGTGCACAGTGATTCCTTTCACTGCAATAGTCAAGGTGGGAGGGGGGCAAGTCAGGTCCTGCCAAGTCTGAGATGAGTGTGAATCATTGAAGGGAGATGTTAATAGCAAGTTGGATATGTAAGTTTTGAGCTCAGGGAAGAGGATGGTGTGAGCGACTGAAATGTGAAAGGCATTAGCATATAGATGGTATTTAAAGCCCTGGAAATGAAGATATCATCTACAATGCAATTCAGTGAAGATCTTCACATCATGACTCTTTTAGCAGCAAAGAGCATAAGCATCAAAGAAGCATCGTCTCTTAATCAAGTCTCTCAAATTCACGATGCATTTGTTAGCTAATCTGGAAAGTAAGTAGTAAGCGCCAACCCATAATCTTCCCATGGCCTAATAGGGCCATATTATAATTATCGAGTTTCGTAGAAGGTGAAGTCAGATATTTTATTTCCCATGAAAGGTTGCCTCTTTTCTCAAGATCTTCAGAAGAATGCAGAAATTAACTAGGGCGGTTCCTGATTCATCAAATTGCACAGTTGAAAGGAATCCATTCAAGTAGGTGTTTGAAACTCTGCACTTAGTTGTGGGTTTCGTAAATACGCAGCAAACAGTTTAAGTGACCCAGGATACTGCACATGTAACCGGAGGGACAGCACTTTCTGTTGCTGCTCCTGGTGGCAAAGTATTACAAAAATGAAAGGCATTCTGTTCAGACACTCTCTCAGAGCACACAAAATTCAGTCTGGCTTACAATATCAACTCAACCCTTCAGGGTTTACAAGCAGAATGTTCTCCCCCAAGTTGAGAAAAGTAACTCTATCTTTCAGCACATCTCGAGTCATTATTTTTGATTGGAGGAGGACCAAAACTTACACCTTTTGCTTAAGCAACTTATATCTTTTGCATATTCATTACAATGTATGCATTAAATGGGGTTTTAAAGTGAGTCCAGTCTAATTTCTCTAATAAAAAAAGTGATTACTAGCTCTCATTATTACCTAATGTGGTTGGCTAATTACTTATAAAATGAAAACAAAATCTTACTAATGGGATGTTAGTTAACTAGCTTTCTCTGCAGTGTTGTGTATGTGTGTGAAGTCTATTTTTTGAGCACCTTCAAAAATTACCATCTTATACCCCCATTTCTGATAACTACTTCAAATAGGTAAACATTGTAGCTTTTTGTTAAAGTACAGCTCTAGGCTACAGCTACATAATATAAAAACAGCTAAAAATAATAATTCAAGCCATTAATAAGTTATTTAACCATTTGGTGTAAAGTAACTATTTTGGAATTTATTTGTGCAGAATTAATATTTAGATTTGACAGTCATCGCAGTCCCTTTTTCTCCATGAAACCCGTATGTACAAAATCATACCTACGACAGCGTCTGAAATTTCCATTGCTCATCTGGACATTTCTGTGGGCTGCACCTGGCTGACTTGAATCAGCCCTGCCACAGCGAGCTGCCATCTAACCTGCCACCATTGTCATCCATCTGAATGAGACACGCTCTCCAGCCACTCGAAGCAGCGGAGCAGATGCCCACATCCTCTGCAGTCCTGTTTTCATCACTTCATGTGTTAAGAGAAAGCCCCCACTGCTGCCTCCCCTCAGCCTTCTCCAGAGGCAGCTGCCTCTCTCCCACCCACGTGACCCTAGTTTGTTGGTGGCACTGAGACCTGACCCTCCATGGCCACGTCCTTACTTTGACTCTTGTCATGCTCATGCCATGTGGCCTGTCACCCTCTCTGCCTTCTCCTTGCTGCCATCCTGACCTCTCCCATCCCGCTCTCTGGGTTCCTTTGGACCTGTCCATCCTAGAGTATGCAGACCACTCACCTAACAAGATGGTTTCCACTGATTTCCCTCCTTGTTTTTAATAATCTTTTCTGTCCATTTGTATCCTTACTGCCTCTCATTGTCATTGCATGTTCTCCATCTTCCCCAAATCTGGAATTCAAGCATCTCCAACTCCTACCATGGCCTCTGAGTTTCTGTCTTCTCTGTTCATTTACCCTACACCTGCTTTACCCATTTTCTGCTCCCCCGTCCCTCTCTAAGCGACCTTCTTCTGGCTTTCTCACCTATTATCCCACCTAAGTAGCAATATTTAGGGTACTAGGTAACTCCACATTACTGAGTTCGCTGGGTCCTTTCAGTTCTCATCTCATCTGACATTTAGCGTCTGACCCCTCACATTGACCTCTAGGCAACATTCGGCTCCTTCGTCCTGAACCACCACTTTCTCATGGTTTTACTCGTTCCAAGTCTCCTGAGTTTGGTTTTACTGCTCTCCCTTGTTGAAATATGCCCTGGGAACTAAATGCTGGAGTGTCTCAAAGATGATTTTTAGGGACTCTTTTTCATGCTATGTCCTCTCCCTAGGTGACAACTCACCCAAACCCAGAGCTCTGTCAACGACACACGGAGGACCCCAGACTGTGTACATCTGGCCAAGACCTGCCTCTGAGTGCCAGATGGAAGGCTACGATTGCCTACATGCTATCTGCACTGCGCTATCTCAAAGCCACATCCAACTCAGCATTTGCAAGTACAAAATCATGGCTTTCCCTCACAAAACTGATCTTCTGTCAGCGTTCCTCCTCTTGAACTAGGAATTAAGATTCATCCCGGGTGATTCTCTTATCCTTAATCCCCATGCTCGCTCAGTCACAACATCCTGCCCGTTTCACCTCCCAAACAGCTCCTGAAGGCATCTACCAAGAGCCATCATGACACTACAGCACAAGGCACAGCCCCCTCTCAGCTGGACTTCTGCAAGAGTCTGCCAGCCACGCGAGCCTGGCTCTCCTCCCTTCTCAACACGGCAGTCGGCATCGTTTTTAAAAAATACAAATCTGATCATGCCACATGTCTGCTGGAAACCCTCCAGTGGTTTCCCATCCTCTTAAAGACTCTTTAACCTCTCTCGTTCTATTTCCCACTCTGCTCGCACTAGCTCTTGGCACTCCAGCCATAGTCAAGTTTGGTTTTTCTGTTTGTTTTTTGAACACACACATTCTCTTATGCCTCAGGGCCTCTGGAACTCTTGTTCCCTTTTGCATGAAATGTCCCCTTCTCGCTTCACTGTGATCTCAGCTTTGGATCCTTTGAATCCCAACTCAAACGTCATCTCTTTGGGGTGGGTTTCATTGACTCCCCTTCCCTTAGCAGACCCATGAACTTAGATTCACCTTTTATACCTGCTCATAGCCCTAGCCCCTCATTCATTTTAGATCATTGTCCAAGTAGGGGGTTACACTTACTAACAAGATTATTTGATGAATTTCTCTCTCTCTCCTAGACTAGAAGCTCTACAGGACAGGCCGGAGTCTCTTCCAACTCCTGATAGGATCTGCAGTGCTCAGAACAGGGCCGAGCACTGCAGGTTTTCAATAAATATCTGTGAATCAGTGGGTCAATATATGAATGACATATGTGGTCATGCAAAATACAAGGGACAAATTCGAGTTCCTTGAGGAAGAGATACATGAGCGCATACACACAGTTGTGATACCAAATCATCTGCTTCAGATGCAAAGTCAAAGGTCATCTTCTCCATATAATATACCCAGAAGTGATAACCTTAAATCATTGTTTTCAGCTCATAGAGCAATATGGATACAGTTTTTCCTTTGTGCCTTAACTTTTTCTTTTTACTTAGTTTTGTTGTGGTAAATGATCTCTGTTATGGGTTAAACTGTAATCCCCTCGCCTGCAAATTCACATGTTAAACTCCTAACCCCCAATACCTTAGAATTTGACTTTATTTGGAAACAGGTTCATTGAAGATGTAATTAGTTAAGATGATGTCATTAGGGTGGGCTCTAATCTAATCTCGGTGGTGTCCTTACAGAAAGGGGAAATTTGGACAGAGACAGATATTCACATAGGGTTCTAGAAGACTGTATGAATGTGAAGGCAGACATCAGGGTGATGGGTCTATAAGCGGGAAAGGTTGCCAGGACACCACCAGAAGGCAGTGAGAGGCCTGCAACAGAGTCTCTCTCATAGCCGCAGAAGGAACCAACCCTGCCAACAACTTAACTTCAGACTTCTCGCTTCTAGAACCTTAAGACAATAAATCGCTGTTGTGTAAGGCACCTGGGAAATGAATATAAGTACTAAAAAGGATTTTGACCTTACTCTTTCATTTGGAGGGAACCACACTGCTCAGAGGCTCAGGTCATGGTAAATCTTTTAAATTTCCATGAAAAAATTATTATTCTATTTTTTAAAGATTTTATTTGACAGAGAGAGACACAGCGAGAGAGGGAACACAAGCAGGGGAGTGGGAGGGTAGAAGAAGGCTTCCCACAGAGCAGGGAGCCTGATGTGGGGCTCGATCCCAGGACCCTGGGATCATGACCTGAGCCGAAGGCAGACACTTAATGACTGAACCACCCAGGCGCCCCTGAAAAAATTATTCTTAAATGAAAATCTTAAAATATGCCCACAACATTTATAAACAGCAAACCAATCAAACCCAAACAAAAAAATAGCAGCAACTAAAGTCTATGAAAAATCTGTAATTTGAAGGAAAAGGAGTTAAAATACAGTTTCATGAACTCACTACTAATTACATGGTCCCACAAGTTCCAACTTGACATAATTTAGATGTCAGTATTAATTTATAACATTACACACTCTTTTCTTGATTATACCCTAAGGATAGTTTAGATAGAAACTAAGTTCTTTCTTTTGACAAATGCTTGCTTCATGTATTTATTTGGCAAATATTGGGGTGACTGTTAATGTAGCTGGCAGTGAACATACCTTGAATATTTAGAGGTAAAGAAGATGTTGCTTCGAATTACAAAGTCCCATAATCCCAACTTGCCAAAAAAATAAAATATGGACATAACTTAGACTTCAGCAATAATTTCCAATTTTATGTATTATTTTCTTGATTATCTCCGAAGGATTGTTCAAATGAAAACCAGAGAAAGCTACCACATACACAGCCACTACAAGGGGATAAGTAGGCACCTGGCAGGGCAGAGGAGAGATTAAAGTGGTTGGGGGGCGCCTGGGTGGCTCAGTTGGTTGAGCGACTGCCTTCGGCTCAGGTCACGATCCTGGAGTCCCTGGATCGAGTCCCGCATCGGGCTCCCTGCTCGGCAAGGAGCCTGCTTCTCCCTCTGGCCCTCCCCCCTCTCATCTACTCTCTCTCTCTCTCTCATTCTTGCTCTCTCAAATAAATAAATAAATCTTTAAAAAAAAAAAAAGTGGTTGGGTGGGGCAGTGGTTAGGATTCAAAGAGGAAGTGACGTAAATAGGCAAAGTATACATACAATGCTTTGGCTGCCTAATTTTGGGTTAGAGACTCTTAAATTTAGTTTAATTTACTTTAAAATTATTTTTTAATGTATTTATTCAGTTTCAGGCATACAACATAATGATTGGATATTTGTACACATTGTGAAGTCATCAACAGAGACCCTCGTTTTGCCTTGTATCTTCTTGCTCTTGCAAAAATATTTGAACCTAGAAAACACATCAGACCTTACTGAATCCAAACTCTTTTTATTTTCAAAATTTTCTTCAATTTTTTTTTTAAAGATTTTATTTATTTATTTGAGAGAGAGAATGAGAGAGAGAGAGCAGGAGAGGGGGGAGGGTCAGAGGGAGAAGCAGACTCCCTGCTGAGCAGGGAGCCTGATGTGGGACTCGATCCAGGGACTCCAGGATCATGACCTGAGCCGAAGGCAGTCGCTTAACCAACTGAGCCACCCAGGCGCCCCTTCTTCAATTTTTTTCATTTCAAATTCACTGTCATGGGGAGACAGATGTCCATTCTCTTCCACTGAGGCGTTGGACATACGCTGATACAGAATCAACCCTCTGGGCCCAGTTAGGGATTGTAATTCATAGTTATCCAAACTTGATGGAGAGTCTGTCAGGTGCATACAAGTGTGCATGGATTCCGAAGATTCTAAGGATCCTCTTTTCCTTGTGATTTAATCTCAAATCTGGTCTGATTCTGAGGAATATGCAGATGGGCCCATTATTCTGGGAGTTCCTTTTCTTCTAAGCCATTCATGAAGGATGGGACTGGAGGCACTACAGGGCCCCTTCGCTCTTTCTTCAGGGCACTGCCATCATTGGGTAGTGCACTGGCAAGTAACCTCATTTTCTCCAAATATTCACCCTGCCTGGGGCTCATGCAAACCCCACCAAGCCTACCTGCAGCTTGGCCATGCTCACGGCCTCTGGAGGAGCTAGAAGCCCAATCTCTTCCTCTTAAGGATGAACAAGCCAAGCTCCAGAGAAGCTGGTGACTTTCTTGCTTTTACCACAAGCAAAAGTGACAGATCTGAGACTGGAGTCCAGATTTGCCCCTACGTGTCCAGGTTTCTTTTGATAGCAACAGTCTACCAGTAATAACTAGATTTCATTAGGTAAACTAAATTTCAGCATTTATGGAGATAACCTAAGGAGCTCCCCTAACATTTGAAAAATGATTCAAGGAAAGAAAATATCAGCACTGTCATACAGTAATATAAAAATATGCATTTTTCATTATTTTCACTTTCGTTAGCAACTTAGAAGAAAGACTAAGCAACTTAGTCACTGAAGCTCAGGGGTCTTGTACTGAACGCTGTGTAACCATGTGGGGAGCTATAGGGACAGTTTGTCCAGAAAGTGCTATCTATTGTGTGAGCACAGGATTACCGTGGGCCTCCGTTCCTTCATTTTAAAGCTGGAGAAAATATTACCTCCTTTTACAGTAGGAAAATGATATATACTCATTAGATGGTATTCCTTCTCCTAGACTGAGACTTTCACATTCAAAAACAAAAAAACAAAAACATACACCTGGAGAGACATGCCCCAAAGCCTTACTATCTAGCAGATCCCACTTTGTACACTTACTCTGTTAGACTTAGGAACCCTGTTAGTTTGCTAGGAGAGCACAGCAACGCATCAAACGGGCATCTGCAAGGAGCTTGGACAGGTGTTGTCCTAGACATCCCATGCACACTTAACCCAAATCATTCACTCGCTGACAGCAGCAATAAAAGTATTTTCATGCATCTTATTTCTTTTTTCCTGGATACCATCCAATAGTTCAAACTAAAGCCAGTAATTACTCTTAAGGACCAGCAGATAGGCAACTTTATTTCCAAAGTACACTGTATTTGGATTTTCAGTGGCTAGATGTAAATCTGCATAGGTTTAAACATGGACTTCAGAAATACTCTTATATAAGTCTTGAAACTTTTTCCTAAACATGTTAATCTTTAAATCATTTCTGCTTTTTTAAAAAAAAGGGTGCATGCATATATTAATTAATTAATTCTATACAGTGAAGCAGCTACTGCCAATTCTATTAGGATGCCTCGCAAATGATTTTCATCTTCATTTCTGAGCAGTGAGGACCTGTATCAAGCTAGGACAGGCAATTTTGCAGACTGACATTCTGTTCCTCTGGCAATGTCCATGTTGTCTCTGTGCCTGTCATTCAGAGCAGGTTGAAGATTAGCTGTCTATATTCTGTCTCATTCCGAGCACTTTCATTTACAAATATTTGATAATAAATAATTGCACATGTCAAAAGACCCCTTGAAAACCATTTGTAGGAGCTACGCAAGGTATGTGGAGAAATGATTTTGTGGCATAAGGAAATAAGAAAAACACCACACTAAAATCACCCTGTACAGTCTCACACTGCATTAGGGTGAGATCTGTACCTGCTAAAGGGGAATAAATTATGTTTTCAAGGACCCCTACAATTTCTCACAAGTCAAATGTGATGTTTTTCTGTTCACTTTTTAAAATTCCCATGTAAGGAAAGCAGTTGAAAAGGGTAGACTTTTGGTGAACTTCTGATGACTTGCAAAGAGATAAAAAGTTTTAAGGCAGTCTTACAGATATTTCAAAACCTATCACTCTGCTAAAACATTCGTTACTCTGCCAAAACGTTCCTAGATTACTTTCAGTTAAATACATCAACTTCCCTGAGTGTGGAATTTTCAAAGAACGCTGTAAAAATTTAAATACAGGCCTTGGGGTCAGAAAACAGGGCTAGGAGTCCTGATTCAATCATTTAACAGTTATATTAGAGCACCTGTCTTTCTACATTTGGGGATTGCTATCAAAGAACACTTGAAGAAAAGAAGCTACATTATCCTAACATAACTACAAACCATCAGACAAAGTGTAAAGGATTACTGTTTGGTTTAACTCTCTCATTCATACAGATTTTCTTCTCTTACTCCATGTCTCTCCTTCGCTTATATATCCAAGTTTATAAACAATATAACCAACATGAAAACTCCCATTGGTCTAAGTCTCGTGTGACATTCACACGATATGAATTTTTGTCAGCATCCTCTGTTTATTTATATTTACTTTCACTCTCCACCCCTTCCTTCAATCCTTATTTGATGCTCATAAACACTAAAAGGATGGGCCCAGGAGGATGTGCTTAGGAGCACCAACAAAACCAGCTGCAGCAGGACGCATAATGGTTCTGGAAAATTATAGCAGCCATAAGCTTACTTTCTTTCAACTGATATTTTTTATTATTATCTGGAGGGTGCATCCTCTTTGAAATGGTTGCATTATTTACAAGAAAGAAATCATTGCACGCTAATGTCATAGCAGGAAAGAATAATTTTGGTAATTCTCCTAGCCTTTTTAAGCTATTTTTGTGAATAGCTTGTTTTGATTATAAAAGGTCATACGACCCAAAAATACATGAAGTTTTAGGAAATTTAATTGAATATCTGATTTAAAATAGACTGTTAAAGGAAACAAAAAAAAATGTTTGGGAGGCATATCTAAGTTTTTGTAATGATTGTGTAGAACAGAATCTCCTACCCACGGTTTCTCCTTTCCATACATACAGTACTGTGGGGGCAAACCACACGTTGGTTCTACTGAGGAAGTTCTTATGTGTGTTGCAAAAGACAATAATATAATTGTTGCTTGAATTTCATAATATATTTATCCCTTTTGGGAACATGTGCAAATCAAAGCTCAAGTCTCCCATCAGGAAGCTGGGGTGATACCCATGTTGCTGTGGATCATTGAAACTAAAGGCACCTCTACCCTGTCCATGACCAGGGGGCTGATAACCACTCCTTGTCCCCACATTTCAGTCCCACAGAAAATAGTCCCAGTTTTGACAGCATGACATTAATGTCAAATAATTACTCCCGAGTATAAATACCAAGACACCATTTTTATATGTTCCTTGGTTTTAATTATATTTACTCCAAATCATCCCGAGTGTGTCAAGTACATAAAGAATGTAGCATGATGACAACAGAGTAAATTGTGTTTCAACATTTCTTCCTTCCACAAATCATCTGTCTTCTTATTCCGACTTGTGATGACCATATTAAAAAATATTATAGTGTGTCTGTTTAGAAAGCACCAGAGAAAGGAATGCATATATATTTTCAGTGGCACAGTAAGCCAAAGGCAATAACATAATTCTGAAAACTAAATATGTGGATGAGTTTGGGGATAGAATGGGGACATTATGCTGAAGCATGACTCAGGTGAAGACACCGTGAAAGTTCAACTATCTTCACATTGCTTTAAAATACCTAATCTCCTCAAATGACAAAAGATCTCTGAAAGAGTAAACTGGAATAAAGGAAGAATAAACCAAAGGGATTAAGGTAGGAAGAGAAAGATAAATGTGTGGGTATAAATAACCTCTATAATAGAGATGGGATCGGATCCACAAATATTTGAAAGCTCCATCAGGATGTAGATGTATTATTTCAAACACTGAATCCAGAACAAAGTGATGCCCTAACGGAAAACTGCAGGAAGGAAATAAAATGTCAATGTATATTATCGCTATGAGAAAAAGATTAGTTATATGTGCATATGTTTATAGGCATGTGGACCTAAAATTCCTACCACCACGTTAGATTACGTCATAAAAGCCCTTATCGGGCAAAGAGTAACAGTGAGGGAAAATATATTAGAGCACTAGTAGTCATTAATGTCATGGTGTAGATTATATTATCAGTTTTATTACTGTTGCTTACAAAGACCTTGAGAACAAAAGGAATTCACTGAAGTAGGCTGGAGAGGATGCAGGGCAGAGGCTCAGTACATGGACTGCTGCCCTAAGGTGCAGGACACTCGGCTGACCCTGGAGGTAGAGGTCGCTGGGAAACAGGTCCCCAGGTTCTCTTTGTTCAGGGCCATTCCTGGGGATGCCATTTCCATGGGGGAAGGGTGAGGGGGACCTCTTTAGGAATTTATGATGGCACACCTTCCAACATTCGTCATTCTAAATTATTCTTTAAATGACCATTTTTCATTTTCAGAGAAAGAATAGGAGGGCCTTATTTTCTCTCTCCTTTAGATATTTGCGCTCCAGTGTTTTAAATAATATGCTGCCCTTAAAGAGATTCACGGGGTTTATGTGTTCTCAAATGTGAGGACTGTTCAGATCTAAAGAAGGTGACTTTTTCTCTTTTCTTCCTCTATACATTCCCAAAAGTACAGGAGGCAGATTTGTATTTGGGTTTGACGTGCTGTATTCTAATATACGCCAACAAGTGACGTGTCATCCTTATACAGTAATACTTATGAACAGTACAGAATTCCTCTTCACTCTTTTTCCCCTCCACATTCATTTCAGTTACCCCAGGCCTTTCTGCTTTCTACCCTCTTCCGCTCTACAGGGCAAGAAAGAACCAGGCATCTGCATTTGACGGTAAAAGACTCACCATGAGAAATAATGATTCAGTTCTTTGCATTCACAGAATGGCAGAATCTTCATGCTGGAATGATCCTTTGAGGTCATCTGTCTTAAATCACTTCCTAAACAAGATTTCTTCTGCATAATCTGGGGTGATGTCAGGAACATTTCCAGTACTTTCCAATACATTTTAATTATTTTACCAGGGAAGATCTTCCGGGGATAACAACTCTTAATTTTTCCTATACTGAGTCAAAAACTTACTTTCCTGCAGTGTCTGTGCACAGAGCTTGGTTCTGCGCATGAAACACCACCAGATAAATCTATTCCCTCACCTTTATTTCAGATCTTCAAAAGTCTGAAAACAGGCCCACGTTCCCCTAAACCTTCACTTCCCAAACTAACCGTCTCCTCCATTCCTTTGATGTTATCTCTGGATGCTAGTCAGTAACATGTTAAACATGGGGCCAAGGAAGAGGCAATGTGCATAATGTTGTGTATATGTTCCCGAAGTGCCGCATACAGAGGGACAGGGGGCTCTTTGATCACAACACTTCTCTTCTATCGATTCAGCCTCGGCCCATAGTAGCTTTTGGAGTGGCTCTGTTGTGCTGTTATATCAGTGCTTTTTCAATGTGTCTAGGAAGCAGGGCTCTGAGAAGTCATGGGACGCTTTTGGGAATATAGTGAAATTCTAAGTAGCGCTCATTCTATCTTTTGAACCAGGATCAATTATGCTGGCAGGAAATATGCCCATTATATGTTTCCAGCCTTCCACACCTCCCAAGGGCAGAATTACTTTTAGAGAATTATGGTTCAGAGTTTTTCCAGTAATATTTGGGTTTTTTTCCCTTTTTGTATCTTTTCATAGGTAGGTAAGAAAAATTTATTGGCAAAACACATAAAATTTTGGGAAAAAAATCAATTAAATACCTGCTCACCCCCTTAAAAGATTATCCCTGTGAAGACTACTATCATTAACCTGTAAGGGCAAAACTCCTGGTATAGTCTTTGGAAGAACAGAGTTCCTCGAGAGTAAGGTTTGAGAACCCCTGCCCTACACTGATTACATATTACATGGATTGGTATATGAGTCAGCACAGCAAGAGAAGAAAGCACTGAGCTACAACGTGGATATGGAGTTTAATTCTGTGATATACCGACTTTGTGACCTTTGGAAAGTCACCTAACTTGTCTGACTTTGGTTTTTTTATCTGTCAAGTAAGGAAATTAAGTTCGATGTTTTTTTTAAGGTGCATTTCTATCTTTGTTCACTCGGGCTGCCATAAAACTATACTACAGACCAGGTGGCCTAAACAACAGACATTTATTTCTCACAGTTCTGGAGGCTGAGAAGTCCAAGATCCAAGGTGTTGGTTGATTTGGTTCCTGATGAGAGCTCATTTTCTGGCTAACAAAGGGCTGCCATCTTGCTGTGGACTCACACAGTGGAGACAGGGGGAAAGTGAGTTCTCTCATGTCTCTTCTTATGAGGACACTAATCCAATTGGATCATGGACCTACCCTTCACACTTAATTTAAACTTAATTATCTCTATATAGGCCTTATCTTCCCACTATAGTCACATTGGTGGTTGAGTGTTAATACATGAGTTTGGGGACAAATCAAACATTCAGTCCATAACAATTTCCATCTTGAAATTCTATTGTTTTAACTTTCTCAGGCTGTGTTTTTAAAAATTTAAACCATGTTAAGTCATGTCTGCACCATTTTATAAGTAATATATCAAACCCAAAAGCAAATTATTTCTCTCCAGGGAATTTATTATTTATTCATTAACTGAGTTCATAATTGAGTATCTGCTATCCATCAGACACTGCCCGAGGTTTAGGAAGTTATTAGTAAACAAAAAAATGGCCCAAATCCACTTCCACACGGAGCTCATACTCTACTGTGTGGCCGACAATGAGTAAGAGTAAAATATGGATAATGTGTTAGATCCTATTAAGAGTTAAAGCACCAAAGTAAAGGAGGAAAGAGGATTATTGAGATGGGGGAGCTGGACGTTTAGATGGCAGCCATGTGGATATATCTGAGAGGAGAATATTCCAAGCAGAAGGTATAGCAAGTATCAGAGGATCTGAGGTAGGAGCATGGTTGACTGGTCAGGAAACAGGAAAGTATCACTGGAACAGACTGAATGACTGTTAGGATAGTAGGAGATGAACTTCCAAAGGTTATAGGAATCACATCCTGAGATCCTGAGTGATCATAAAGAAGACTCGGTTTTACTGACTATAATGGGAATGCATGACAGGGCTTCGATTGGAAGAAGGGTGGGATATGGCTTGTGTTTTAATCATGGCATTCAGACCAGGTGTTAAGAAGAGCTTAGAGGGTCAGGAGGCCACTGTCATCACCCAAGGGAGAGACGAGGGCCTGACCCTCTCCGGTGGCAGTGAAGGAGTCAAAAGGCAATCAAATTCTCCAAATGGTATAAGACAGAAACGGCAGAATTTGCTGCTGTTTCGCACACTGTATTTCTGACTCGGCCTGGCAAATCTATCTTCCATTCCAGTTATTTTTTCTAGCATGTTAGCTATTGTTCTGATTTTGTGTTTTCAGCATCTGTAATGAACATGACTGCTACCCTTATCTAAGTGTTCCTACAAAATCTCAGGTGGGCTCAGGTCATGAACAGACCTCTGCACTAGCACAAACTGTCCCCATTTTTACTTGCTGACCATTGACTATGCTTTCAGTAGTAATTGTTCAGACAACAATGCAGCTGAGTTCAAGTCAATTTAGTTTGTTCCTAAGCATCTCCCATGTGCACCTGGTCTTGCGCTAGGCACCCAGGTGAGGGCACTCACCTACGATCAAGATATAATTCTCCCTAAGAAATGCTGAAAATCTGGTAGGGGTTGGGTACAATCACAAAGGTGGTGGGTGGTCATAAGAAAGGTATTTTAGGGGCGCCTGGGTGGCTCAGTTGATTAAGCGACTGCCTTCGGCTCAGGTCATGATCCTGGAGTCCTGGGATCGAATCCCGCATCGGGCTCCCTGCTCGGCAGGGAGTCTGCTTCTCCCTCTCCTGCTCCCCCCTCTTGTGCTCTCTCTCTCTCTCACTCTCTCTAATAAAAAAAAAAAAAAGAAAGGTATTTTAGGGGAATGGCTAATTAGCTTGTGTGACCACAGGTGACGAGGATTCTGGCTGACATGCCGGGGACTGGCTCTGTGTTATAGGCAGTGAGAGCCGCTGGAGGTTATGGGTCGTGGAACCACATGGCTGTATCTGTGACATGGGGCACCTCTCCGGAGGCAGTGCAAAGAACAGTCTGAAATGCTGGAGGGCAGGATGGTTACTGTCGCCTCTTTGGTTGAAAGGTAGGCAACACAGGGAAGGAGAGAACGGGAGGGTGTTAAGAGAATTCTGAGAGCAAAACTGACAGAATCGCTTGTGGAATCAAATGCGAGGAATTAGATTAAGGTAGGAGTCAATTCAGATGTCTGAACTGTGCAGCTGTGCCACCCTCCAAGTTAAGGAAGAGAAGACAAAAGGAAAAACTTGTTTTGTTTTGAGGAAAAATCATACCCAGTTAGGGACATTCAGGCCAGAGTCTCATACTATTAAATCCCAGTCATAATCATCAGGTCATATTTTTCCTCTGGTTCTAAAATTTCAAGGTCATTCGTACTTTCGAATATTGTTGATAGCAATAAAAGTTGGTATTTTAAAAGCGTAACATGATGTATCCACAATGACCTAGTTATCTCACTCCTGAGAATTTATCTAAAAATCCGATAGTTGGTAAATTCCATCCAAGAGGTCTCTTGCCGAAATTTTGTCATTATGAAACCATGGAAGTAATCTGAAATTCATCACAAGGGGGGAATGGTAGACTAATTAGACTATAACCTGAACTAATTATGCAGTATATGTCACCCTGGAAAACTATTGGTATAATTTTAAGGAATACAGGAGGGGCATCAAATATACCTATATCACAAATCTCTGCCAATACTAAGGAGTCATATAGTAAAGATTACAAAAGACCTTAGGAATAAGAAAAGAGAGTTAAGATGACATTTGGCCTGCAGGTTGGGCCAGATGATTTCAAATGCCCTCTAAAAAACCTACAAAGACACAAAGGAAAGTGAAAACCAATGACATCACTGAAAAGGAGCAATAATACCCTATGTAAGTTAGAATGTGAACAGAATTCTTAAGTACTGTCATGTGGCCTTCATGTGGCTGCCAACTAGAAACAAAGCAGACTCAGTGGCTTAACAAAGTAGAAAGGTACCCCATTTTTAAAATTCTTATTGTAATTTATTGCTCTGTGTTTCATTTTAAATGGAGCATTAAGACATTTTAATTGTAACTCCACCAGCATCTCTCCAGAAGTCTGTTACTATTTCGTCTTTTAAGAAATTTTTATACCCCCTCCCCCACAAAAGGCTGGATTATACTTCTTCCCTGATTGTTGTATTTAAAAATTTTTTTTACTAGAGTTGACACGCAATGTTACATTAGTTTCAGGTGGACAACATAGTGATTCAACAATTCTATAGGTCATGCTATGCTCACAAGTGTAGCTCCCATCTGTCACCCTACAATGCTATCAGAATACCATTTCCTATATTCCTTATGCTGTACTTTTTATCCCCGTGACTCACTCATTCCATAACTGGAAGCCTGTATCTCCCACTCCCCTTCACCCACTTTGTCCATCCCTCCACTCCCCTTCCCTCTGGCAATCACCAGTTCGTTTTCTGTATTTATGAGGCACCCTGTTCTTCTAACTATGGCCTCCCTGCCTTAGATAGGTCATCCCTGAATCAACCACAAAGTCCTTATTTGGCTTACTACTGAATGAGAGTTCTCTGTTAGAGTTATATGTTAATATCTTTATTTCTGTGACTTTCCTTTCCATTTTATTTGTGGCATCTGGCTGTGCACAGAAGTTCTTGAATTTTTTTTCATTATGATTTGTGCTTTTTTTGGTTAAAAATATGTTCTATCCCAGGATTACTGAGGTATTTTCCTATATTGTCTTCTGAAAGCTTTATAGTTTCACCTTTCACTTTTAAGGTTTGCATTTTGTAAATGGTGTGATGTAGAAGTCTGATTTCATTTTTAAAATATGTACCTAATAATCCCAGCACCATTCATTAAAATGGTATCTTTACTGCAACTCCTCTATCACTCCTTCAGCCACAGATGGAGCATCCATAATGCATGTTGATTTTTGGATTCTCTATTCCATTCCATTGATTTACTAGTTTATTCTTATGCCAAAATTACACTCTCCTTATGACCTTTTCTTTATAATTAGTCTTTATAGATGGTAGAGTGGATCCTTCCACTTTCTTCTTTCAGAATGTTTTGGCTGCCCTTGGCCCTTTGCTTTTGCATATACACTTTATTTTATTTAATTTTTACTTATTTTTATTGTATTTTATTTACATTCATTCCAGTATAGTTAACATACAGTATTAAATTAGTTTCAGGTGTACAATACAGTGATTCAACAATTCTATATATTACTCAATGCTCATCAAGATAAATGTACTCTTCATCCCCATCACCTATTTCACCCATTACCAACTTCCCCTCTGGTCACCATAGTTAAGAGTCTTTTTTTTTTTTTTTTTGGTTTGTCTCTTTTTTCCCCTTTGTTCATTTGTTTTGTTCTTAAATTTCACATATGAGTGAAATCATATGGTATTTGTCTTTCTCTGACTGACTTATTTTGTTTAGCATTATACTCTCTAGATCCATCCGTGTTGTGGAAAATGGCAAGTTTCATTCTTTTTTATGGCTGAGTAGTATTTCATTATAGCTTCTTTATCTGCTCATCTATCAATGCACATTGGGCTGCTTCCGTATCTTGGCTATTGTAGATAATGCTGCTATACACATAGAACAGCATGTGTCCTTATGAATTAATGTTTTTGTATTCTTTGGGTAAATCCCCAGCGGCATGATTACTGGATCGTATGGTAGTTCTATTTTTAATTTTTTGAGGAACCTCTGTACTGTCTTCCATAATGGCTGCACCAGTTTGCATTCCCACCAACAGTGGATGAGGGTTCCTTTTTCTCTACATTCTCACCAACACCTGTTGTTTCTTGTGTTGTTGATATTAGCTATTCTGACAGGTGATAGCTCATTGTGGTTTTGATTTGCATTTCCCTGATGATGAGTGATGTTGAGCATCTTTTCATGTGTCTGTTGGCCATCTGGATGTCTTCTTTGGAGACATTTCTCCATATACACTTTAGAATTAGCTTGTCTACTTTTTACTGAAGAAAAGCCTGTTGGAATTTAGACTGCAATTTCATTAACTCTATAGATCAATTTGGCAAGAGTAATATCATTAAAATATTCAGTCTTCCAACTCATGAACATGTTACATCTCTCCATTTATTTAGATTTTCTTTTATATCTCTCATTAAGTTTTACAATGTTTCCTCTGGAGCACTAACACATCCATTAGATTATGCAGAATTACTTGATATTTTTGATACTATTGTAAAAGGCATTTTATGAAATCTCATTTCCTCTTTTCTGCTTTTATTATATCTCTTTTTAGATCTGTTCTGAGATAGAAAATCAAATAACATGGAAAATTTAGAAAGCTACAAAGCAAAATATACACAGTTCCAGTCCTGTTCTTTATCTTCTTGAATGTATATTTTATTTTTTTAAAGATTTTATTTGACAGAGAGAGAGACAGCGAGAGAGAGCACAAGCAGGGCGAGTGGGAGAGGGAGAAGTAGGCTCGCCACTGAGTAGAGCGCCTGATACGGGGCTCAATCCCAGGACTCTGGGACCATGACTTGAGCTGAAGGCAGCTGCTTAACCGACTGAGCCACCCAGGCGCCCCCCTCTTGAATGTTTTAGTTCTGTAGTGACATTTTTTAGTTTCTTTGGAATCCTTATCCATTCTCCCACTCCTCCATCTTTATTTTTCCATTTCATTCTGTTAGGAAGTAGACAGGGGGGTGCCCATGGTGCTCTGGAATGAAACTACCAGGCAGGGAATGATGGAAGCCATTTGGGTAGCAGCCACATACTACAGATTGTGGACTGTCAAGAGACCACCTGTGATCATCTTGTGGTCTAGCCACATAACAGAGGAAGCAAGTGAGTTCATCATGGTGTGACAGAGCCATGGTGAGTGACTATGAATCAGGAACTGAGCTAGGAATTCTGACCATCAATCTGACCTCAATGAGGATTTGACTCATGCCCCCCAAAATAGGTATATATAGTATCTCCCTCTCTCTCTCTCTCACACACACACACAAAAAAAAAAACTGATGGTCATTAATCTTTAAATATTTCCCCCTTTTGAGGAAAAATAGAAAAAAAGGCCAATACAGAGCCACAATAAGTTAACACTTCCTGAGCGTATACTAAATGATGTACATGTATGAGCTCATTTCATCTCCTCAAAGACCCTAGTAAATAGTTAGGAGTATTATGTCCATTCTACAGTGAGTACAGAGATATTTAAATGATGTGGCCAAAATCACACTGCTCAGAAACACCAGAGCTGGAATTCAAACCAGACGGTTGTGTTCTAGGACAAGCTCTGAACCTCTATGTTCTCATTCCTTTCTGCCCAAAGAAAAACATGCTGCAGAATAAAAGAAAAAGAACATTCATCTAAAGGAAACACTTCTGAAAGGGTGTTTCAGGGGGCAGGAGGTCAAGTCCCTGTGAGCTGGAAGCAGGTCATAAAGGGAGAGGGTAGAATGAGACAGAACAGGGAGCAGGGTGGGTAAAATCAATAGGGATGTCAAAGAAACTAAAAATGGTATTATAGAATTAAAATATGCATTTGAGGCAATAAAGAGTAGAGCGGGAAGTTTACAATTTTGCTTTGAAACTTTATATATTTTCGGGGCGCCTGGGTGGCTCAGTCGTTAAGCGTCTGCCTTCGGCTCAGGTCATGATCCCAGGGTCCTGGGATCGAGCCCCGCATCGGGCTCCCTGCTCGGTGGGAGGCCTGCTTCTCCCTCTCCCTCTCCCCCTGCTTGTGTTCCCTCTCTCACTGAATCTCTGTCAAATAAATAAATAAAATCTTTAAATAAAAAAAAGAAAAAAAAAAGAAACTTTATATATTTTCTAAATTCTTTGTAACATACATATATTACTATTATAATCATAAAACATTAAAATGTTAAACATTTTCCATACCCTTTCCCCCAGCATTTCCACTTTTCTGAATATATTTTAAGGGAATAATTCAAAGATTTATTTATATGGATATAAGCAATTTATTTCTAAAAATGAAAAGTGGAAAAATTCTAAATATACAAAAATAACATTTAAATATATTGTGGTCTATTTATATGACAAAATATTTTATTTATAGCAAAACATATGCTTCCAAAGACTGTTTAGTGGCACAAAGAAGTTATCACCATACTGGTAAATAAAAGAGCAAGATGAAAAACATCATGTCTGTAGTGATTACAGTATGTCAGTGTGCATGAGCGTGCGCGCGCACAGCGCACGTGCACATCCTCGCGCCTATCTGAAAGGTTACCTTGGAGTTTACATTTCTTTTCCACCTTTCAAAATTTTTACACATTCAGTATACATTTAGGTCTTTAAAAATTATTTTAAAAGGATAATAGGTGATTTGTTAGATCAGAAAGATTATAATTATGTTGCTTTTATTTCTGTTATCAGGGCTTCAAAAGTTGTTTCTGCAGGGGCGCCTGGGTGGCTCAGTCAGTTGAGCAGCAGACTCTTGGTTTTGGCTCAGGTTGTGATCTCCGGGTCCTGGGATCAAGCCCTATAATGGGCTCCATGCTCAGCAGGGAGTCGGCTCGCCCTCTGCCCCTCCCCCACTATCTCACGTGTGCCCAGGTGTGTGTGCTCTCGAGCTCTCTCTCTAAAATAAATAAATCTTTTTTTAAGAAAGTTGTATGATCATTAACATAACATAATAAAAAAAAAAGTTGTTTATGCAATACGTAGGTTTTAAAATATTTTCCTCTTTATTTCTCATGCTCTCTACATTTTCAAATCTGAGACCCAAGGATTACTTCTATCATTTTTCTAGTTACTTCTTCTTGAAATAATAGGGTGTTACCCCCACTGTTGTTTTCCTTTCTGTGTGAGTGCTGTTTTCATCTGTAGCATTGACTTTTATGGTTGTATCTGTTCCTTTTTCTTCTACTCCTCACATGTCAAAACAAAGCCATCTTCATCAGTTTGGCAAGTCTCCCTCTGAAGCCATTTCTCTTCATCTTTCAAGGGGCTCTTGGTTGTGTTACAGGAGTCCAACATTCTGGTAACTTCATTCTATTTTTGTGTCCAATTGTTATTCTGCAAATATTCTACTTTGATTTCCAAAGTCATAACCTTCAGTGAGAAACAAAGATGAATACTCTGGCTCTGTCTTCTGATCCTGCAGAATTTCAGACGATGAAGACAGTCTAGCTTCTTCTTTCTCTTCCCTTGGATAGATACCCCAAAGTCGGATTACTGGATCATATGGTAGAACTTCACTTTTTTTGAAGATTGAGTGATATCTGTTCATTACCAGGCCTCCAGCCACTCTCCAACTTTCTGTAGTATTGAAGCTTAGCAAATTGAAGTTATTTATAGGTCACACATATGAGAAGCAGATCTGCCCTAAAACCTATCCCTTGACCTCAACCAAAGCTTGGGCATGCTGACTGATCTACAAAATTCCATTTCCCATACTTTCCCAGTGTTGGTAAAATCTTTTATATCTAAGCATTTCTTATACGTGTCTTAAATCTCTCCAAGTCCAGACTATGTGAACAACATGTTAATGCAAGCCAAACAATGTTTTTTATGAGCATCCTGTGGGGCAAAAAACACTAGTCATACATAGCTTCTTCATCTAGAAACATGAATAGTAATCATTACCAGACACTTGTCTTTAAATCCCAAGGTGTACTTTCACTTGCCCATCCTTTGAATAGCAGTGTCCCTCTCTACCATGTTAACCCCACCACAATTTTGCCTTGTATCTACTTTAGTTCCATTGTGAATAACACCTTTTCAAATATTGGCTTTTTCTTTGACTAATCAAACACTTCACTAGAGTTCATGTGAAGTATGCAAGCTGTTCAAAATAACCAAACAGAAGAAAAAGGATATTTACATTGTGTTCTTTTGAGAAAGTTGTTATTCTAAACACTGCTGATGTTTAAGTCTCAGACCTAATTCTCAGACCTTCTCTCTGCTCACAAGGAACACTAAGCACTGTTCAAGAGGGGAGAATTCTTTTAAAATAATCGTTTGGTTAGAACTCTTGAAGAATAAATTCATAGAATGTTTATTTCTCTTTCTTCTGATAATACATTATTTGACTCTATTATATTATTTACCAATCAGCATGAATTGACACCAGTCATGAAATCTATTAAAAGAATCATTTAAGAAATTTCCATCTTATGTGCTAATTAAATTTTTGCTAGTACAATTTTATTTTCATTTCTAAAAGTACTCATTTAAGAATGATTAAAATGTTTTTTTTTCTGTGAATAATTGCATTTTGGTTTTCAAAAATAATACAAAATCCCTTGTTTCTCCCATCTCACCAGAAGGAAAAGGAAAAGAAAGAAAATAAGGTCTTTGGCGTAGAATTCTACATGTATCTTTTCCAATGATGACCTGTATTATAACTTAGCAAAACCTGCTTGCTAATTCTGTGTCTGGCTTTTGAAAGGTATTATTATTATTATTATTATTAGTAGTAGTAGTAGTAGTAGTAGTAGTATTTTGGCTCATAACATTTTTGTAGCTCATTCTGAAGAAAAATAATAACCACAATAAGCCACTGGCTGTGGTTTTATAGTAGTAATTACAACTTCAAAAGGCATCGTTAATGTCATTAAAGATGAGTTTCCTGGAATCTCAGTTGTTTTCCGTGACACCCCAGGCCATTAATGAGCAAATCAGTCATCAACTGCTTGTTTGGCTTCTTCCGAAAGTCTCAAATTAGTTACCTCTCAAGAAATGCCATTTCAGGGCGCCTGGGTGGCTCAGTTGGTTAAGCGACTGCCTTCCGCTCAGGTCATGATCCTGGAGTCCCTGGATCTAGTCCCGCATCGGGCTCCCTGCTCGGCAGGGAGTCTGCTTCTCCCTCTGACCCTCCCCCCTCTCATGCTCTCTCTCTCTCATTCTCTCTCTCAAATAAATAAATAAAATCTTAAAAAAAAAAAAAAAGAAATGCCATTTCAGAGACAATGGGGGAATACAAAACAAATACATGTTTTAATAACAAGAGTTCAGAAAATCATTTTCCTATTTTTCCCATTCACCGGATCAATCAATCTGCATGTATCAAGTCTAAATGATGTGTCTAGCACTGAAATAGTATTTAAGATGTTTTAGATATGGGAAAGAAATAGATTAAAAATATGGTTTCAAAAGATACATTTTTAATATGGTTTGTTTAACCCTAAAATTCCTCCCAGCTGACTAATTCCATGTTAGGATCCCAGCTCGTGTCCTTCCCACCTGGCTTCTTGGAGTTGGACACTGTGAAGCAGCAAAACCTACATTCCTTGGCCTCTGCAGTTGTGTTTTCTGATGAGCCATACTGCAAACAGATTTTCTGTGTTCAGTTTCCCTGTGGTTTCAACCTTCTCAGATCAGATTTTAGGAAAAATCTGATTCCAAAACTTTGAGGATATCATGATCCATTTCTTGGGGGGGGATTCTTTGCTGTCATTTAGTGGAGACTGTCAAGAGTAAAAGTGTAGCTCCCTCCCTGGGACAGTTCAAGTTCTTCTTGCTGCTCAGAGCACGTGGGAAGCTGCCTGTGACTAAGATACACGCTCTGGATATTTCTTTCTGTTCACACACTGCTCATTTCAGTTCAACTGTCATGTTCCCACAAAGTATTATCTCTTTCCTATCTCTTCCTCTCATTTCCTCTCCTGAAAGTTTCTGAAAAATTATCATAACACATGATGTAATTGTACCTCTAGCTCATTTTTCTCATAAGAAAGCTTTTGTTTCTTGTAAAACTACACCAATTCCTTTTCATGTGAGAACACTTTAGCTGTCTTGAAAACACTATGGAATCAGCCTCACCCTCTGGGTGCCCCGGGGCTCCTCCATCTATATTGTATGGATGTCTTAAGGATTAAAGATGATAATGCAAATGAAGCATATAATACAGCCCTGGGCACAATGTAAATATTAATTAATAGCAGTAATAATAAGTAATAAAATAAAAGGAGCTTTTCTTGAGAGCAAATCCATTCTCAAATGATGACACACTGAGGATAAAGGGCAAGAGAAAAAGGAGAGGAGTGACCAACTTATTTGATTTGTGGCATAATTTATTCCAAAATTTGTACCTTAGGAGATTATATGTATTACGATCATTTCTTTTTTAATGATCCTGGAGTCAACTCAGGGCTATTAGTGACACACTCAAATGGAGAGGTTTGTTTTAGTTCAAACTGCAACTCTAAGAAAGTGATTTTTTAAAAATTATTACAGTCAAAATACCCTTCTTCATGCATTCAAAATTCTGTTTATATATTGCATCTTATAAATGTAAACAATTTACAAGTACCTTTTATTTGTTTTATATGGAGGGGTTTTTTTTTTTTTTGTATCTAGTAGGTGTTTGTTTTAAAATGACTTCTGGTAATAACTGGGAAATAACAGTTTAAAGTAGGGACGACACAAGCATGTCTAAATTAGTTAAATGCCAACAATTCACTGGGGAGAAAAAAGTGGTATCTGGTATGCTGTATTAATAATTTAGCAACAGACAAATAGCCAATGCTCACTGATACATACTGGCACATTTCATAGAATGAACATTTATGCTTATTTTAGAAATCCTTTGTCAAATTTTCAGTAACCTAGAATCTTCCAACAAAGACGAGGAACACTTAATTCTTATTCATCCAAAAAAAAAATCTACCAGTTATTACCTGGAACCAATGACTGATACAGGAGAAAGGATAAGACACAGCAATTTTGACAATAAATCTGCTAATCTCTACGTAACCTACTTCACACATGGTGTTTTTGGGTGCGTACTGGGGGACCTGGAGCTGAGAGACAGAATGCCCCTCCAGGTAGAATAAAGTTCTTTCCTTAAATGAAAAAAAATCGTAGTAGGCTGAAAGAGCAAATATCTTTTATGTTACGTTGGAGTAAATGTTATCAAAAACCACATTCTGTTCTGTCTTTGGTTAAAAAACAAAACTTGGGTGAAAATGAATGATATTGCATTGAAGACATTTTCATGTGTGTTCCCTGTACATTCTTTGGGCATTTTTCTATAGTTTAGCCCTGGGTGGCACCACGTGAAAGACGTTCTTCAGATATTATATATTACTAGGGTGGCCATGGCCCCAGTTTGCCTGGGACAGTTCTGGTTTATGCTTGCTGTCCCAGCATAATTATTAATAGCACTTCCTTTCTTAAAATGTCCTGGGTTTGGGTAGTAAAATAGTTATCCTAAATTCTAGCAATTGGCCTATGAAACTGACTCCTGATGATTGTAGTATCTTGGCTATTTGGCATGATCAGGGACATTCTGTTCTAGATAAGTAAATTTGCTAGTTGAGGACAATGTCTTAAGGGCAAACAGTATTTCAACTGCTTTTCATGAGTCTTTCAAAAAAGATCGGAGGTTTCTCTGCCTTAAGAGGGCACCCTCAGCATAACTGAGTCTTTCTTTCTCAACACTGTGATGTAGATACACATGCAGATGGATAAGCAGAGAGCTGAGTGGCTGTTGGGTTCACATTGGGCCCCAGAACTTGCTTTCTTTAAACAGTTTCTAGGATGAGTTTTTTTTGTTTGTTTTGTTTACTTTTTTTTTTTTGATCACTTTCTATTTTTTTCTAAGGTGATAAACAATTGATATTCAGTGGCTTTATGCCTGATGTAACAATAACAAAACAAGCTTCAAAGTAACTTGCAGAGGTAAAGGTTTAAAGTACAGCCTCTCCCAAATGGTAATTTTGACCTTTGAAAGAATTTCTGCCTTACACTTACTATCATATAAAGCCTTAACTACATCATCAACACAGTGGAACTTGGGCAACACTTTGTGAACCTATAATCTCTCTTACTTTATCTACATGGTTATTGCTCAGTGGGTATGAAGGAGCAGTATCACTAGCAATATCAAATAACTATGCAGCAGGGTTTTATGAAGAATTGATTCCATAGGTTAAAAAATACTGATAATTAATAAAACATATAATAAATTTCTGTAATTATCAAAACAGGTACCAGGTTTTCAAATTTTTCCTAATTTTGTTTAATTTGTAATCAACTTTATTAAAGTGTAAGTATTATATGTAATAAAATGCACTAATTTTCAGCAGATAGTTCAATGAGTTTCAACAAATGCATACATCGGTGTAACTACCACCTCGATCAGGATCTATAACTTTGTCATCCCCTCAAAAGTTCCCTGTGCTCTCTTATGGTCAAGTCTCTGTCTACTCCTGGCCCCAGACAACCACTTACCTCCTTTCTATCACTGCTGACTAGGTTTACCTATTCTAGAGTTTCATACAAATGGAATTAGTTAGTACCAACTCTTTGGCTTTTTTCATTCGTGATGTTTTTGAGATCCATCCACATTACATATACCTAGTTCACCTTGCCCCCCCACCTTGTTTGGCCAAGTAGTATCCCATTATATGGACATACCATCATTTATCCATTTACCTCTTGATTTGGATTGAACATTGAATCATTTCTAATTTGTGAGTATTTTTAATGAAGAGAGACATTATGTAGATGTATGTCTTTACTTCTCTTGGGTAAATCTCAGAAAGTAGGATTGAGGGATTATATATTTATATGTTCATTTTATAAAAAACTGAAAACTGTTTTCCAGAGTGTTCTTAACATTTTACATCCCAAACATCAACAGAAAAGAGTTTCATTTTCTTCCCATCCTTGCCAGTGCTTGGTGCTGTTGATATTTTTAAGTTTAGGCATTTTTAGCGCATAGTGCTGTAACATTGTAGTTTTAATCCACTTTACCCTGCTAACTAATGACGGAGAGCACGCTTTCATATGCCTTTCCTTCTTCTTTTTTTTTTTTACTTTTAAATACCCCATAGTGAATTTCCTAGTAGTATTATAATAACTTCAGGGTTCTAAAATTATTTTATGATAAAGTTAC
The DNA here is from genome assembly GCF_054177405.1 of Leptonychotes weddellii. Taxonomy (NCBI): domain Eukaryota; kingdom Metazoa; phylum Chordata; class Mammalia; order Carnivora; family Phocidae; genus Leptonychotes; species Leptonychotes weddellii. The sequence goes on from NC_138380.1 coordinate 7,230,806, forward strand.
AAAAATACAGAAAATATTTTCTTGCCCAATGTTTAATTGATATGTTCATTTATTTTCATTCACTCATTCATCATGGGATTACTGATTATCTTCTGTGTGTGTCCTATGCAAATGCTAGAAGTACAGAGTGAATATAGCATGAAACTCTTTCTGGGCTCACTTATACAGGTAAACTCTAGATCAATGAATGTCACTTTTAAAATGTTGGGGATGATAAAATGTAACAGTTGCCCAATGTTTTATTTCATGAAAGCTCAGAGAATGTACGCAAAAATAGCAGTGCTTCAGCCAGGGGCATGACATGATCAAATACGAATTTTTAGAAAACTATTCTTACTTTATTTAAAACCACAGTATTGGGCTCACTAGTATACAAAAGGATAGACTTTATAAGCATAATCAAATCTGACCAGCTTTAGCAGCATTATGAAGTTATTAGAAATTGTTAGAAAAGACCGCAAAATACGGAATTATGTTTATGCTCACCATTCCTAGGTCTCTAAATGCTGGGACTGACTGAACAATCAAAACCAAATGGGTCTGTGAACTATGTTTGCTCTGACTAAACCTCTTAGCCCTTCAGGTAGCATGAAGCAGAGATGGGGTGAACTTTGATTTTTTTTTTAAATTAAGTATTAGCTGGGGCGCCTGGGTGGCTCAGTCATTAAGCGTCTGCCTTCGGCTCAGGTCATGATCCCAGGGTTCTGGGATCGAGCCCCACATCGGGCTCCCTGCTCCACGGGAAGCCTGCTTCTCCCTCCCCCACTCCCACATGCTTGTGTTCCCTCTCTTGCTATGTCTCTCTCTGTCAAATAAATAAAATCTTAAAAAAAAAAAAAGAATTAGCCATGAAACACACTATCTAGTTCTGATTTACTCATGGACTCTGTTCAGCAAGACCAGCAATTTAGTTTACAGACTCTACAATATATTTAACTAGTGACCTTTCTCAGTGAGTATTATGGCATATCCCAAAGACAAACCATATTATATTGATCCATCAATATTTTCCTATGCTTAACCTTTTGAATTTATGTAAATATCTCTATGTTCACTTTTAAGGCTAACACAACTTTCTGATTCAGGTGCCCTTTGCCTTTCACTAGGAAATACGAGGGAGCCATATCACCTCTTTGTCTATGTCAGTCTGGGACTCCAGATGATGGTGGAGGAAGGTAAGAGCAGGAAGGATTAGAAATGCCTAAAAGAGTAAAATTAGATGTTTGGGGTGTGCTTTCATGAATACGATTTGAAGGCAAAATTAGACATGCAGTCAAAAGTGCTGGGGACTTTCAGCAGGAGTGACAGGGTGACCAAACAAAAGAGCCAGTGGGTCACTGGTAGGCTGGAAATAGCCAGTCCAAAGGGATGTAGGTGCCCTACACGGCTGGGGTCTGGCTGCCATGAGCTGGGGTGCATGTAAGGCATCTGAGCACCTATGAAAATGACCTATAGCAAGACAGGGATCTGCTTCTGGAATAAACAAGGTAAAGCATTCAGAACAAAGGAAAAGCTGAGAACAGTTTTTGAAGGAGTTGAAATATAAGGTAAGGTCATGGAAAGAAGGCAGGTCTGGAAAAGAAGGAAGGAGGGAGGGAAAGAAGGAAAGAAGGAGGGAAGGGAGGGAGGGAGGGAAAGAAAAGGAAAGAAAGAAAAAGAAATGAAGAATTTAATAAAGAAAGAAAAAAGAAAGAAAAGGTTTGAAGTGGTGGATATGTTAATAAGTTTGTGGCAATTATTTCACAATGTAGATATATTATCAACTCATCAAGTTGTACACCTTAATAATATACATTCCTTTGTCAATTATAACTTAAAAAAGCTGGGAAAAAATTCTGTCTGAATAAATAAATAGAATTTAAAGTGAATATGGATATAAACCAAAATGTTAACAGTGCTTAAATCTCTGGGTAATAAAACTATGATTGAGTTTTCTTTTGGTTTACTTGTATTTTCTATTTTAAAAAAATACATAACTCACTTGTTAAAAAAAAAAGAGGAAGAAGAAGGCAGGAACCCACTCGGGATCATTCTGTTTTGACTAAGCACTGGATTAATCCCAGAAGCTGGAATACCATGGACCCTGTCGATGAGACTGGGCTGTAGGATGGGAAGCAGGGAGGACAGACACTTGCTAACTAACGCCCTCTGGGGTCTCTGCTGAGAACCTGCGCTCCCAGTCCTTCAAGAGAGAATATTCTCCTGAACTAGGCTGAACTTCCCACACTGCTGCTCCACTGGGCAGTGAGAGTGAGGTGTGAAGTGTTCAGCTGTCTCAATACAGTAATGCCCCAGGAAGCTACGGAAGCGAGAAGGGCCTAGCTTGCCCTTTTAGCAAATGACTTTCTGACCCCCTTTTCACTCTGCAGAATTTGCCATATGTGCGGTCTTGAGAGAAACACGACGCTAACCTCAGAAGTTACTGATGCCTTTACCGGCCCTCTGCCTCCCTGGACAGGAGAGCTGTTCTATCGTGTCTGCTTCTGGCTGCCTCTCTTCTCCACTGTCTGAACGCATGCTGCCAGGATGCTCTTCTGATCTCTACTGCCACGTCAGTCTCGGAAAAGAGAGAAAAACGAGCAGATTACTGCACACTCCTCTTCTCGTTTCTTCCAACACCACAGCTTTCATCCCCAAACAGTTTGCATTCCACAGGTCTAACTGTTCAGTAAGATGCTCTGCTCCTCTGGTTAGCAAGCTGACTGATCCCAGCTGCAGCCCTTGTGTCTGCTCGTTTCTTCTCAGTTGTTTTCTTCATCATTGGCTGCTTAGATGTTGCTCCTTTACTCTTGACAGCACTGAAAGAATCCTATTGCGGTGGTGGAAGTGGCCCAGAATTTAGCCTCATGTCTACAAATAACTGTCTCTGAACACAATACATCTTCAGTGGAAATGTTCAGACTAGAAAAATCCAAGAGACAGCCTAGCGAGAAAAACAAAATTGGCCTTCCTTCCTTCTTTCCATCCATCCATCTAACCATCGATCCATCGATCCATCCATCCATCCATCAATCCATTCACCTAGTTAAATAGCTATATATTCATTATCTCTTCAATATAATCAAATACTGTTAATTTAGTAATTATTTAGTGAGTGTATATTATTGCCTGGAACCACTCTAGGCGCTGAAGATATGGCAATAAAAAAGATATTTCTGGGAATAGCTCATAGGCTGTATATCCGGTTAAGACTTCCTTGCTAGGGACTAGGTGTGAGTGTCCAGCTGGGTCTGAATGCTCCCAGAACGGCTGAGATTTAGTAGGTTCCTAACTGAACTCATCCTCTTCATCTTCCGGCAAGGGCAGAGTTACTATCCGTCTCAAAAATCTTCACTGGCTTTATATAACTTAAATATAGCCCATACTTTTTGCCTAATAGTCATTGTATTCTATAATCAATTTCCAGCCACACTATTATACTGCTACTAGTTTCTGCTAAAATTGCCTATATTCTTTGCTCCATTGTTGCCACATGATCCACACTTTCTGAAGCTGTGCTTATGTCATTCCTGTGGACTAGAATGGTGTGTGTTTGTGAGAGACAGAGAGACACAGGGAGATTTAAGTAAAGCAGGCAATTCTGCTCAACATACACTCAGTACATATGTGCCCCAAGTATTAGTGAGTCTGGGATGAAGTCCCAAGTCCGTGTTTGCCTTACTCTTCCATAGTTTCTCCATGCCTCTCATAGTACGAGCATAATGCTGTACCAAGACTGTCTAATATGCACGTTTTCATAAAAGTGGCCCAGGAATATAAGCCATCCACATTATGTGATGTTCAGTTGAAGAATCTGTGCTCTGTTCTAGTCCTAGAGGAAAATCTGACTGTGTTGGGTTCATTAGATTGTTTCTAATCTGGCCTATAAATATGACCATCTATTCTGTATTTTGTAGGCAAACTAAAATTTTTTAAGTGTTACTTTGAATATATAATTTTTGCCTTCTTTTTTGACTTTAGAACCCAATGTCTGGTAAGATACAATTCCATGGTGCTGTGGTTATTTATATCTACCCTATAAGGTTATAACCCCCTTGTGTCAAGGATCTTGAATAATTATCTCCTGACTACCTAACATGGATTTTCTACAGGTTGGGACTTGAAAACCAGTGGTTAGATGAAGGAATGGGAAGGACTTACAACGGTGACTATCAATGCCCCCAAATAGGCAGTTTGGGGACCAGAAGACAGAAATGTCTTTTATCCCTTCATACGGTTTCTGTTTTGAAGGAAACTTCTAAAGTCTCACTATATTCAGAACAGAAACTGAATGGCATATAACTCAGGCTCCAAGGACAGGCACCTCCATGTGCCTGGGGCTGGAAACAACAGAGCAGGGAAGAGAAAGGTGGTTGGCCTTAAGAAAGTGGCACAGATGTCTCATGCCTTGAAGAGAAAATCTTTGATTTGAACCTACTCTCTAAAATTTAAATTACTCAGAGGAAAAAAATCACTCAGTGTGACTTCAGAAAGTTTCCAGTGTGCATTTTAGGAGGCAAGACATTTGTCATTATCTATCATTTCAGATAACTTTATAAGCAAAGTATTAACATTCGTATGTTCATATTTTCAGGGCAGCTTGAGGTTTATTGATTTTCTACGATACTAGATGATCAATTTCATTCTTGAGTCTAGTGAAGAACCTAAGCCATATTGCATAATGCCATCCACTGGAATCCATCATGCAATCTTCTTTTGTTTGCTAGTTATCTTTGTTGAATACCTCACAAGAATCTAACTGTCATAAAAAGCCCAATTCAAAGATCCTTTGGGCTTATCACAATTTATAATTGGTTGCATTTGTTTTCTTCATTCTTCTATACATCTCTATAAAAGGTCAGAACCATGAGGGCAGTAACCATGACTGTCTTGTTCCCTACTGGATCCCAGCATCTAGGATAATACTCTCCACAGAGTAGGGGTTCAATAACAATTTATTGAGTTAATGGACTGATGGACCAGAACTACCCAGGTCAGCTGGTTTGATTTCAGCTAAGAGGTTTGCCTGGAGATTCAGCCTATGAGGACTTTGTCATCCTAAGAACCAAAGGAATAGGAACATTACCTAGATGACTTGACAAAACAGGAAGAGCTATAAATATCAGCCAAAACAATCTGTTAATTTATTCAAACCAGATTCTGTAACTCTGGTACAAATGTATACATTTCCAACATGTACATAATTTGTTTCCAATCATTTTTTATGTTTGAATGATGTCACTTCTTATACTCTAAATGTCTGAGAGTATGTGAGAATGTTGAAGATTTACCAGGGAGAGAAGATATGGAGATTAGTAGAAGACCTGGCAATAATCCCAAGACTAAAGTTTTTTTTTTTTTTTAAAGATTTTATTGATTTATTTGAGAGAGAGAGAACACATGAGAGGGGATAGGGTCAGAGGACTAAGCAGACTCCCTGCCAAGCAGGGAGCCCGATGCGGGACTCGATCCAGGGACTCCAGGATCATGACCTCAGCTGAAGGCAGTTGCTTAACCAACTGAGCCACCCAGGTGCCCCCCAAGACTAAAGTTTAAGGAGAAAAGGCATCTTGATTCCTCGGATGATGCTAGTGACCAGTCACAAAGACTGGAAAAAATTCTTTGGAAGTTCTTTTTATTTTTTTCCTTAGTGAGGCTCAAATGTTATCACTGTCAATAGTGACAAAATGTCATATAGTGATTCTGAAGGTCTGGGTATGTGAGGTAATGTTACAGATGGTAAGTCATTATACAGAGAGCAACAGATACCTAAAAACACATAATATAATAACATTTGCTACAGGGACGAGTCTTGGGATGGAAAGCCTTCATAGCTTGTTTGTTACCCATCTTGTCTCCCATGGGGATGCCCAAGAAGAGCTGAGAGAGGAGGAAAAAGAAATCAATGACCCAACAAAGACTCCTTGTAAACATGCTAATCAGACTCCTAATGGTATTTATTAGCAAAGAGAAAAAAAGAGTCCTTCCTGTCGAATTCTTCTAGCAGGCTATATCCAGTCTATCTAGGTTGTTTTAGAGAACAAATGAGGGACTTACGGGTTTGTGGGATATGACCCATTGGAAAGTGTTAGGTCAGCTATATAATTATCCACGTATCAGAGGGAGTCACTTGATAACTGCGTGTATCACTCATGGATCTCAAACATTAAATCTGGACCAGGCCACAACCTAATGTTGCCTGGAAGGACCCCAGGGGGTTGACCAGTGGTGGCAGACATTTCTATGCACTGCCTTTGTCTTCACATGTATTGGGCAATTATTAGTAAAGGTTGATCTTCAATAAGATCTCTGCTTCTTTGAGTCTGATGTGACAATCTGGCTCGTTGTGCTATCTCAGGTCTGGAAATAAGTTTAAATGGATAATGGGCACTTTTACAGCTAACAAATGGATTTGGGGGAAAGTAAATTTAACATTTCCTTCTCAATGGTAGGCTGTAGGTGCTCATTTCAAAGAGCACTGGGCTGTCAGTCATCCTTTTTTATTTTGCTTTAAAATAAATTTTATTTTACTTGGAATGTCTAAGGTTTCTCTCACATTAAAAAAATGCTGTACTCAGAGAAACTGTCTTATGGGATTCAGAAGACTCTGACTAGTCTAGATAAACAGGCTGCAGGGACTAAGGGAATTTTAAATGGATTACTAGACTTACATTGAACATAATTTATTTTCCAAAAATAATTTCACGTCTATTAGTAACAACCAAGAGTTAATCAGGGAGCAAAGTCACAACCTACTAATAGAAAGGTTCACATGTGGGAAGAGATACTGGACTGTCCTTAGGAATAGTAAATGGATATAAATGTAAAAAAAAATTTTTTTTTAAATTTTTTCTTCAAGGCTTTATGAATAGTTTATTATCTGGAAAATGCAATGAATAAGGTAATAAAAATACCTTATTACCTTAGTAAGTGGAACTCTTTGGAAACTAGAAGACTGTCTTATTGCAAGAAAATCTGAAGAACAGCATTCCTTCACAGTAACTAAACTAAAGCAAATGTCTGTGGCTGTTAGAAATAAAATATTTATTAACCTGATGAAAACCAAGTTCAGGGACCCTGCTACTTCTCTTCTCCCCACCCCAATTTCACCCCAAAGTTGAACTGGCCTTAGACAGGATACTTGGTTCTTCCTTGACAATTCAGGGCATCAGAACCCAAGCTAGAGCTTAAGGTAGGGAAATTAGTTGGAATGTCTCTCACTGCCTGGCGTGGGGGCTCCTGTGTGCTTCTTGGAAATAGAGAAGAGAGAGGAAGATTATTGATAAATTTCTAGAAGATTAATTTGGAGTAAGAGAAGTAAAACAGTTATCAGATGTCCCAATTTCCCAAGAAAGACTTGCAGCTGATGTTAAGAGAATTAAATTTCTTCATTACAACTGTATTTTGCCTTTTTAACTAGTTGTGTAATCAGATTGATGAACCTGAAAAACTATGTTCCTGAAGTCTCATAGCAAAGAATTTTGTTCCTCATCTAGGTTTGATTCATTTTTCAATGTTACTTTGTTTCCTGCTAAGAGACTAGAAGAGATATGTATATAAACTTTCTATTTCTTTTAATGACAATTTCCTCCTTCCTAAATATTTTAAGCTAATCTATTGTTCCAGAGTTCCAGGTTTGTTTAATAAAACTTTCTTATAAAGTGTTAAATATGCCCTCTACAAATAGGTAGCTTGAAGACAATGACCATATTGCATCTATGCAACTTGCTACCTTTCATTTCTAATTAAATAATTACATTTACCATGTGTTAATAAGTTGGCTTTTGATCATTTACAATTATTTGACTGAAATCAGTCCTTGGTGTGTTGGGTATAATTATTAAACTCCAGACTCAGATTTTTGTCTGAAGGCTTACTTAAGGGAACTACAATGAATACAGAAACACAAGTGCCAATTAAGAGAAAAATAACAGAAAATTTAAATTTCACAACGTTGAAAGAAAGAACAAGGACAATATGCATTATTATTCTGTGCTAATTCATGCAGTGGTTTTCTGTTCTATTTATATAGAGAGAGGTCAAAATTAAAGTACAAATGAAATGTCTAGGACTTCAAATGCATCTTCTTAGGACCAGCCACGAGATGTGAAGTAGGACTGAAGTGACACAGAGTTGCTACAGAGAAGGCAGTGAAGCCTTCAGTCTTTGAAACTCCAAACAACACTTGAATATAAATTTCCTTCTGCCTGGAAATTTGTTTCTTTGGATAATTTAAGGAAATGTCTTATTCAGAAACAGGCACTCTTTAAAATGGAGGAAAAAGAAAATAAAAATAAAGGAAATAAAAATACAGAGGCTTGTCTAGAAAAGTCAAGCAAGCAGTAAATCAAGACTGGAAGAGCAGAGAAATATTTGGACAAGGGACAGGTGATGGGCCACTCCAAAGCAGGTTACAGAATTACGAGTCCCTTGGCAGTTTGAATCATGTGGTAAGTAGGTCTCTGATGTTCTCTTTCTTATATCTGTTCACAAATATTAAAGCAAAAAGTGGTGTGACATATGATTCCCTGGTCTCAATATGTAAGTGGATTCTGAGGTTATTCAACCAGGGGGCTTAATAACTTTAATAATTTACTTTCATGACACAGCTATCTGACCATTTAGATAACCATCTTCCTCCCTTCATGTCTAACAGACTCCTTTGAATATTCTGGAACTTCAAGCTCTCTGGCTAACCCTGATGAATTCGCTAAAGGGATGATGACAAAGAGATGAATCCAGAATCCAATTCACATTTTCATTTAGTTCTTAGGTGGAAGCTGATGTTCTGTAAACCTAAACAACAGGCCTGGGTAAACCAGCAGCAGTTAAACTATTACCACCATGAATTGCCTGAGTAGTTCTCATGAAGGGAGGAAAGAGAATCCCTGAAAACAACATGAAATCATGACAACAGGCTGCAAAGACGCCACAGGACATGACAGTCTGTGGACAACATCTGACAACCCTCTTCAAAATAAAAAATTTTGTCTTCCTTCACTTAAAATGTCTTTCACAACACTTTGCATCACATTGAAGGGATTTATTACAACTGGCCTTGCAAGGTCATTAACTGTGAGCATAGATTAGTGTAAGGAAGTAGGTTTTAAATAAGATGTAGGTCTCCATTCTGGCTCTATCTCTAACAACTTTATGGTGTTGGGCAGGTTCATGACCTCTCTGAAGCTTAGCTTCCTTATCAGTAAAATAGGAGAGAACAATAGCTAACAGGTTGGTTGGGGTAATTAAATAAGGAAAATTTTTCAAAAGAACAACAACAAAAAACAGTACCTAGAACATAACTGATACCCCATAAATGTAACTGGTTAGAACAATTTCTTACTATTTCATTTAGATTTAAGACATGGCTTGTTCACCTGTGTATCTCATCCACATATAGCAAGCTACCTTGAAAGTGAATAAAAATAAGATGAAAGAATTGGCTATGGATAATAGCTCTGCAGAGTTTATTATTTTTTTAAAAAAGACTTTATTTATTTGACAGAGAGAGAGTACAAGCAGGGGGAGCGGCAGGCAGAGGGGGAGGGAGAAGCAGGCTCCCTGCAGAGCAGGGAGCCCAACGCAGGGCTCAATCCCAGAACCCTGGGATCATGACCTGAGCCGAAGGCAGATGCTTAATGACTGAGCCACCCAGGCACCCTGCTCTGCAGAGTTTAAATACCAAACATATCCCTATCCATAGACATGGTCTACCTAGAAAATGACTCTTTTAAAGAAAAAATTGGTAAAGGGTTAAAATTTAAAATCCAGTTGCTTATGATAACATAGAGGCAGCACTTAAAATTAGTAAGGAAAATGACTGAAAATTCAATTGATTTGTTTTGGGAAAAATGATAAACATTTAGAAAAAAATGAAAACCGCAAAACTCACAGAGGAAAACATAGAAGATTAGCTCCTTGACATTAGTCTTGGTAATGATTTTTTTTTTTTTTGATTTGACACCAAAAGGAAAGGCAACAAAAGCAAAAATAAACAGGTGGAAGTACATCAAACTGAAAAGATTATGCACAGCAAAGGAAACCACCAACAAATGAAAAGGCAACCTATGGAGCTGGAGAAAAAATCTGCAAACCACACATTTGATAAAAGGTAATACCCCAAATATACAAGGAACTCATACAAGTCAATAGCAAAAAAACCTAAGTAACCCAATTTAAAAGGGGCAAAGGATCTGAATAAACATTTTTACAAAGAACACATATAAATGACCAACAAGTATATGAAAAGGTGCTCAACGTCATCAATCATCAGGAAAAGCAAATCAAAACCTCAATGAGGTATCACTTCATATCTAGATGAATGCCTGTGATAAAAAAAATAAGAGATAACAAAAGCTAGCAAAGATGTGGAGAAAAGAGAACTCTTGCTTACTGATGATGGAAATGAAAACTAGGACAGTCGCTATGGAAAACAGTATGGAGGTTTCTCAAGAATTTGAAATTAGACTGCCATATGATCCAGCAAGCCCACTCCTTGGTATATATCCACAGAAAACAAAATCATTATCTCCAAGAGACATCTGTATTCCCATATTCATTGCAGGATTCGTCACAATAACTAAGGATTGGAAACAACTTAATGTCCATTGACAGATAAATGGATAAAGAAAAAGTGATACATACATCAATAGAATATTACTTCAGTCTTAAAAAAGGACATCCTGCCATTTGCAACGGCATGGATGAAAAGTGGAGGACATTATGCTAAGTGAAATAAGCGAGCAAAGGAAGAACACTGCATGATATCACTTATCAGTGGGATTAAAAAAAAAGTTGAACTCAGAGAAAGATTGGAAAAGTGATTTGCAAGGCTGGGGAGGTGGGGGAATTAGGAAGTGGGTAAAAGGGTGCAAACTTCCACTTGTGAGATGAATAACATCTGAGGATCTACTATATAACATGGTGTTTGTAATTGATAACACTGTATTCTATAATTGAATCTTGTTAAGAAAGTAGAACTTAAATGTTTTTACCAAAAACAAAGGTAAAAATGTAAGGTGATGGATGTGTTAATTAACTCAATGAATTTATTTCACAATATATATGCAGGTCAAAATCTCACATTATACACTTTGAATATCTTACAGTTTTGTCAGTTACATAACCTCCATAAAGTTGAAAAAAAGAAACGCAAATTAAAACAATTTTTTTGCCGGTAATATTGGAATTGAAAAAATTAATATACGCAGTACTGTTAGTGGTTAGGGAAAACAGTCTAAAACCACTGTTGGCAGAAGTGTATATTGGCACAATCTTTGGGGGCATGTTCCAAAATGTTAAATGTATTACCTTATAACCCAGCAGTATACCTCTAGGAATTTATATACCAATAAGAGAACAAATGTGGAAAAAATCTTTAAGGAGGTATAATATAGCAGCATTTGAAACAGTAAATATTGGAAACAGAAAAACTATCCATGTGAGGGATGGCCACAAAAATTGTGGTACATATATAAAAGAAGAAATAAATTTTCATGTAATTAGCCATGATAAATACTATTTGGAGAAAAAGAGGGAGAGGGAGAAAAAGAGAGCCATGATAAACATAAATATGCTTATAAGAGAAAAGGGTAGAAAGTGGTATCAATTTGAGAGGCTATGATTTGGTTCCTTTCTTGAATACCAAAGATCACATGAAAACCCACCTAGAAATCTAAAGGAAAGTTCTTGTCTTTGGAGTAGTAAAAACTAGTGACCAGGTGGAGTTACCATAAAACGTTAATTAAAAAAAAAAACCCACAAAACTTCCCGCATACAGTTCTAATAGTAATTTCTTAGAAGAGGTATTCCCTTCTGGAAGCATCTTATCATTACTGGAAGAATTAGGAATTGTTCGAAAAAAAAAATTTCTTCTTAAAAACTGACCTTCAGGATTACTTTTTAAATTTTTTTTTTTTAAGATTTTATTTATTTATTTGAGAGAGAGAGAACGAGAGACAGAGAGCATGAGAGGGAGGAGGGCCAGAGGGAGAAGCAGACCTCCCGCTGAGCAGGGAGCCCAATGCGGGACTCGATCCCGGGACTCCAGGATCATGACCTGAGCCGAAGGCAGACGCTTAACGACTGAGCCACCCAGGCGCCCTTAAATCTGTTTTTAATGGTGATTAGTTCACACTCACGTCTCAGTCTTTCTTCAGTGTTCTTAGACCACGATGAACTTTGGCACTGCGACAAAACATCAGCCATGCCAATCTGCAGTACGCCAGAGTACAGGCCACAGGGTGCCAAGTGACTTTCTGGGTGACTTCAGTAAAGATTTCCACACAGCTGAGATCATGGGAAGATTGCTATTAATTGGGTATCACATTGCTATTAGAACATGAACATACCAAATAGTAACTGTGCATGTTTTGCTAACACTCCCTTAGTAAAAATATTCTTTTATAACAGGAAAAAAATAAAGCTACACTCAGAAAATGTAATCGTTTGCATTATAAAGACCGCCAGAAGAGCTCCCTATGTTTAGGCAGGACTACCTTTTCTTAAAGTTCAATGTTTTAGGGGCGCCTGGGTGGCTCAGTCGTTAAGCATCTGCTTTCGGCTCAGGTCATGATCCCAGGGTCCTGGGATCAAGCCCTGCATCGGGCTCCCTGCTCAGTGGGAAGCCTGTTTCTCCCTCTCCCACTCCCCCTGCTTGTGTTCCCTCTCTCACTCTCTCTCTGTCAATTAAAAAAAAAAAAAAAAAAAAAAAAGCTCAATGTTTTAGAACTACAAGCACGACTGTATCTGAAAATTTTATTTCAAAACAAATTCTTGATCTAGATAGCAATAAAATTGGGCTTTGCCTTTGAGTGTCATGTTCATGAAGTTAAAAGTGTCCTGGGTGATAGTACAGTGCTGGAGGCTGTGTTTGCTTAGCTGACCCCAAAGGAGTTGGGAGGTTGAAAAACCAAAGGTATTATAAAAGTGACTCCTTCAGGTGAATGAATTATAAACTTAATCAAGTCTACTAAATCTACTGTCTCTCAACACATATACTTTTACCAGGACTGGCCGCATCATTTGGAGGGTCCAGTGCAAAATGAAAATTTGAGGCTCCCTCTTCAAAACGTATGAGAGTTTCAAGATGGTGGCAGCAAATCATCGAACTGACTGTAGGGCCCTTCCAAGCAAAGGCCCTGTGGCTGCACATACATATAACCATGAAGTTGGCCCTGACTTTAACTCTAATACTCTTGTTTACTATTACATTAATGCTAGAGACCTTTTAAAAACAAAACCAAAAATACAGCAAAAATCTGTGAAATGTGACAAATCACCAAGGAGTATGTTTCTCTGTATTTTCTCTCCAAATGTACCTCATATCCAACTCATTTATGGAGACACAGTTTAGGAAGATGCTGGTTCCAAATGTCACTAAACACAAGTCTCCCTGGCAATTCCCATCACTCAGATGAATCTAAGCACCAGCAGCCATGCTGTCAGGGGTAATTTTTCTGCCAGAGGTCACAACTCACCAATCCTTCTCTTTCTTTATTCCTTCTAGTACTTACGTAGGCATCTATTTAGTGCTCACAATCCTCTCTTTCATATAAAGATTTCAGGGAACACTTATAAATGGATAGATAATTGCAGTGGAAGCTCATGCCTCATGTCTCTTGCCTGTCTTTTTTGTGTGTGCCTAGACAACGCTTCAATTTTATTTTTAACTTATTATGAAAATTTCTAAGCACGCCAAAAGTGGAAAATAGAGTCCACATGGATCTATTGCTAAGCCTCAAAACCATTACTTTGCCGTTTTTGTTTTATTTATTTCCATCTTTTCTCTATGCCCCTCCTTCTTTTGGCTGAGATACCTTCAATCGAATTCCAAATATCAAGTAATTTACCCATAAATACTTCAGTATACTCTATGTTTTTCTCTTATATAATGCGATGGATTATTGCTTCTCCTAAAATTACTAAACAATTCTTATTATCCTTATTATCACCTAACACCTAGTCCATACTCAAATTTCCCCTGTTGTCTAAAAAGGTATATTTATGGTTTGTTTGTTTGAATCAGGATCCAAAAATGTCCCATGCATTATATTTGGTTGTTAATCTCACTTGTTTTTTTTTTTTTTTAAGATTTTAGAGAGAGATAAAGAGAGAGAATGAGAGAGAGCAGGGGGAGGAGCAGAGGGAGAGAATCTCAAGCAGACTCTCCGCTGAGCACAGAGCCCCACGCAGGGCTTAATCCCAGGACCCTGAGATCATGACCTGAGCCGAAACCAAGAGTCAGATGCTTCACTGACTGAGCCACCCACGTACCCATCTCATTTGTTTCTTCAAAGCACCTACAGCACTCCATCCTTACCTTTTTCATTTTTTCCTTTGACTTACTCAAGGAACTATAAAAATTACTCTGTTCAAGTCTGTGACATTTTACATTTGACTGATTGCTTCTTGTGGGTTAGCTTGATACTCTAACCTCTGTATTTCCCACCAACTGGACTTGAAATCCAAAGGTGTGATTCGGTTGGAGTTGCAATCCTCCAAGCTACCTCGGAAGTGGTACTCTATACATTACACTGCATCATCTCAGGGGTAACAGCGACACGTCCGAGTAACATGTCAGTCAGGTTAAGATAACTCCGTGTGGGTCAGGTAGTGTCAGCCTGATCCCACCACCTTGATTTCCCATCAAATGTGCACTAATGTTTTACCATCTGCTGATGACCCAAATCAATAGTTTCCCTAGGGGTGGCGTAGGTGATCTGTTTTCATCAGCTGTAGCCATTCTTGTCTTTGAGGTTGAAATTATATCATCTTCCGCCTGCAGGAGCCTCTTTAAGCTGGCTCCTAGGACCCTTTGAAGTGGCATCATTAGCCTTCCTATTGTACTTAGAGTCCACCCCCTGGGCTTTGGTGGGGTTTATTGCTGCCAGCGGTTCCAGGCTTTTCAGTGAACACAGATGGAAACATGGGTGTTTAAAAGAGCAAGAAAAAAGGAAGTGTTCACACTGATACTATGCTATCAATCCTTTTTAAAGTTTTCTTTATTTATACTTACCGATTTGCTCTAAATTTTATTCTTAGATTCCCCTCAAAGTTTTAATTATTTTTTATTTTTATTTTTTCAGGAGGGGAAAGAGAATCTCAAGAAGACTCCCCGCTGAGCGCAAAGCCCAACATGTCACGGGGCTCGATCTTACGACCCCGAGATCATGACCTGAGCCGAAATCAAGAGTCGGATGTTTAACTGACCGAGCCACCCAGGAGCTTCTCAAAGTTTGAATTATTAAGCCGATAAGGCCATTTCTGTTTTGACTTCTAATTCATCCCTTAGTTCAGACCAGACTTATGCACCTCTCTGTCATGCAAACTTCATGTTGTCAAGGCCCTAAATTCTGTCCAGAGAATTTGGAGATCTTCATCCCCCTTGCCAAGGAGAGAGGATGAATGCCACAGAGAGGAATTCCACCTCCATTACAAATTATTTCTAATGCTTTTCAACTTATTTCTTAAGATCTAATTTTTAAAATTTTAAAAAATTTCAATGTCATCAGTACCTCATCAACATTTCCAGTTCTAATTACTCTCATAGTTCATTTATATAATTTATTTGCATTGTATCCACCACCATTGAATTGCCGTCATTCAGCCTGCATATAATTTTTAGTACAGGAGAATGTCTCTGTAATTGTTCAGCACTTCCGAATTGAGATGAATCCTAATTGTCTGGGGGGTCTCAGAAAGAGTATATTTCACACAAACCCATACGGTTGCATGGGAATTAGACACTGTTTCTAGTGACAGGTAGAGTCTCAGAATTAGCTTCAGTCTATTAGAAAAGCTACCCAAGGAGGACTCGAAGGAGCCTGCCCTTGTCTAACTTGATTATGCCAGCCTCTTTCTCTGATGGGTAATCAGCTTTTAAATTCAGTTCAAAATAGAAATAAATTAGAGACCAGGTTCAAATCACAGAAGAGTGAGATACCTCTCTATGTAGTGGATCGTGTATGTAGAGAACAAGTGCATTCTGACCCATCAGGATTGGAATATCACAGAGAAGAAAATATGATCACCTTTATTCAGTAAATGCTACATTTATCTTAGTAGCCAGATAAGAAATTGGCCCACGTGAATCAAGGCTGGACAGCAGGATGTGAGTAGAGTGAATTCTGTTTTTATAAAAACAGGAGGAAGGTTGCCTTTATCTGTTATTCCACGCCATGCCCTCCAACTGTTCTCCATGATACAAAACACCAGTAGAGAAGAGCACTATTCAAAATAATGTGGTATTTAAACTCTTGAAACTGGGAGGAAAATCCTGGCAGATGTTTTGATCCCAGGAAATGTAACATTTATAAAGGCACGGTTCATTGTGTGATGATCACATCTGGAATTGGACTGCTATGAAAACCAACCTCGGTGACTGATTAATTATAAAGTAGCCTGCCACAAATTCAAGTCTCTACTTTTCAGAACCCAGATGGACATTTAGAGATCATTTTTCCCCCCTCTCATTTTCTAGAGCTTCCAGATGAATTGTCTGCCTTGTGCAATTATGGAAGGCCCCCTTGTATATGCATCACACACAGGGACACACCCTACTGACCAGGCTCCCAGCTGATTGAATGATGGCTCCATTTTCCCAGAAGATATAGGGAAAGGACCAAACACTGCCTGTCACAATTAAGCTTGCTTATCTGTCATCCTAACTTCTGGTGGGAGGGCCTCTTCCCTGTCTTTGCAAATCCTTTATAATCTACAGAGAAAGAAAAAGGTTCAGGGGGAATACCTTGAAGATTATCTTTCAGGGAAAGACAAAGTACAGGTTTTTCTTTGTGTAGAACAAATTATTAAACACTCTGAAAATATCCTATGTTATGTGAGTCAATAATGTGTTGCTTCCCTTTAGTTAAAAAGGAAGTCAATGTTAAAAAGGGTAAAAGGAAGTCAAATCTGGGTCAAAGAAACATATTCTACAGGATACCCTCTGGTGTTCAGCAGACTCATCAAGTCAGAGGAGTAATTCCACCAAAACCACTGTGATCCTCATTAGGCATCAACAGCCCAGCGTGTCAGGAGCTGGGGACAATGTGCTACTCATCAGAATAAGCTGTGGGAAGATCCAGATCTACCACTTCCAACCCCCTAGACATGTGCATGTTCTTAACCTCCCAAGCCTTGACTTTCCCCTGTGAGCAAATGGGAATAATACCGTCCTGACAGTCAAATGTGGGGATTAGATGAAGTAATGCAGGTAGCCACAGGGCCTGGTACAACGCAGGTATTCAAGAGAGGTATTTCTTCTAGTATTTTCAGAGTAAAATGAGAAGGAAAAGATATTAGAAAAATACCTGAGTTTTGGCCCGTGATTATTTTAGGCTTTATATATATTTGGTAACTTGATGCACTTTATTAAGAAATCAAGACTTATCTAGAAATTATAGAGCACAAGACGGACAGCTTGTGTTTGCACGAATTCTATCCATGTTTATTCTGGCTCCTGACAGTGATGCAGAGGGACAATGACAGCCTCTCATGATTCAAACTCAACAGTTGGGGCAATGAATTCCCAGTTGTGAATATGAATTCCCATATTCCCTATGATAAATACCTCATCACACATTTATCCAAAACTTTATGAAATCTTTTTGAGCATAAACAAACTTTCAAGGTCATAGATTTTATATAATTTTAAAGACAGGGTTCCTTTAGTTTTTACTAAATTTGTTTTTTTCAGATTTTTAGTGCAGAATCAACCACCTCATTCCTCCACCCCAACTATGAATAAATACCAAGACCAACACTAGTCTTTTCAGATTTTGTTAAGATGAACAAACTAGTAATTAACTAAATAAGTATATGTTTCCCCTGTGTCAAAAGTCTCATCCTTTATATTACAGGGACAGGAATGTGAAAGGATTTCAATCTAATGTGGAATTGGAGGGCATGAAATGGAAAATCTCACGCATGCACCTCCAGAAGAATGCAACTCAAGAACTAAGAGACTGAATGTCCATTAATGCCTAATTTCTAGAAGACAGAGACCTCTCTCCTGACCAAGGCACATCCACCAAGAATCTCTCCCCACCCTCAAGCCAATGAACTTACTGCTTGGATTCTGGCTAGACTTCCCTATCTTTGTATTCCTTGCCCATAAATACAGCCTGCCCCAAGCCCTCAATAGAGTCGTCTGTGGTTTGCTACAGCATGCGTTTTCCAAATTACAATTCCTCCGCTATTCCTGAATATACACAATATGCGCTTGCCTCAGTTTACCTCTTTACTTAGGGTGACAAGAACTTTCAGAGAGTGATTTTACAAATGGAGAGCAGTACCTGAGAGGTCATGAGTCTTGCTCAAGGTCACATAGCCAATTACGGCAGAACTTCTAGCTTTTGTTTTTACAGTCTGGAATCTTCTAGTTGTTTTAGTCTAAACCCATGGATGGTTCCTTTTCCCCTTAATCATTTTAGCTTATAGCAGTCATCTGACCTATGTGCTAGGGATTGGTAGACTCTGTTCTCCTGACGTTGGGCAACCACAAGGCTACATGGCTTTGGACAGGTCGCCTAGGAAGTGCAGAACTTGCTAAAGAAGTTCTTGCATAATCAGATTAAAAAAATAAATGGTATCATTAACTGTTTATGATCAGAAACATAACAAATACTTGTGCAGAAAATTTGAGTCAAAGAGAAAAACATAAAGAAGAAAGCAAACATCACCCAATGGTCTCCAACTAAGAGATAAGCACAATGCATACTTTGGTTAATGTCATTTTGGATTGCTATGCAGACACACACATATCCACCTCATCCATGTTATTTAATCACTTGCTCATATCAACAATTTAATGAAAGTTTTTCCATTTAATAGAAATTATAAAAATTATAGTAACTAGGACTTGGTAAGCTCTTTCTGTGTAAAATCTAACTTAATGCTCAAAATAACTTTTACAGATATGAATCACAGATAAGCTATTTGCTCAGGGGCACAAAGTTGTTACTGTTTAGGACTGAAACAGAACAAGATTTCAATACAGGCAATTCTGACTTAAGACACTCCTTTATAACGGCTACACTGGACTCACTAAATAAGTATCCATGGTTATTTTAAATTAATACTAATGGGTATGGGTACTTAGATTCAATATTTCTGATGCTTTTATAACCTTATTGATGATCATCAAGTATAACTTTGTGTATTTGATCAAATACCTCCTTAGATAGATTTCCAAATATAGAATTTCTGTGTTAAAAGGTACACATCTTCAATTTTGATATATATTGCCAGGTTGAATATTACATTTTTATGGAATACCATATAATATAATGTAATGTAATGTAATATAATATATCCTCAGAATCAATGAGTGCTGTCAATATTACAATGAGCAGAGAGATTTACTTCATTAACACAAACTCTCTCCTTTTGCTTTGTAGCTCAGAATTTAAAACATACGTTTTTCTGTGGGTTATAGGCCCATTCTCTAAGATTTAATACATGCTTATTAAAGTGATTTTAATGATAGGCCCTATAAGGAAACAAGAATGCTTGCTTCATAAATCTCATAATTAATTCCTGAAAAATCACCATCTTTGGGCAGGAGTAAGGATCATCTTACCACGTTGCTGGTAAAAATAGTAATATTCTGTGTAGAAATGTCACAATAGAGACCAAAGATTTTTATATGTTCATATTTTATCACTCAGTAATTCCACCAAAATTCAATCTTAGGGAAATAACAAGAGGTGTGGTCCCAAAATGTTTATAATGTTATCTATGAAAATAAAACAGAAAACTTAAATTTGAAAAAAAGATATTGATCACTGACTATAGTACATCCACTGAATGCGCTTTTAGCCATTTAAAACCTTTTTTTTAAAAATTATTATGTTATGTTAATCACCATACATTACATCATTAGTTTTTGATGTAGTGTTCCATGATTCATTGTTTGCATATAACACCCAGTGCTCCATGCAGAACGTGCGCCATTTTAAAACCTTTTAATTTGTTGCAGATTAGTTTAGTCACTTGCCCAAATGTTCTCTATGTTTTCACAAAAATGCAGTGTTGATATGGAATAATTTTGATTAGAACACACGTGTGCTGTTTGTATAAAACACAAAGGACATTGCCCAACATGTTAATAGCAGTTATTAGATATTTTTTATTTTCTCCCTCTGACTTCTATGATTCATTCCTCCCATCTAAAGGTGCTATGATCAGCTGCATTTGTTTTCTGTAAAAGCAAACAAATAAACAAAAATCCTTCTTCAAAATTTACCTTTGTCCTATCATTGATCCATACCTGAGAATCTCAGAGGCCCCACTTAATCCGCCCTCACTGTCAGCCCCATAAACCACTTAGATGACTTACAACATCTCGAAAATCCTTCCTGACTTGTGCCTTGAATCATCAAGATACCTTCTGAGGGCCTGTAGGAAATGTTCTTCCTTGCCCCTCCTTCCTAGTTTCAGTCCACCTGGCACCTTTTCCTTTGGGGAAGGATCATCCCCTTACTCCATATAATCCTGAAGAACTTTTAATCAGGTGTCTGTCTGTCATAACACAGAATATCCCAACCCTTGGACTCAGTGATTTGCCCGGAGAGAGGCATGTGACCCCATCAGAGGTGAGCCCATCGAACCCTTCAGGTCACATGCTCTGAGTCCCAGGGAGGTGTGCCAGGAATAAACTTGCCAAAGGAAAGCAGCATGAAGCCAAGAAAGACAAGCAGAGCTGAGAGGAGAGAGAAAAGTGTTCCAGATGACAGCTTTCGAATCCTCAGATCCACCTATGCCTGAAGCTCATGCTAGTCCAAAGACATCTTAATTACATGGGCCCCCAAGTTGCTTTTTCCCTTTAAGCAGGTTTGAATGTAATTCAGTTACTTATCACGAAGAATACTAACAAAAGATCCAACCAAATGGTGGTGCCTTTAAAATCCTAAATGCACATGTTCAGAAAAGAACAATTCTAACTCCTATTCAATAAGTTTTTCACAGGACCTTTTACCTTGCAGTGACTTAGACTCTATTTTATGTATCCTTACTTTTGAAAAATGTTTTAATGTACAACTTAACCCATATCTCTATTAAACATCACTGGGTTCAATGCTCTAGCGAGTTTTTTCTTAGCCTGTTGTGAAGGTCATTTACATTTATATCGCCATCCTTCCCACACACCTTGATTCAATCTGCAAAATTAATGAGAATGTTCTTTTTTTATCATGCAAATCATTCCATGTGATTATTATTCCTGAATGGAAAAGGACTCAGCAGGGGTGCCTTCTATGTGAATGACTGGCAACCTCTTAAACTCCAGGTTGGTGTTCTTCCATTCTGGGAATGTATCTGGCCAGTCCAGGGCCCCACAAGCAAGATAAGCTTTCTCTCCGAACGGGCATGGTGGGTCAACAAGTAATTAATTGCTCTCACGGAAATCTCCTTAAAGCCACTGCAGATTTCAAGTTGTCCCCAGACTGATTAG
Source organism: Leptonychotes weddellii (assembly GCF_054177405.1). Classification (NCBI taxonomy): domain Eukaryota; kingdom Metazoa; phylum Chordata; class Mammalia; order Carnivora; family Phocidae; genus Leptonychotes; species Leptonychotes weddellii. Next base: position 7,252,236 of record NC_138380.1, read on the forward strand.
AAAAGGGACATAATACTGTAATTAAATTGTCAATCACAAAAGACATAAATTTGTATGGAGATTCAATTTTGCAAAAGAACTTGGAGCATCTTTGAGGGAGAGTTGGTAAAACTTGGAACCCTGAAAAGTTTGTGGTTTCAAATATAGAAAGAAACAAAGAGAAAAGGAGACTGAGGAGCAGTCAGTGTGATGTGATTGAGGGGGAAAAGAAAGGACGGATCGGGTTTTTAGAAACATGACCCAAACGGAGAAGCAAGGAGGACATGATGAGAAGGCGGGAGATTCCCAGATGTGCTAATCAAGGTGTAAAAACCATCTCAGAGGAACTGAGGGAGGGTATGCATTTCTGGCACAGACCAGAGGTTTGTCACTGAAATACTGTGAATAGAATCCATAGATGCTCCCTTAATCAAGGTTCAGCTCTAAGTAAACAGGACGCTTAACCAAAGTCAAAAGTGATCCTCTGTCACGGAATGTACAAGAACTGCTTCTCCACAGCTCTACTTATATCCCTTTGTATGATCAGCTAGGGCTTGGCATTGAAGCTAAGGTGAACTGGAAATAAACAAACAAACAAACAAACAAACACACACACAGTGGGAGGAGAATAAAATAGTGTGGGCTTAGAAACATATTATTACTTTGTGTTATTTTCAGAGTATTGTAAAATTATGCACTTGGGACACATCTGTTCTACAGATCGCTTATAAAACTGAGATTCCACCACCCTTAATAAAATATGTCTATTCTGAGGCAGACTTAGGGTTGGGGGGCTAGGGGGCTAACACAGCAGAGGCGGGAAAGAAACAATTATCCGTGGAGAACTCCTGCCTCCATTCTTTCCTTTGTGGCTAGGAAAGTTTCCCAGAAGAAGCAACATGGTTAACTAGGAATACCTTGTGTGTGGAGAAGGTGTTAGAACTGGGAATGAGTTTTTGTACTATGACAGAAGAAGAAGGGAGAAAGGTGGTAGGCTGGGAAGGTTTCATTTTTTACGACCTATAAATAGCTCTCCCTTGTCTCAGCAGAAGATGTGTGAGATCAGCTTGCCCAACTGTGCTGCATCTGTGTGACTCATCCATTCCTTTATGAAATACTTATTAGCAACCTATCATCCAAGAGGCACAAGAAACAAAAAAATGGGTTTTGCTGCTTGATTATTCTGTGTTCGAGTCCAGCACTGGGTTAATAGATGGTAAATTTGGTAGAGCAAACATAGAGTGGGGGCCAGAGAATTTTTCTTAAAAATTCCAGAACACCTTCTGCTCTTCTGCCCAAGTTCCAATCATTGTCATGACTAGAGATAAGCAGGGAGTTTGTTATCCTGTCATAAAAAGATCACGTAAAAAGCAGATATGTACCTGATCGATGTCATTACACATCTAAACTCATACATTCGATCCTGGGTGCTTCTATTCTCCAGCCCCAGAGAATAGGAGTGACTTCTTTATTATATTTTTCTTTGTATAAAACAATTTATATAGATTATCCCCCATGAAAGAGAAGTCCTTTGAATAATATACCATTCTTACCTGCACATCTATAACTATTGGTTTTAAAGATTTCTGCATTTAACTATAAAACAGATATATTTGAAGATGGGAAATGATTTTAGAAAGGAATAGCTGTGCCGATGAATACTCTTGAATTTATTCCTTGTGTATCCTTGACCTGCTTTACATTAAAGATGTCCTCCACCTATGCATAAGAGCATTAATCTCACTAGTGTTAGCATGTTCAGAAAAAAGCTTGCTTTCTTCTTTTTACCAAGTAGCACTGACTTCATCATAATCATGCTTCTCCATTAGTTATAAAGAAATACACTCTGGATGTCTGAAATTCAGACCTGAGCGGAAATCATTTTACACTTTCATGTTCAGACATCTTATAATTGTAATAAAGCAACACACACCATGGAATTTCAACAAAGGAGAATTCAATCTTCTGTTAAAGATGTTCTTGATTGGGGTCTGTTGATGGGTGACAGTGGCTTGTGGGCTGAAGTTTTCTCTTTTAACATATTCAAAATCATGTCTGATCAATGCATTGATAGTGAAGTTCACATTTTAACATCAGTATTCTTTGAAATTATGCTACATAATTGAACTGAAGATGAAGATTGCCTTCTCTGAAATGGCAAGAATATATCAGGTTCAGCTTTTAGCTGGGAGCTAATGATGAACATCGCAGCACCTTACCTTTGTAGAGCTCTTTTATGTCTCACAACAGCTTTGTAAGCACCATTAGGCTTCATTTGATTCAGTCACAGTGAGGCAGAGTGACTTGGGCAATAGATTTCTTAAACTGCAATTTCACTGCAGAAGGATCCCGATTCTCAGTCCAGGATCTTTGAATGAGAGCACCCACATAATGCTCCTTTCCCCCTTCCCCCCTTTCAGAAATGTTTTTATGTTAATTCATAAAGGACCCAGTTCATCTAAAGACTTGCGCTTCTTGCAGCAAATTGTTACTGACCTTTTATTTTTCTGACTTTCTTGTTAGAAAGTAAGTTTTCTCAGGAAAGGGACTAAACACTTCTTGGCCTCTGACATCTTCAATAGTCAGTTCAGCCTTGCATAGCATGAAGGAGAGCACTGCAGATTTTTTAAAAATGAGCTGCTGGTATATTAGGCAGGATGATGCTATTATTTCTGGAAGTTTGGACTGTGTTTCTATATCGGTATTTTATAATCATATCAAGGAATTCTGCTTATTGCATTCATTTTTAAAACTGTTTTTAGTTTGTAAAAAGGGGAGAGGGCAGGGATCTCATCTCTTTTAGAAAATATTGTTCATCTACCTAAAATTTTCCCATCCCCACTGAAGTTCGAAGTTCTGGCAACATTATCCAGCCTCAGCGATATCAACACTAATCGTCAATATTGCTGCTATGTTAAGAATATTTAACTCTGTGCTAAGCTTCTTACAGGCATTATCTTATTTAATATTCACAACCGTCTTTCGAGTTAGGCACTAATACTATCTCTTTTTACAAAGAGAGAAAACGAGAGGTAGAGGGATTCCAGAACTTGGCCAAAGTCACACAGGTATTACAAGGCAGACCTGGGCACCGGGGGCAGACCTTTCAGACTCCATGGCCCCAACTAATAGTCTGCTCAATAGCAGCCACCATCATGGTAAAGGCAGGAGGAGAGAGTGGGGGCACCCGAGGGGGCTGGTGGAGAAGGCAGGGATGTGGATAAACTTAGTATTGAAGAAATGCCTGGCACTGAAAAGCACCCTGGTAACATATAAAAGGTCAGGAAGGAGGGATTGGCATTGGGATCAATGGAGAGAGTGAGAGCCTGAGCCAAAACAGCAGGAAAAGAAGCAGAAGCTGAATAACCAGAGCTTGGTGACTATTTGGGGAAGTGGGGTAGGAAAATGCACATCCAAATGACCCAGAGTTTTAAAGCTTTGGTGCCTGGGGAGAAAAGTGATTCCCTTAACTGAGAGGAGAAGGCATGAGTCGGGGGAGGGGGGGAGAGCTAATTTTGGGACATCCAGCCTTGTAGCCTTGCCTTGTTCCCTCCCACCAGCTCTAGATTTTTTTTTATGACTGAGCAGCTGATCAAAGTTGAGCTCGTCTGTAACTTAGGGACCTTTATCCTACTCAGTGATAGTCTAATTAATCCATACCAGCTTCCCTCTGCCAGCCCATATTCACTTTTTAGAAGAGATTTCTGATGGAGATGGTTTTCTCTAAAAAGAGTAACGAGCACAGAGAGATCTCATCATGACCAGGTCACAGAAGACCTACTAGAGGCTGGCCGGTCCTCAGGCTACTCTCATAGTACAGCAGCTGACTAAACTACTGGCTCTGACCTTAATATGTATTTAAAAATATGTGAGGTGAAGAGCACATTAAGTTTGCAATTTTTTTTAGTATATTCTGATGATAAATTTTATTACAGAAACATCTGACAGGCAGCAGAGACTTTTAATGTGCAGTGAAAATGGAATTCTCACAGGAACAAATACTGTCCAAGTTTTCTTCCCAATTTTCAGCTTCTCAAGGCTTCTGACTGTTTGGGGACCATGGCTGGCATGATTTCCTCTGAAATAAATCCATGAAATTCACTAGTGTATTAAAGCCTATTAGAGAGACTTTCCTTTCTCTCCCTCTATCTTTGAGAAAGCTGTGCATTTGTTTTATATAAATATACTATTTCTGAGAATGAGCAAAGTCACAGACAAGGACTACTTTAAAATGTATTTTCAGAGATAGCGAGAAAAGTTACATGAAATTCTTAACTTGTGTAATACCCAGAATCCCACTCTTCTTGAACAAAGTCTTATTCAAAGCCTGAATCTTGTTTCAAAATAGGATGTACATTCTGGGAATTTACAGTTACATTAAAGAGAAGAGCACTGGAAAGAAAAGGAAAGAAAGAAATACCTCCTTTGGTACATATGCAGACAACATATGCTCTGATGCTTGCCACATCCTGCGGAAACACCACAGACTGACTCCAAATGAGCAAGAGAGAAGGCAAGAATTAACAAGCAGCTAGGAGACTCTATGGTAAATCATTATTCAAAGAGCAAATGTACTTGACTATTAAAATAATGACAAGATGTTTCAAAGAAAGGGAACCGTATGCCAATTTTTTCATTTGAGTGTTTTCAAACACCTACTATGAGCTGGTACAGTGATAAGTATCTTGGACGACGTGGAGATAAAACTCGTACTGTTTGGCCTTCAAGATAATACTAATATGAAACAGAGTACGATAAGTACATAGGGAGACTTAAGCAAAGTGCTGTGTTGAACACAAAAGGGTGAAGAGATTAATTTAGATTAACATCAATTAGCTCTAATAATACAAGACTGTTTTGGGGGTAACTTTACTAGAAAACCGCACATTTTTTTTTTATTTTTTTTTTAAAGACTTTATTTATTTAACAGAGAGATAGCGAGAGCAGGAACACAAGCAGGGGGAGTGGGAGAGGGAGAAGCAGGCTCTCCGCTGAGCAGGGAGCCCCATGTGGGGCTTGATCCCAGGACCCTGGGATCATGACCTGAGCCGAAGGCAGACGCTTAACGACTGAGCCACCCAGGCGCCCGAAAACCGCACATTTACTTGGAAGAGTCTAACACTTGGCCATTAGGAGCTCACCTTTGGTATTATGCCAATCCCAGAGCTTTATTTTATTGTGACAGCGTACAGCTTAATACAGAAGCATGCCTAAACCACAAGTTAAGAGTTTCATGAAGAAAGGATGGTATATTAATTTCTGGTTAAACTCTTGTTTCAATAGATTGAGCAAGTTTCAAATATTCTATTCTATGTTACAGGAAATTATTTGTGCCTCATGTCAGGATAAAAGACGACTAATTTAGCATTTCTCCCAGATCTCACTTAAGCAAAAGGGAAAATCACAGATTAAACTGCAACCCAGCAGCAAATAGCCTCATGCAGGACCTGTTGTATTTGCCATTATATTGCTGATGACATTGTCCTTAGTGAATTATTTCACTTAGCATAGTGCCCTCAAGGTTCATCCCCTTTGTTGCAAATGCCAGGATTTCTTTCTTCCTTATGGCTGATTAATACTCCATTATGATTATATACCACATCTTCCTTATCCATTTACCCATTGATGGGCAGTAAGGTTGTTTCCCTTTCTGGGCTAAGTGAAATAATTCAGAGAAAGAAAGACCAATACTGTATGATGTCACTTATATGTGGAATCTAAAAATATCTACTCACAGAAACAGAATAGAGTGGTGGTTCTGAGAGGCTGAAGGCAGGGGGAATGTCAAAGGCTACAAACTTTCAGTTACAAGATAAGTAAGTCCCGGACATCTAATGTACAGCACAGTGACTACAGTTAACAATACTGTATGGTATACTTGAAAGTTGCTATAAAATGGAGCTTCAATGTTCTCACCATTTAATGTTCTACACCACCAGCAAAATGGTAATTATATAAGGTGAAGAATGTGTAACTAACCTTATTATGGTAAACATTTCATAATATCTATTTGTAGCAAATCATCACATTGTACACAAGCTTACACAATGTTATGTGTCAATTTTATTTCAATAAAGCTGGAAAAAATAAAAATGAAAAATAAAACCCATCTTGGACTGCCTGAAGCTTATCTTTATCAGTATAGCACTTTATTCTTTACATAGAAAAGCTCACAGAATTCACTCTATATTACTCCTTTCAGATCTCTTATAAACCTATTTAATAAAGCTATTTCTAGCCGCAAGCTTCAGTGGGTCTGTGGGTCAGGGAATGAGGTGTGACAGGGGTGAGGCACTGAGGAACAAATGTTTTCCTCCACTTAAACATCTGTTACTATTTCCTGGTTCATTCCAAATGATGATATTAAAAATCAGTCTTGAGGCTGAAATTTAATAAAACTTTAAAAATTCTAAATTAAAAAAAACTTGCTTCACACATCATAACTTTACAGAAATTGTGCAAACCCTTCCATATGACCAGAATAGAATCAGAACCACTTTCACCAGCAAAGCACTATCTCACATAGGAGCTAACCTAATTAATCTGCTTCTCTGACCCATGGTGGGCAGTGAGACTAAAATAAACAGGAAGTCAGCTCTCTGTGGATGCCTGGACAAAGACAAAATGCCCACCACACCTCTCAAGCTAGGTGATCCGGTGCAGGGCAGCTTGGCAGAGACACCGGTCACAGCTACTGGGGCCCCCAGCATCATGCAGCAGAGAGAGCCATGACTATGTGAAGACTGGCCAGCCTTGGGCAACATGGAGGACTGAGCTAACACAGAGCTGTGACCTTGGGACCTGAGGCCATAGCAACTGGATGGAAGTGGCCCTAATAGTGGCCCAGCAGAGAGGGGAACTGAGATGGCTGCAAAATGCTGGGACCTCAAAGGTCTGTCCCTTCCAGGTAGAGAAGCCCAGAAGAGTCAAGGAAGCCTGGGCTTCCCTCTGCCAGCTCTCCATGCTAGGACCCCGACACCTGCATCATGCACTGTGTGGGGCACAAAGCTGTCACTGCCTACCTGCTGCCAGAATCCAAGGCTAAAAGAAAGATAATACAAAAACTGCTTCCAGGCAAAAAGTGAGTAAGAATATTGAAGATTTGAAGAACGTAATTAACAATCTTGATGTCATGTACATATATCGGACTCTGGCCCAAACCGTTAGACCCACCGCTCCAAAAAATCCACTAAATATTCTTATTTTAGTTTCCTGTCTGATGGGACTGAGCCAAGATTTGCGATTCCTGTCAAAGGAAACTCACTGTTTTTATTCCACATGTTAACAACTCGTATCCTATTTTTGCACTTCGCATTTGATGAGGAAAAGGTATTGGGAAACTTGATACCTGAAGGAAAAAAGAGAATGGATGGGACTTGCCCAAAGGAGAAGAAAGAGGGGATATTACTGGTAATATGTACACACACGCACGTGCGTGCGCACACACAGACACACACACACAAAATAAATGATAATAAAAACACTTGGATTTCTAATAGTTTGTGGTTTTCTCTTGAAGCTCCTCATTCCCCATCATGATAGCCCCACGAAGTCAGGAGAGGAAGTGCTCCTACGCTTTTTACAAAAACAGGCAAAGATTTAGAGTGAAGAAGTTACTAGCCCAAAGAACAACAGCTGCAACTGAAAGCAAGCCAAACTTGGCACTTGGTTGGATTTTATTGGTCCTTCTTGATGTGCCATATTGTTCAGTATCTTTGAACATTTGAAGTGGGGCCAACTCTTTGAAATTTAATTCCAATGAGATCAGTTAAAATAGCAAAATAGCACCCCTGAAAAGGTCTTCCACATGGATAGCAAATTACACATGATCAGATGTGCTAATTCAATAGCCTAAATATTAAAGTATGTTCCAGCATACTAAATGAGCTCAAATTCCATCCTTCTGGCCAAACACTAATGGTGGGCCATATATATATATATATATATATCCTTTCCTCTTGGCTCAGGGACCTTATAATCTATTGACTTCTTCAACCAATGGAGATTATCTCAAACAAATTTGGCAGAGGCATTGCAACTACAGTGTAAAAGGTAAACCCTAATATTCTCTAAAGTCTCTTGTCTTTTCCTATAAAACCCACACTCCATAATCATTCCAGAGTCACCCATCCAAACATAAATCTGACCATATCATCCTTTGTGTAAGCATGCCATGGTTTTCTGTTGCCTCAGCCCAACCTGTTTCTCCCATTATGGCCCTTGTGATTTTCTGTGATGGGTCCTGTTTAGTCCCCAACCTCATCTTCTGAGATTCCTTGTCTCCTACAGCATGCTTAAGCAGCTCCAAAATTCTGTGGTTCACACAATTTTTCTCTGTCTTCTGTTGCATTTCCTTCTTTTTTTGTTCTTAAAGCAAACACCTTTTCACCTAATTCTATGTATTATTGTCAGACTCATTTCATATTGTAGTTCTTGTGGAAGACTTGCGTTATCCTGGCTACCAGACTTAGGAGCCTCTTCTTATGCTGTTAATCATTTCCTGTCCACAACTCTGTGTTGGAACCACTCAGTTCTTTCACAGGTATCTGTGTGTATATATATATATATATACACACACACACACATACACACTTTTTTATATATACTTTTTTCTCTTACTAGAGTGGGAGGCCTTCTGCACCAGAGATTTGCATACAATGATTTATTCATCATCTTTGTATTTCCAGGATCTAGCTTAAAGCTAGACACATAGAAAGTACTCAATAAATGTCTGGATACTTGAAGTGAGATAAGATTACATTATCTCCTTTAAACCATATTGTCCTATTTTTTTTCTTTCATCTTTGGTTCTATTAAATTTGATCTGCCTTTTTTTTTTTTGTATTATTTTCTCTTTAACCTTTCCCTCTCATCCAATTCTCTGTTGATTCTCTAAAGTTTTGGCATAAAAACCAGAATAAAGTAACTGTTCTGAGCAGGATCATTCATTTTTCCTTAGCTCTAGGCCCATAAAATAGGTTGCCATAGAACACTGAAAGAACCCACTGTGTTTCCTTAAAGGTTCACAGGCGAATAAGCCCAACTTGTTTTCTTCTCTAGAAGTCTCAATGTAATGAAACTTGCAGAAGAGAATTGGTTGGGTATTACAGCCTACATTGTGTACCAAGTTCCCTGATCTTTCCTTCCTTTGCTCTTATTAATCATGCAAGGAAGGGGCTGCCGGAAACATAAGGAGAGCAGTGACTGGCCTCACTAATTTCAAGATGGCAGAATCCTGCAAGGTGTGATACAGCATCATTTTGGGCCCACTATGATGCCCATTTTATATTTATGGGAACTAAGTGATTTATGTACAGTTTTAACCAAAAAGGGGGGGAATGAATCTCAGTTTATCTTTTCACAACTTTAAGAATTCAGGTAGAAGATCCTCTTTCTCCAAACTGATACACCAAACACATTTCCTTGCATGCAGTCAGTGATCAGTACCTGACTATATTTATATTTGGCTTCCCCCAAGAAAAAGAATTAGAGCTATTCACTATTATAACTGTCAAAAACTTCAAGTGAAAAAGTTCAAATAACACTTTTTTTTTTTTTTTACAAAGAACAGAAAGAACTGATTACTTACATAAAACCAAGATTACCCATTCTCATCTGAAAAAGCATGAATTACAGTTCACTCACTGGACTTGGTAGAATATGGCCCTAATGAGATAAAGGACATGGATGGTGCATCTAAAACAGCCTGCTGCTTTATTAGAGAATATCATCTGTGGTGTTATCTGGACCATGAGCTGCAGCAAAAGCATGCTGATGACCACGGGGTGGTCAGTGAGATGTTCTTCTCACTGGATCAATGTAATCTATCACTACTGTGGGAAAAAGTCATTTCAGACAGACCTTCTCTACTTCCTGCCCAAGTCCCCCCCATAGCCCCATTGTGAGATGTCAGAAATAATGCTGGATTATTTGGCAGGGGAAGACAAAGCCAGTGGGGTATAGTGGAAAGAATGTGGGCTTCGGGGATAGACTTGTTTCCAGTCCCAGCCATGCTGCGGCTTAGTGATAAGAATCTGGGCAAGTCACTTAAACTCTATAATCTGTTTCCTCACCTGTAAAATAAGTGTCATAATTCCTATGTCAGTGTTTTGGAGAATGCTACTAAATAAGATGGAGCTTATAAGGTGCCTAGCATAGTCCTACCACGTAGAATTCTCAGCAAGTGCTTTCTCTTCCTCACTCATGGAAAGCAGAAATAATAACATAATTAAACGTGATGAATTGGAATAATCAGATAAACATCATACAACTGATGACTAACTCATTAGATTAATGACTGGAATTAACATAGCCAGTGCAAGGTTAATCATATGTGGAGAAGAAGCAGGATAGAGGGTCTCTCTGCTTGTACCTGCAATTTAGGTCTCATATTCTACTCTCGGGAAGGTAGTTCTTCGAGTTGTTTGATTCAAATACAGATCAGCAACTCACATTTACATACCATTGACAAGGTGCCCAGTGTACCAGATATTAGGAAGATGGAGAAGGAAGAATGGAGTTCCCACTGACGCTCGTTGAGCTCAGTCTACTAGGGATTGGGTGGGTTAGGGAGGTACTCAGGACATTACCTCTCTTCTGCTGTCCTCTCTTTAAAGGAAAATGTCCCCCGGGAGAGAGATGTTAAGCTTCTATCAATCAGAAACAATGTCCTCATAAACTGGAAAAGACTAAAAGCCATATGCTCTAAGTCCCCCTTTGAAAGAGAGTGGAAGAGAGGCCTTGAGTAGATAACAAAATTTTCTCACGTTTGTAAAATCGGTTTTTGACAGAAAGAGGATAGAAACATAGAAATGCTCATGTCTAGTCCTGTGTTGCGTCTACTCCTTTAGGATGCTGGCTTGGTAGAAACCTATGACCTCACCTGAAAAATAATTCAAAATACATGCCCTACTCGGGGTGACTCTTATCCAGAGAGCATGAAAACTGTTCACGTAGGACATTCTGGTGGAGAACCAGTTTTCCTTCTTCCTTGCTCTGTTTGCAGAGTCAAAATCACAACTGAAGTTGGACTTTAAGAGAAAAAGAGAGGGAAGGGGCCCCTGATCGCCCACTGAGCTTCCTACCAGTTGTGATATATTCCTCTTTGCTCCCTGCCCAAGACAGAACTTTCATATAAAAAGGCAGGAAACCATTTTGATTATCAACAATTTCTGAAGCATGAGGACGACAGCATTACCGCAAGACCTGCATTTACGACATCGATGCTTTCTACCTTTGGTTCCTTGGAGGCAAATAGCATTAATTCTACTAAATATAAGTGGTTAGACTTTACTAGTTTCTTTGGTTTAGATTTTAGTGTAATCCCTGTATATCTTTGTGTGAAACTTATGCAAAGTAATAAGTTTAAAAGTTCGAAATGCCCCCCACCTTTTTTTAACCATGGAAAAGACAATGACTCTTCAAAAGCTGAATATTGTGTAATAGAGGTTCACTTCTAAATTTCTACTGCAGAGCAGGAGACAGGGGGATGATGTCAATGTCTTCTCTCCTTGCTGGAGTGGGGCAGTTTTTAGACTATCATCTCTCCTGGGATGACAGCCCGACAACATCTCATTTTCTGTTTCTTACCTGCTTGTTTGAGAAGACAGAAGATAAAATAGAATGGCAATCCTGGGACTTAATTCGCCCTGATTTGAGGGATTTAGGGTAAATGTGTTTTGCCTGTGGCACGAGGAGGAAACGGTTACTAGAAAAAGCACTTAGTTATTACTTCTAAGTCATCTAATTATGTTCGTTTCTGACACTCAACCTTTTCAACAACTTTACAATAGTGGCATGTGGTTTGACAGGTTTCTGTTTATTCCACCTTTCTCCCTGCAATACCGTTTTGAAGGTGTGTTATCTTAAAAAGGTAAACAAGGACCATACTTCTGAACACTGGCTTCTGAACTATAATGTGGGAAGTAGAAATCACATTCAGTATATTTATCCAGAAGGATTAGGAGTTAATGTCATGGTCTGATTAGTACATATATTATGCACAGATCATAGGGGATTCCTGTGGTGACTTCTATGGAACAAGTTCTCTGGAAAAGGGTTTAACCAAGGTCAGCACATCATTAGGGACTGAATCTAGCTGTCCCTTAAAGTGGCTGGGGTGGATTGGTTTGCAATGCAAGGACAATGAGATTGAAAAACAATCTGCAGGTATGAGGCCTGAGAACTTCTTCCTCTCATCACCAGAGGGTCATACCACCTACCTGCATTTACTAGATCATCCTCTGATACTCAATCCATTTCATTCATGCTCAGAGTTCTTATGATGCCTGCAAGACTCCACAGAAACTTTGAAGAAGAAAGAGCTAGAATGACTCTATACCTTTGAGCTAGCGCCTACGGGCATTTTTAAAACACATTAGTCACGCAATTTAACATTTAATTGCAGTTTGAGTTTTGGTAGGCCTTCTCTTAAGAAAATTTCTGAATGCTATAAAGTAGTTGAATTGTAGGGCTCTGGTATGGAAAATGTTAGAGCTCCATTCTTTTCTTCTTCTTTTATTTGAGTATAGTTGACACATGATGTTACATTAGTTTCAGGTGGACAACATAGTGACTCATCTTGAAATGCATCAGGATGGCTGCAAAGAAATGAAGGGACCAGACAAAGAGTAGATGAAATGAGAAAAATGCCTGGTGTGGACCAGAGACAGAACTCCAAAAGCATTCCTGGGAGTTGCAAAAACACTTGAAAATGCAGAAAGACAAGAAGTAAGCACTGGAGACTGAGTGAGGTGAAGTGAAACGGCCCGAAACACTTCCAGATAGGAGAAGCGGGCGATACGGGAAAGATGGTTGCCGTTAGCAATGGTGACAGATGCAGATTGCGCCTTTTTCATGTGAAGTCTAAACAGAATTTTGAAGCCACGGCTCCAAAGAAAATTATCAAGTCTGCCATTCTGGGGTGAGAAAGCCTTGTAGTCTGCACAGAGCTCACACCTCCTTCTTTACCAACGTCCCAGGAAAGATGAACTGAATGGCAGTGAATGTCAATGACAAAACCAGAGCTGTACTTCTCCAGGTCTTATTTCCATTTTTATTAAATTTCTTCCTTGTCCCAAACCTTTGAATTTCTTTAGGCCTGTCCTTATTTCATTTCGGTCACCAGGACTGTGAATCAACGCTGATTTGGCTGTCTGGGTGCTATTACACATGCTGTTTTTCATCTCCCTTTGCGTGTTTCCCGACTTTAATATTCCAAAATATCTGTGCATAGGAGTTGGACCTCATTGATCAGATTTACTTTAAAAGATCTTTGATTTAAGTAAGAATACAGGAAAAAAATTTCATGGCACAGAGGAGAGAGGATGACATCTCGTGTCAGTCACTTACGGACTGCGGAAAGTTTGAGAAGTAACTTCATTTCTCAAACCCTATGTTTCCTTATCTGCAAAATGAAGGTGTTAGCTGATAATCTCAAAGGTCTCTCCAGAGCTAACAATCTTATTTTTTGAGATAATAATCCACATCAGTCAGTCAGTGTGATATGAGTAGAGCAAAAAAAAGAGAATATCCATAGCATTATTCATAGAATACCAGAATTTTAGACTTACAAGGGATTGTACCATGTTTCCAGCTCTCCTCTACCTTGACATTTGAAAACACAGATGCCCAGAGAGATGAAGTGACCTGTGACACAGCTTACAGAGCAGGCATGACAGTTTAATATATTAGATAAGTAATTCGACGAGCTTCTGGAAACTTCAATGGTTTAAGCAATAATGCTATTTGAGAACATTCGATCATATCATTCTGGGTTTGGAGGTACTAAAAGGCAGAGTGTTGGAATGGGGGTCTATTAATAAATATATATTTATTACTTGTGGGGAACTGTCTCACATGATTATGGAGGCTGAGAAGTCCCACATTCTGAAGTCTGCAAGCTGGAGACCCAGTCAAGCTGGTGATGGATTTACAGTTTGAGTCCGAAGGCCTGGGAATCAGGAGAGCCAATGGTGTAAATCCCAGCCCAGAGCATAAGAAGACCAGTGTCCCAGTGGAGGCAGGGAGAAGAGAACAAACCCTCCTTCCCCTGCTTCTAGTCCCATCCATGTCCTGAATGGGTTGGATGATGCCCATTCACATTTGGGAGGGCCATCTGCTTTATGAAGTTTACCGATTCAAATGCTGATCTCATCTGAAAACATCCTCACAGACACACCCAGAAATAATGTTTAATCTGGGCACACTGTGGCCCAGTCAATTTGACACATAAAATTAACCATCATGGTCTTACATAAGTGTGCTATAGTTTATAAATCTGGAAGACAGGTTATTGAAATGGACAAAATATGCAACAGACATCCATGGAAAAAAATATATCTTGCCCCACATGCTTGTTGATATAATTAGATGAAGGAATGTGCAAACTGCCTAATTACATGACGCTCTGCAACTATGGTCAAATCCCAGAAATATCATACTTTAGAACCGGGCTTTAAGAATTCAGATGCTTCTCAGGGAATTGCCAGCCACATAAATCTCTTCAAAAGTAAACCACCTTCAACAATGATATATGCAACGTCTTGCTGATGATATTTTGAGTGCTGCTATAAAAACATATTGTGGTCAATTTAAAATGTAATTAATGTAAGCTTAATTGTTATCTCAGAAACTGAAACACATTACTGATAAATGAAATTAAAAGTGTGGTGGTCTGTGAGAAATCTAATGTCAGAGAAAAGGGGTGGATCTGTATCTTTCCAGCACTGTGGATGAGGAGAGACCACGCTAGTGTTTTGAGACTGGTCCCAATTCCTTAAACGAAATAGCCAGGAGCGGGAAACAACTGATCATCAGATTGGGTAGAAAAATCTCTTTAAAATACCCACCCACCTTTGTTTTCATTCTCCTTGCACCATATGGCCTTTTGGTCTATAACTTAAAGATCTGCCAATCAGAGGGGCAGGCCCCATCCAGGACAATGATGTCTTGTATAATTTCCCAAGTTCAGTAATGAACTGAGGCACTGATAAACAATTGCCTGTGAGTTTATAAATCAGTGTTCCAGAACGTGATTGCTCCTTGGAAATCATGGAAATGTGTAGATTACAGCAGTTACCAGTAACTCTTGAACCAATGTCCCTCTCAAAATGCGGCCAGCCTAACAGGACACTACGAGTCTTTACCCTAATTAATATCTGAGTTGCATGCTTGATTTCCTACAGATGTTTTCCTCCAGGATTCACTGGGGCAACAAATAAGGAGGGCATAAAATCAAAGAGAAATTGATAAATTTTTCGATATTAGAGGGAATTCCCTGAAGAAATGGCATAAAGTTAAGGTAAATGTTGGTGCAACAGAAGAAAGGAAGGTTCCTTACAAGTCCTGGTCCCATGGGGGCTGATGCCAGTCGGAAGGACACAGGAAAGCTCCACATTCTGGAGCAAAGAGAAGCACAAAACGTAAATACCACAACCTCACCATTTTCCTAAAGTCGACTCTCCATTTAGATTAACAGACATCTTAGAGACTTTCTTTTATCACTTGGGAATAAAGTTTACAAGGTTAAGCAAATGACTGAAAACTATAAAGCCTAGACGTATGTATCTTAATTTTGTCAACTGAGTCCCAAACCAGAAGCAAAGAAAACAAAACAAACAAAAATGCTATCATGTGGCTACTCACGTGGATATATATAGGCACCCCCCAAAACAAAACCCAAACAAAAGCCCCAAAAGCATTGATTTTTTAGTGCCAAACCAATGACAGATTAGGTATGACTGCCCACCAAACTCCCTACCGATTCTCTTTAAGAAACTATGTCTTAGATTTATTTTGTTTACAAACAGCATCTCACAGAGTGCTAAGCACAGAAAAAAATCACTGAATAAGTAATTGTTGAATTGATGTGTTAATTAATACATTTGGTTGATTTGGCAACTATTGAGATTTTCCGCAACGACCAAGTCACCATACGCTATAGCCCCCAGGCTGTGGACCGTGGCTCAGGATGCTCACGAAAGTGCCAGAGAGGCCTGAAAACCCACATCAAACTTTGAAAAGGACAGGCTCTATAACATGGTGCATCCATGAATCAAAATGTCCTTCTTTTGTTTAACATGATCCCACACTCAGCATTATTGGCTCGTTTGGTGAGCCTCAACACAACCAGAAGAAAATACATTGAAATATGATGCGTGTAACATTAACCTTCCCCGGGGTCTGCTGTTGGCTTTTGAGAAGTTGTTTTTAGAATAATGTCTCTCCCACAAATACAACAGTACATTTTCTCTCTTATTTTCTTATTCCTAGGATAAAATTGAGAATTATTAGCATTTAGGTGACTTGAGACCGGAAAGAACATACATACATGCCATTTGATAATTTGGAAAACTGGATCTTGTAAAATCTGTGTGAATCTCAGGGTGAAGTGATAATGGATACTGAGTGTAAGAAGAAAATGCAAGAGAAAGAGAAGAACCTGGGGTAAGCTTGGGTGATAAACACAAAGAATAGAGGCATGTCTGTCTTAATTGAAACGCACAGGATGGGTGTGTCAGGGGTGGGAACACATCACCTTCACTGTGGATAATGGGAATACAGAAGGTAGGGGATTTTCAATTCTTGTAGCGGTAACAAGGACACAGAAAATAAAACCCTGTGTGGTGAGGGAAACCTGACGATGTGGGTGTTTCAGCTGCAGAGGAAGTAATGAAGCTCCAATACGGAGAAGCACAAGTCAACGAGCGGGATGTCGGGGAAGGAAAATGTGCTTAAGTATTTCACTCTGCTGTTTAATATTGAGGTATTAAATTGCTTATTCTTGGTTCCAAATTTGAGCTGAACTTTCATACTCCCTGTGAGATAATTTACGATTTCCAGGGATGGTCTCAGCCGAAGTAAAATGACTGTGCAAAACGTTTCCATTCATTCCTTGCTGTCTCTGTGCTATACCGTGATTACGTTTACGACCACCAGTGGTTAGGTGAATAATCTAGGGACGGCGAGAGATCTGTGTACAATAGCTAGCAGATTCACCCAGAGTCTGTCAAATTGTCAGGTAAAATTATAATTAATAGGAGTACCAGCCAGACTGGAATAAGTCTAATTAATCTAGTGGTGGGCTTTGCTTTTAATTTGCTGAAGCAACCAGTGTTATCTGTAGTTGCGGCTACTGGAGAGAAGCAGGTTCAGCAGCTGCATCAAATGTGAGAAACAGGAAAGACATTCCTTCCTGCGCTTGTTTACGGTCAGGGCTAAGATTCTTGGCTGGAGCATTTGGTAGTGCCCGGGCACCCAGGATCTCCCCAGCAAACCACACCACGGAAATTCCCTGTGGGCAGCAGAAAACCGAATGAAGGCAATAACATTTGCATTTGCAAATATGAAATAATAACCTCCTTAAATATCTTTTAATAAAACTTTTCCTTGAAGCAACCTCAAAATATTAGCATCTCTTTATGTCCATTTTATTTTTTTATTTCCCTCCTAAGAAAAGCTCCATGTTAGGGGGTTTTCATAGCTTTTTCTTTGAAAATCCTTAAGGGAAGGTTATTAAAAATGTTTATGTCTCAGTGCAATAATGACAATAAAGCTCTGGAGATCTATTCGCAGCACGGTTACAGCTGATTGGAAACTTACATGTGTTTACAAGCATCTATGTGTATAATTATATTATGACACTATTACACTAGGCTCCAGAGTACTGTTCTGCAACCAAAACTTAGCATTTATATTTGTAAATGGCTATGTGATATTTTTTAGTAATTACTTTCTGCAAACCAACAGTGGCTGGCCTAAATGAGTTTAGTGAGCAACGCTCATCATTCTCTATCCATTTGTATGGTGCTCATGGCAGGAGAGTGGGAAAATGCCATTTAAATCCAAGGAGAGTCAGCAAAAAGAGGTCTCACCAAAAATGATCACAAATCCTGCTTTTTGAACCTGCGATATCTAATTATTTAACTCTCTGAAGACTGAATTGTATTTTGTTTTCTAAGAGTCTCAACTTTTTTTTTTTTTTAACACTAATGCTCTGATTCTTTTAAGAAAACTGGCAACTTAATGTTATAGTCTGTAAACATCACGCAGAACACATATTTCCCAATGTCACCATGTGTTGTAACACAATGTAATTAGAAAGCTAATAATCTTCTTTAAGAGCATTTGCATTTATAAAAATAGCCAAAGTTTTATCAACTGCCTGCGTGGTGTGCGCTCATGCAAGTGCCCATGGAAAACTGGAGTTCGGTAATGTGCTGTGTTGTTTCTTACGCCACCTACACATGAATAGTATTTGAGGCAGTTATTGCTGGCTGATACAATTGTCCTTCCATGGTCAAAGTGAAATAAATAAAATAATTTCATGACAATTAATCATGCTGACATTAGTATTCATTCATAAATCAGGCATGTAGCAGGCGATATGGTTCCAAAGATGACCATGAATTTACCCTTGCTTTGAAGGAGCTTACTATTTAGTGAAGGGTGAACGATCAATAGGTAAACAGTTATAGTAGAGTATAACTGGTGTTACAGAAATATAAATGAACTCAGAAAAAACAAAGGGAATAATGGTATTGGTGTTATCTTTGCATTGCCTTTTATTTTTTATTTTATTTATTTTTTAAAGGTTATTTTATTTTAGAGATAGAGAAGACAGCATGAGCAGGGGTAGGAGCAGAGGGAGAGAGACAAGCAGACTCCATGCTGAGCACAGAACCCAACTCGGGGCTCGATCCCAGGACCCTGAGATCATGAATTGTGCCGAAATCAAGTCGGACGCTCAACCGACGGGGCCACCCAGGAGCCCCTTTGCATTACCTTTTAGAAACTCTCCATAAAAATGTCTTCATTTTTATTTATATTTATTTATTTATATTGCTTGACTCAAAGTCAACTTAGAAAACACATGTGAAATTATGTGAGGATACTGTCAGTAAATTGAGTCTTCCTGGGCTGCTTCTCTTACTGTATTTAACTATTCGTGTGGAGAGTTTAAATCTTACACTACCACACCTCAAGGTTGTCATGAGCCCTCCGCAGACCTGATCTGCCGCAGGCAGGAGCGACTCTGCCCAGGCCGTGTCACTGCAGATTTCCGTGTGTAAAGAATACGACATTTCATTTAAATCCTGGCTACCCAGCCCTTTCAGCACCAACCACCGTGGCTAAATGAAAGGCAATTGCTTTTCCTTCCTTTTCTTCATAAAGGGCTTGTTTCACCCACATTTAGGTAAGAGTCTCCAAGAATTCTGCTGATGTTGATGTCAAAATATTTTGTAAAGACACCAGAAGGATTCTTCTGTATTTGCTGGGCTTGCAGGGCCCAACCTCCTGACTTTATTGAAGGGAAAGGTATAAATGTGAAGTTTACTTCAAGCTCAGTACTGGACTGGTCTTGCTGCATTAATGCAGCACAGGGACCCTGTTTTGAGGTCTAAGACATTACAAAATATACTGTTTGATTTTTGGTCCTAATAATAGGAGACAGACCCTGAGGAAAGGGCAATTACAAAGTAGAAAGACAGATGCTACATTGTGTTAAACTCTCAGAGTTTCAGTCTGCCCATTCACATGAAGCTTGAGTCAGAATCAGTTGCCTTGTTAACATTCTTAGCACAGGTTAGAGCTCACAGAAATAAAAATCCAATTCCAGACAATTGATTTCCTAAAAATGAGCAAGAGCAATTCAATGAAAGGAAGAGTCAATGATGGTGCTGGAAGGACTGGATGTCCGTAAGCAAAAAAGTAAATATATGAAATAAATGAAGTAAACTCTGACCTTAACCTCATACCTTATACAAAGATCAACTTAAAATGGACCATGCACTTAAAGGTAAAACCTCATGCTATAAAATTTCCAGAAAGAAACAGGAGAAAATCTTCAGGACCTAGGACAAGGCAAAGAGTTCCTAGACTTGATGCCAAGAGCATGGTCCATAAAAAGAAAAATTGATAAATTGGACCTCATCAAAATGAAAAGAAATTATTCTCTAAAAGACCCTGTTAAGGATGAAAAAACACATTATAGACTGGGAGAAAATATTTGCCCATCATATATTTGCTAAGGGACTAGTGTTTAGAACATGTAAATAACAAATCTCAGCAGTGAAAGACAAACATACAATTAGAAAATGGGCAGAAGATATGAAGAGGTGTTTCAAAAGAGGGTCTCTGCAGGTGCCAGATAAGCATGTGACAAGATGCTCAACGTCATTAGTCATTACAGAAATTAATATTAAGGCCACAATAAAATATCACTGCATGCCTATCAGAATAACGAAAATAAAAAATAATGCTAACACCAAATACTGGCAAGGAGGTAGAGAAACTGGATCACTTACACACTGCTGGTGGGAATATAAAAGGCTGGAAAATAGTTTGACAGTTTCTTTTAAAACTGAAAAAAAACCACAAAGGACTCAAAAACTGATAGATAAATGTTCATAGCGGCTTTATTCATAATAGCCCCAAACTGGAAACCACCTAAATGTCCTTCAGTAGGTGAATACTGAAACAAAGCATGGTGTATTCATCCCAAGGAGCACTACTCAGTAACAGAAGGGGAGAACTACTGGTACACACAAGAACTTGCATCAACCTTGAAGACTCACGCTGAGTAAACAAGTCAGTCTGAAAAGGACACACACTGCATGATTCCGTATATATGACATTTGTGAAATAACCTCATCACAGCAATGGAGGACAGATTAGTGGTTGCCGGGGGTTAGAGATGGGGGCTATGGCTAAAAACCGGTAGCACGAGGGAGTCTTGTGATGTAGTTAAAAGTCTGGATTGTGGTGATGGTTACACAAAGCTTCACATTTGATACAACTGCACAGAACTACACACACACACACACACACACACACACACAAATAAGGACCCAGATGGCTAGTGAAATCTGAATAAGCGCTATGATTTTTACCACTGTCAAAATGAAAAATTCAATCCTCCCCCCAAAAACCATATTTTTGCTTAATTAACTCAAAAACCTCCAAAAGAATTATGTTCCACAATTAAATAGCCAGCATCCTAAGTGCTCTTCGTCATCTGTCTAGCTCGCCAAAGTCTCTTCTTTGTAGTTGCTGTTCCCTACTCTGTCTTTTCTCCCAACCCAAATAAAATCAAACCAAACAACCAACCACAGAAAAATCCTTTCTTTCTCTTCCTCTTGCCCCCATCTCTACAACTATATCTCCCCTTGCCTCTCTCAAGTACAGGTTCCTTTCTTCCCCACGATCCCGCCATTCTCTAGATCAACTCTTCCTTATGTAGATCATTTTAGCCTATTTTGGATTATTTTAATTCACTTCTCCCATCATTGGCAGCAGTACAAAAAAGCTCCAGAACTTAATAAACACAAAACCTCTTGGGGGAAAGAGAAGGATTTGAATATTGACACGTCAATAATGTTTGCCCTTTGCATTACCAAATGGAGATAATACCCACCACCGTCACAGGGTTATTGTGAATATTAAATAAGCTATCATCCGTAAAGCACTTAGTACAGTGCCTGGCACACAGTAGTGCTCAATAAATGGTAGCAGCTACTAATAGGAGGCAATTGGCACATAAAAGAATGGCACTAGTTCTGCAATTCAACACTCCACAAATACTAAGCGTCTAATATAGTCTTAGTACTTTGCTGGTTCTATGAAGTAGACAAAGGGAAACAAAGTATAGAGTATATATGAATACATGAAAAAGCAATGTCATCAGTCTTTAGGGAAATGCTAATGAAAACCATGTGATATCCCTACACACCTATAATAATGACTAAGATGCCGAGCAACTGGATCCTCATTCATTGCTGGTCCAAATGCAAAATGCTACAGCCATCATGGGAAAGTCTGAAAGGTTCTTATAAAGGTGAACATTCACTTACCTTGCTACTCCACTTCTAGGAAACTATCTAAGTGAAATAAAAAGTCTGTTCAAACAAAAATCTGTGTGGGAATGTTTATAGTGGCTTTATTGCACCACATTGGAAATTACCCAAATATTCCCCAACTGGTAAATTTATAAACATACTGGGTATATCCATACAACGGAGTACTTACTCAGAAATACCAAGGCATGTACGACTGACTCACACAACATGATTAAATTCTAAACGCGTCATGCTAAGTAAAAGAATCTACACACAAAAGTCTACTTTCCGTATGGTTCCACAGACACAAAACTATAGAGACAGGAAATAGGTACATGGTCATCAGGAACTACAGGTGGGAAGGGGGCTGACTGCAAAAGGTCACAAAGGAAATGTTTGGGGTAATGGAATCGTTCTGTATCTTGATTATAGTGGTAGTTACACAACTGTATGCATTTGTCAAAACTCAGAAATGTACAAAAAGGTTGAATTTTACCTTATGCAAATTTCACCTTAATTAAAAAAAATAGAAAAATAAAAAAGAATTTTAGCCTAAAACTTAAGGACACAGATCTTGCCAATTGCCGTCAGATATAACATAAGAGATGAGATTAATTGATGCACAGAAATACGAAAATCATGTGTACCTGTATGTAATTTGTTGCTAAATTATGAGGCTTAGGTTGCTAATTATGAATGATGAGGTTTATTAATTGAATTTAAAGAAACCACTGATTAATGTGGGAAGAGTACCCATTAGGCTTCAATGGGGCTTCAATGTCAAACATCAAAAGAATGGGCAGGACCTGGCTGGGCAGAGAACTGGAGTGTTTTGCCCAAAGCCATGTGAGTAGAAAACATGGAGCAAGACTTGAGGAGTCCTACCAGACTGCAGCAGGGTTGGTGGGGAGAGGAATGAAAAACTGATTTGATAAAGAGATGGAGCCAGATCACAGAAGGTCTTACATTTTAAATACAGCCCGTGACTGGATCAAAGTCTTTTCATAACACAATTATAGTAAGTTCTTGAATGAGGAGTTATCATATCAAAGCAGTATTTCCAGATCATTATTCTGGAAGTAGTGTCCCCTCTAGGAGGAAAGAAGGGAAGCAGGAAAGGAGAATCAGTGTGCTATTTATGCTGCAGACCTAGATTCCTTTGCAGCTTTTGAACTGACATCTTAGCTCATTGTCTTAATAACAGATATCCTGTGTTAAAAATGGAACCTTTGAATGTTTGGCAGAGGCAAGCACAGCTGCCTCTAACAGTTTATTTCTATAGCTTCTGGGCATGAGACATCACATATAGAAATGGTTGCTCAGGTGGCTGTCTTCTTTTAGGCGTGTGGGGACTGCAGCTGTCTAGACTGCCACATGATCAAGTCATTCCTGATCTCATAAATAATGAACACTTGGAAATCCCACAGTACAGAGCTGTTCTGCTCCAGAGTTCAAATACGTGTTGACCCTTCCATCAAGTCACTGAGAAGGGCCCTCCATTCCTACGTTGGAAGCCTGCATGTGAGTACAGTTCTAAATCCTTGCTTTGGGGATTATTTGTGCTCACAAATGCCTCAGTTCTTTCTTCTGTGGTTTTAGCGAAGGGTCCTTATTTAGAAAGATGTTATAGTTAAGTGACAAAAGCTCAAGAATGTGGGTTTATTTTCCAATTCAGTATAAAATCCTGGAGAACATATTCACTAATCATTGCTACAAAATTCTACCCAGAATCTTCACAGGAACAAGGGAGCCTTAATTGTATGTTAGATTATCATTTAAATACACCATAATTATTGAAAGTAAAGATGTCAAGATCAACATTCAAAGGACACTGATGTTAAAGTAGGTGTGTCCCCAAGCCTTCCAGGAATCTCTTAATTAATCCTGGGATGTGCTGTATTAAGAGAATGTCAAATGTCATGCTGAGCAGCAAACAGATGAACCCTAAAACGCAGCTTCAAGTAACAATGAGGCTAATATCAAATGCCCTTCATCCGAGAGTCCTAAAGGCCTTTACAAATGGCATAACATTAATCTGAACATCACTCTAGAGAAGCATCAAATTAATTTCCATTTCAGAAATGGAACCCCTGAGAAAGAAGCATGTCCATGATCACAATTAAACCTACTTTTTAGCATACTTAAGGCCAGTTCCTTTCAGCCATCTGTTCTGACAGCTAATTCTAGGCCCTGGAGTAAAAGAGAGAGAGCATGAAGATGTCAGAATGGAAAACAAACTACATTCATTCAACAGTTCTGGGCTCATTTAGGTATGAAGTCAAATAATACAGGATTACCGTTCTCAGGGTGTTTATAATATATCTGGGGTGTAACAACATTTAGGGAACAATATGGTGGGTGCTATGATAAAAGTATGATTGAAGTTTGGTGGAAACACATGAAAGGAAAGGAATCAAACTAGGGGATCAGTGAAAAGTTCACTTAGGAAGGGACGCTTAAGCTGAGCTTTGAAAGATTGAAGGAGCTATCTTTAAGCAGAAAGGAATAAAAAAAATTCAACAACAAACTGCCCAAAGAATGAAGCATTATAATTGCCAGGAGCTGGAATACTAGTTTGTGTAGTTGAGTTGCAGGGGCAGTGACAGGGAGAGGGGGCGGGAAGCATGCCATGAATTAGTATGTGATTTATGTGCTAAACTAAGGAGCTTAAAATGTGTACCAAATGCTAGCCAAGGGAACAGTTCAATGGTCAGTGCCCATATTCACAAGAGAAGCATAGCTTCATCAGCATCATGATACCGATAAAAAAAGTTGTAAATGTCATTTACAAGACCTCCAATGGGCAGAAACACAACCTCCTCACGAGCTCCTATTTACAATTCATGCTCATGTGTTTATAAGATGCCAGCTAATTATTTTGCCCAGGAGGACAAGAAAACAAAGTTGGGGGGCAACTAGCACTTCTCTGCCATGGAGTTAGGCAAAAGATCAGTCAGGCATGGTATGATCAAGAGAAAAGCAAGACATTTCTGGGAAAACATAAACAAAGTTGAGTGATTAATTGAACATAAGGGGCTAAATAAAAAATTAGTGACTGAAATTTTGATTCTAAATCACCGGGCTTTCTGAGCTTTTCAGTGAGTTGTGAAGATAATAAAACGAACAAAGACAGAATACTTAGGTACTAAAGGTAGCTCCACAAACAGTCTCAGTTTGTGATGATGATAGGGCTTAAAGTCAGAGCCCTAGGGTCCCTCGAAGGGTTGATCTCTGGACATTGCTTGTTTTCCAGGGACTCTAATTTTGAGCTCAAGGTTGCTCAATATGTATCAAATGCTCTTTCCGGAGGAACAGTGTTTACAGAAAACTGCTAGAAAGTGAGGTGGGGTGTCCTTTCCTCTCAAATAAATCCAGGCTGAGTGCTATAATCCCATTTTGCTCTACTGCTGTCCTCCCTGTGTTGCTTCCATGATATTTGCTTAGACTTTATAGTACATTATCACCTTAATAAAAAGGAGCTCTGTAAAATTCAGCTTTGCATTTACTGTCGGGATGCTTTGTAGATTGTGTTCTTTGGGAAACATTCTGAGAAGGAATCAGGACTGCAACATTTTATTGGGGGTAGCTTCAATGGCAGAAAAGAGCACGATGCAGGGTAGGGCACGTGGGGCTGACAGGCCCTAAAGTAGACTTGACCAAGGAAGTTTCCTCCGGGAAGAGCTCAGGAACAAAGATGGCATGTGTGATGGAGGAGTCCTGCAGGGGGTGGAAATGGCCCAGCCACTGTACCATTAATCTGCTGTCATTGCCTGGAGGCTACCTGGAGAAGAGTGGGACCTCAGCTTGAAAGCCCATACAGACCCCAGAGGAGCTAACAGCTGGAGGCATCAGCTGATCACACTCCTCTCAGCTAGGCAGCCAATCCCTTCTTGAAGCCTGAAGCAGGATGTGAGCGTGCATCTGTCTCCACCACAGAGGCTTGAAAACTCATTATGCAATACCCTTTTTATGGGGCCCTGGGAGAAATAGCTCTTAGTAGCAGGACTAGCTGTGCATAACCTGCACAAAGGATATGCACCTTTCTTTTGGACACTATTATCTACATTATCTGTCTAAATTGACTTGCAGGATCCCGTTATGGATCATATTACAAAATGGACTATATTGAATTTTCAGCTTGGTCTTCCTCTGATCCAATCCAAAAGTGGGAGAGAACCATCAGTTAACTACTTCAAATATAGACATAAAGATAAATGGATACTGTCCCTATCTATCCATAAATAGCAAAATTATAAATCTGTTCATTTGTGGAGTTTTACTGATCTGTATTCCTAAAAAGCTATTTACTAACACTTACTTAACCCTCTTGTTGGCTATCAAAAATTTAAAGGAAAAATAAAATTCTGGAGGCTCCTCACTTTCCTCCCTTTCCTGCTAGTACTTTATTAGTAGCAAGGAAATGATCACTCTGGAATTCACTTCTGCCACAAAGACCAGTATGTGAAGATTGTTTGGCAGTCACTTGCCTTGGTTGTTAGTATTTGAGGTCTTATAATTATTGTGATTTGGGCATTAGGACAGCACATCTTCCCCTCTTGATGAGGGAGAGGGTTGGTAATGAGGTTGATGTATGGACGAGTGTTAAGGAGGGCCACTCCCCAGGACAAAGCTGTAGTGAGCAGGATGGGCCTGTCATCAGAACTGAAGAGGACGAACTTGCTATGAGGCTGACACGTGGGTCGTGGCGAGGGAAGGGGATGCTTCTTGCCAATGATGAAATTATGTACTTAAAGAGTACTCCTCAAAGGAAAAAGAAGAGAACCAAAGAAAATGGTATGAAGTGCTTGATTTTATTGCTACAATAGGGCTGGCTACATAAACTGCAGGGCCTAGTACAAAATGAGAATTCTGCAGGACTGTTGTTCAAAATCCATTAAGAACTTCAAGACTGCAACAACACGGCCTTAAAACCAGCATAGGGTCCTTGTGTGACTGCACAGGTCATCTGTCCATGAAGCTGGCCGTGGATACAGACTCAGATGCAGCACTTCTTCCCAGATCACCAATTAATACCTCATCTGTAAACCTGAGAAAGTTCTGTTCCTATTACTCTGCCCTTAACCTGGTCTGACCTGTTAGCCCTCTGGGCTCTGGGGATGGGAGGTTGCCAATGAATACAGCAGTTATGAAATCTCCATTCAGTCCCAACTTTTTACCAGGGGAGAAGTTGAGGGAGCACAGTCTACATTCAAATATTCTGTACCCTTGGTACATGTTGGACCGGATCTTACACTACACATCAAGGTTGTTGGTTCAGAAATTGGTTTGTTGTCATAACAGACTGAGAACAGCGAACTTGTTTCTTATCAGGGAGTTTCATGGGATCAAGACTTCCCGGCTAGCCCTGGATGTCAACACTTTTGATCTCATCACTGACGTTGCTGCTGCTAATGTTACACATGTTGCAAGAGCAGCTAAGCTGTTTGCAGAGTGGGTTTGTAGAGCTGGATCAGAGGTGAGATAGCACCTCCCCACCAAAGGGAAATTTAAGTGGAGATGAACCACCCCAAGTCTACTGAATCAGAATGATGTTGGGGGGAAGCAGGGAGGTGTGGACGAGTCTATATTAAAAAGAAGAAAAAAAAAATCCTGAGGTGATCTCATGGTCTCCTGGTTAAGAACTACTGCTCTACTGGGGGCACCTGGGTGGCATAGTAGGTTATGTGGCCGATGCTTAGTTTCGGCTCAGTTCACGATCTCAGGGTCCTGGGATTGATCCCATGTTGGGCTCCATACTCAGCATGCATCCTGCTTGAGATTCTCTCTCCCTCTCCCTCTATCCCTCCCCCTACTCTCTCTCTCTCTCTATAATACTTTTTTTTTTTTTAAAAAGGAACTATTGCTCTACTTCAAATCCCTTTTTTCTCCTCAGATGAGAAAACAGACTAGAGACACAGGTGCAGTGACAAGGTCACGTTCATATGGGTAGTTAGAGAGAGCTGGACCCCAAACCCAAGGATACTATGTCCCTGACAGAGCTCTTTGCTCTGTATCAGAGTCTTCAAACTGCTTTCATATCTATTACTTCAGGGAGAAATGTGACAAACAGAAGACAATTCAGATACACACAGTGATGAGAAAACATTTACTTTAGTGTCAATTTTGGCTTAGATGTGTAAATGTGTTAATGAAGGTCCACCACAGCTGCTGGGCTTTGAATATTTCAGTTGGAGGTTCCAATGATCTTAGGTATTGAGGGTTAGGCCCCGTGACCAAAATGAAGTTTCCTGAAATGTGTTTGGTGTTAAACTGAATACACCATGTGTGTTGTGTGGAGAAACTTAGAACTCGGGTTAATGAATATTCTACATGTCTTTAACTGAAAGGTAGGATTAGTATATAATCTCTGATTCTGTTAAAAGAATTGCAGTGGTCTCATGTAAGAAGCCTAGTTCACTATAGACAATGGAGATTTAAAAAAAAAGAAGACAAATTTCCAACCTGATTTTCATAGTGTACTCTGATTTGTTATGTAATTTAATAAAATGTATCTATGGGCAAGTTACCCAGTGAATTTCTAAAAAATTGAAATACCTCTTAGCTGATCACTTATTTTTATGACGTTTTATGGGCTGTATTCCCACCCTCACTGAGTCACATGATAAATTAACGTTACAGTGAAGCAAGCCGACTCTGGTACAGTTATCATTAACTGAAGGCAGCGCTTGACAGATTCCTTCATCCGGAAACATGTAATGGGAAAGTGCGTTTTCCTTGCAAACAAACCTAATGTATACTTTACACAAGGGTCATTTTTCCATGAAAGTAAAGAAAGAAAAATATTCAGCTACAATGGCCCAACATCTAAAACATCTCAGCTTAAGTGAAAAGAGCCTGACAAATTGAGAGACCTCACTAACGAAATGCATCTCTAAGGGGTTATGGGTGTGACTGAAAGGAGCTTCCTGAAGAATCCTCACGGCAATTCGGAAATATTTTTAAAAATTAAATTGCTTTCCCCACATGAGGATTCCCAGAGGAGCATGCTGGACTGGACGCATCCATCCTCGGAACTTCGGATTTCACAGCAGACACAGAGGCCCCTGGTGCTGCCTGTCTCTCCAGAGTCCACGACAGGGAAGCCACTCAGCCCAGCCCAAGAGGAGACCCCAGGGGCCAGATGATGAGCAATAGTTATTAGTCGACATATTAAATGATACCAGGATTTAGGGACCTCTCTTGTTTCAAGCCATTTTTCTCAAGAAAATGCTTACCACTGGCCTTACACCGTTCTTATTTCAGCTTCTCATTTTGAGGCTGGCACTTCCTTCAGGAAAGCACTGTTGGAGCCATGGCGTCTCCTCATAAAACACCAGTGAGCTCCCAAGTTTCAATCACTTCTCTTCTGCTTCTGTTTCTTCCTTCTGATGTTTCTTCAATTTAGCATGCATACCACGACTCAATTCTTTTCATCTTTCAGGCACATGTTTTGTGGCTTTTACACTTCTTGCCCTCGGAGAATACAAGTGGGAAATGGGGAGAATAATTTCCGGGGATGAAAGTGAAGTGTATAGGTATAAAATTCAGTTGGATAACGTCAAGAAGTTGTAACCATGAGGGGGATGGACAGGAACAGTTACACTTGTGGGGTCACATGCATGGTTGCAGACCACGACGTGAACGGCCCTGCCTGGACCTGGACCACGCTGCCCTAGATGTGTTCTCCTGAATGTTAACAACTCACGATTACCCCGGGGAGCTTTCTAAATCATTTGAGTCCATGGTAGAGTTTACCAGCACACTCTAACCAATATCATCACCAATTCCACATGTTTACCTTTACTTTCTGGATACGACTATGGAATTGAGAGGAAAAAAAATCTCTGGAGGGAAAAAACTTCAGCCCCACTTAGGACCAGAGAGGATTCAGACCATTAACAACACAGGGTGAGGAACAAAGAAAGGCTGTAAATAAAGCAGGAAAAGAATAAATTTTCTGATTTGTTTGTGTCAGAACTTGAAAAGCCATTAAGAATTAGTGGGTGGATGAACCTTGACAACATGCTAAGTGAAAGAAGCCAGACATAAAGTCACATATTGTATGGTTCCATACACATGAAATATTCAGAATAGGTTAAGTCCATAAAGACAGAGTGCAAACTGGTGGTTGCCATGAGCTGAGGGAGGCAGCAATGGAGAGAAACCGCTTGATGAGGATGGAATTCCTCTGGAGTGATAAACACGTTTGGGAGTTAGAGGCAGAGGGTTATGGCTAATTATGAGAATTTCACCTTGGTAAACAAAATGCTAAAAAATAAAAGGGAAATCCATTGTTGTAATTTTTCTGTAATACTAAAGTTATTCCAAGAAAAAGTTTATTTAAAAAAATTTTTTAAAGATTTTATTTATTTGAGAGAGAGACAGTGAGCCAGAGTACATGAGCAGGGGGAGGGGCAGAGGGAGAGGGAGATGTAGACTCCCTCCCTACTCGGGGCTCCATCCCAGGACCCCGGGGATCATGACCTGAGCCAAAGGCAGACACTTAACCAATTGAGCCACCCAGGCACCCTGAAAGTTTATTTTTTAAAAACAGAGCTAGTGGGGAGAAGATTGAGCTTTAACTCTGTTTGGCTTTCTCAAGGCACAAAGGACAACCATTCATATATTTGTTCCTTTTCTCTATCAAGTTATAGTTTTTTAAATGAAGTAATAAGCAATTATTGAGGGCATTAGCCCCTTTCCTCTCATATATGTTAGTGTTCATATGTGGTCAAATTTACTAGGTTCTTTATCTCAGTTGGTCAGCCTTATGCTTCATAATGTCTGGGTTCTGTTTCCTGCTTGGAAAGGTATTTCTCACCCCATCATTTGCCAAGTTTGTTGATGATTTTTCCCCCAAGGCTGTACTTTTTTCGTACTTATATCTCTTTTCTAATTACAGTGGCTAGTATCTCTGATGATGTGTGGTAATGTGCATCAATGAGCTGCCATTGGATTTTATAGGGAGCTGACTAATAAAATACGGCACTGAGTTGAGAAACTTAGGGATGGAGGGAAGAAGAGTCAGAAGAAACAGTGCATGCACTAATTTCCTCATCTTTAATAGAAATCCAGTATTAGACATGATTTTAAAACAAATCAGCCAATAACAGATGTTTAAATAGGTTATGTAATGGTATGAAGGCAGAGGTGTGTCGGAGCCTTCCTCCTCCCTGACCCCTGAACTGGTACGTAAGAGATGACTGTTAAATTTTCAGGACATTTGCAAGCTGCTTGTTAAACAAATCCATTATTAAACATTAAAGTACATAAATCTACAATTAAATTAAAGCAAAACAAATGTATAAAATACCCAAAAGTCTCAAAATACTCAAAATAATTTTAAAATTATTTTTCTACAGTTTTACTATATCCTTTGTTCTTGAGGCTGCTTATAATCATCGCAATGATTGTATGATGGAAATCCTAATAACAGTGTTATTAACACCCATCTCTTCCCTCCTCTC
Organism: Leptonychotes weddellii; assembly: GCF_054177405.1. Lineage (NCBI taxonomy): Eukaryota > Metazoa > Chordata > Mammalia > Carnivora > Phocidae > Leptonychotes > Leptonychotes weddellii. The sequence continues at coordinate 7,283,518 of NC_138380.1, forward strand.
CATCCGGGGAAGATAGGCAGGTAGCCTGACGTCAGGCCTGGTGGGAGCAAACAGCAGTGCAGACATTCAGTAACTTAGCAAAACAGGGTTTGACGCTGCTCCTTTAACTTAAGAAAGTAACGAAGAAAACATCAGTAATGCAGATTGAACTTAAAAGTGCGTTGTGTCTGTACCCATTGTGAATAGCACAAAAATTTGAGAAAACATTCATCTAGGATGTGAGAACTATTATCTGATTTAGTGAATAATTCACATCATGGACAAACAGGTGAAGTTTTATTTTGCTCATTAACATAAATAAAAATATCAACCAGCTTTCTTGTTGGAACTACACTTGGACAGCCAGTTAGCAGCACACTAGTGTATAAAAATAACTGCTAGAAAAACCAAAATGACAATATAATGAACCAAAATCCTGAGGCAAAGGGGAAAGAAGTATGGTAAGCAATTACAAATTACATTACAAATGCAAACAAAAAATCAATTATAAAAATTACATTGCAAATACAATTTAATTTCCTCACCTTCTATAGTGAAGAGTCAATAGATATGGTTTAAGGTTAATACAACTAGAAGTAGATGATTAATTATATTATTAAAATATGTAATGTAACCAGAAGAAAAACTAAAAAGGTTTATAAATGATTCCAACTTATCAAGAGAAATGCATGTATATACAAATCCACATACTCAAAGAGGCTTTCTTGACTCCCAATGGTGCCTCCTACCACAATAACTCAAAATTTATTCAGTTCCCAGGCTCCATATTTTCCTCTGCAATTTCCATTCATGACATGTTTAAAATAATAACTTGTATGACTATCTAATGAGCATCTTTTTAAAAATTACTCAATAACTTTCAAGGAGGGGTTCACGTCTTTTTTTTTTTTTGATGTAATGTTCAGTGATTCATCAGTTGCGTAGAACACCCAGTGCTCATCACATCACGTGCCCTCCTTAATGCCCATCCCCCAGTTACCCCATCCCCCACCCCCTCCCTTTCCGCAACCCTCAGTAGCTGGTTTTGGTTACCATTGTCACAAACACCCACCGGACACAATGTCTGAGGCAAAGCAGCTGCTGCTCAGTAATGATCAGTAGCGAGCCCTAGCCCCTGCCCTCAAGCATCTCACGGAAGTAGAGGGAAGGCTATCCCATCCATAAATGCAACAAAATGAAAGGAGCCTGCTTAGGTTTAAAGAAGTGCAAAAGGATTACTGTATTCTACTGAGGGGAAAGCTTCATGAAGCGGGTGGCATCTGAGTTGAATCTTGAAGAATCAGGCAGTTTGCCTGGCTAACGGGGAAGAGATATTTTAAGAGAAATGACAGAGCCAGCAGAGACAGAGAGGAGGTTAGTGAAACAGGGCCCACATCATGGAAAAGACCAGACACTATTCTAAAGGTATACAGTTTATCCAGTAAATCATGAGGAAATGGCGAGATCAGACTAATTTTTGACTATTGTGGTAATAACATTTAACATGAGATCCACTCTCTGAACATATTTTTAGTGCGCACTACAGTATTGTTTAAGTATAGGCATGATGTTGTACAGCAGATGCTCTAGAGCATATCCATCTTGCATAACTGCACCTTTATACCTGTTGAATAGCAGCTCTCCATTTCCCCCTCCCCCTGGCAACCACTATTCTCTCTGCTTCTCTGAGTTGGACTACTCTAAACATCTCATATAAGTGGGATCATGCAGTATTCGTCTTTCTGAGCCTGGCTTATTTCACTCAGCATACTGTCCTCCAGGTTCATCCATGTTACTGTATATGGCAGGATTTCCTTCTTTAGTAAGCTGGAAGAATATTCCGTTATATGTATATACCACATTTTCCCTATCCATGTATCCACTGATGGACATTTAGATTGTTTCTGCATCTTGGTTACTGTGAATAATGTTGCAATAAATATGGGAGCTCAAATGTCCCCTCACACCTGTTAGGATGGCTATTCTATATATATAAAAAGAAAAGAAGTGTTTGCAAGAATGTGGAGAAACTGGAATGCCGTACGCTGTGGGTGGGAATGTAGGACGGCACAGCTGCTAAGGAAAACACTAAGGAGGTTCCTCAAAAAATTAAAATAGAACTACCATATGATCCAGCATTCCCACTTCTGGGTGTTCATAGAAAAGAATTGAAACGAGCTTTTTTCTTGAAGCACCTTCTGGAGACAGTGAGGAAGAAGGAGACAGAGGAAGGCTGGAGGATGAGCTTGGTGAGAGCTACCCTGTATTATTTGCTTCCTATACTTTTAGTTTCTCATGCCATGTAATCCAAAGATATAAAAACATTGCATAATTGCATCTATCACTAGGTTTATCTGAGCACTCCTTTTGGTTTAAGGGAAAATTATTGCTAAAATATAGAGGGGGGCAAGTTGTGGTAGCTGAGTCCAACTTCCCCTAGCGGTATCTTCTTCAATATGAAATTGGTTTTTCATTGTTCCCCTGAACAACTCCTTATTCAAATCCTGGCTCCTGCAATGCCTGGGTAGCTCAGTTCGGCTCAGGTCATGATCCCGCGGTCCTGGGATTGAGTCCAGCATCGGGCTCCCTGATCAGTGGGGAGCCTGCTTCTCCCTCTGCCTGCTGCTCCCCCTGCTTGTGCTCACTCTCTCTCTCTGTTTCTCTGACAAATGAATAAATAAAACCTTAAAAAAAAAATCCTGGCTCCTCTAGGAAAACAACGTTCTTCAATAATCTCACCCAACTTTAATCACATGTATTCTATGAACACAAAATTTTCACATCCTTTCTGCATGCCCGTGACTTCCCTCTAGATCTTCATACCTTTGGATCCAAAGTTTTAATTTCTTTTGTAATCACTCACAGTACACAATAAGATGTATAGCACAAAGTAATTCTTGCTGTTTTAAATCACTATTTATAATAACACAGTGACAATGAGTATTGAAATAGGTCACTGAAGAGTAGCAGCAAGAAAGAGGACAAATGTGTAAAGAGAAAACCATGAGAGGGAAAAGACAACAAGATCTTTTCCTTTAATTATATTAGAGGTAGATCAAAGCAACTGTGACTCTACTCTGCTTTCAAAGAATAAAAAAACGAACATCCTGTAACACTTAAGGAGTGATCCTGTATTTGATTCAAATACTCTTTTTCCCCCAAAGGTAGAATAGATCCAGAAACTTGGAATTATACAGCTTGTGATGGAAAATTTGGTTAAAAAAGGTGATTAACTGTTTATTACAACATGAACTATGCATTTTTAATGGCCACTTGGTGGTATTTTGTTGCTTAAGAAAATTATGAAAACCTCAAAATCCTGGTGTGCGTACAGTAAAAAATTCAAGAGTATCATTTGGGTTAAGTTGGGTGGCTGAGACATTTATAACAGTTATAAATGGCTAGAACTGGGCCAGAGCAACTACTAGAACCTAGAGTCACTCACCAAATTCTTGTGCAATCACGGTTCTGTTTAACTTCCCCTGGTCTTGGAAACACAGTATATAACCACAGCAGTTCCTGCAGTCTCATTCCCGGAGATTCATGCCTGACCTCATGCTAGGCTCTTGGGGTCTTAACCCCATCTGTCTTAGGCTAACATTTTTATTTTCCTCTTTCCTATTGCCCTTCTTAGGGGGGAAAATAATGTTAAAAGAGAAGCTGTGGTCGGGCCGACAGAATAGAAGCAGCACAGACAAATGATCCGTTCTGGTGTGGGACCTGCTAGGCTGTGCTGGGACTGGAGCTCTCATACGTGGGAGAGCAGGGCCTGTGGGCTGTGAGGCTGCCTTTGGGGAGACAGAAACTGGGATGGTAATGTGAAGTTAGCACGAGTTCTTCCATTAAGAAAATTACTCTTTTAGGCATTTATGTACTTTTAGAGGTTTTGATGTTTGTTTTTCCCTATTTTTTCCTTTGCTTTTTAAGATGAGATCTCCCTTTTGGGCTATAGGCATTTTATTGTTTAATCATTGGTTTCTCTCTGTAATTCGCCTCCTTTATCTATCTCCAGCAATGTCTGCTGATAAAAACAGCCTTTCCAGGAATTTTCAGAGGTCAAATGGTAAGAAGAGAATTTGTTTTTAAATAAAAGAAAAAATATTAAAATGGAGAGAGAGACTGAAAAAACAGATGTTGGGGAAGGGCCATGCATCCCTCTTGCCCGCTGCATTTAATGCATTCTTCCTTCAGTGAAACATGGCTTCTGTCAGCATGGAGTATATGCAGAGCATTTATAATCATTAAGATTTCCCTACATAAGAATGCCCTCCTTGCAAAATGAGGCATAGCACAAATAGATGAGAATCATCCTCAATGGAGAGTGGAAAAAGCTCTACTGTATCATAACATGTGCATACACAGATCTTTTCTTTTAAATATGGAAGTTATCATTGAGAAGATGAGAGTTCACTTCCTCGGTGCACTAACTCCAGTGTCCTTGACTCTCCCACCTTCACACTCTCTCTTCCCCATGCCTTCCCTCATTTCCTCTCTCATATGTGGTCATTACCTTCAGGGACTTGTATACAACTCCCTTGCTCCTCTCTTGTTATGCTGTACACAGTTACACAATCCCCAAACAATGGTTAAATTATGCCCTCCACCTATGCCAAATAGAACTCTAGAAAAAAACCCAATAATCACATGAAGAACAGTTCTCCTTTAATTTCATGACCACTATACCCATGTGAGTCATCTCTACTGCCATCTGGCAATCCCACTGTACACATCTAGTCCATTCACCCTTCCTCTCCCCTTGATGGCTATTGCATGGGTTTTCCTTCTGAAGCTTCTAAACATTCTCAGCTTTTTACTTCACTGAGGGGAAAAAAAAGGAACCAGAAGAACTATTCCAAAGCTTTCATCACAATATCCATTAATCGACCTGTACGTGAGCCCATAGACTCTGCTGCCTCTCCTATCACTTTGAATCAACACTCCTTGTTTCCATATAAAGCAATGCATCTTGGGGTGCCTGGGTGGCTTAGGTGGTTGAGCATCCAATGACTCTTGGTTTTGGCTCAAGTCATGATCTCAGGGTCATGAGATCGAGCCCCGCAGTGGGCTCTGTGCTCAGCAGGGTGTCTACTTGAGATTCTCTCCCTCTGATCCCATCCCCGCTCATGCTCTCTCTCTCTCTCTCTCATATAAATAAATCTTAAAAAAATAAAGCAGTGCATCTACTTGTGCATTATATTTCATAATTTCTTGCATAGTCAGGGTCAATTCTCCAGAAATTCTTCTTTATTTCTTTCTCATACATCATCGTTTATTTTTCTCTCTACTGATTCATGCCAAAAAAGTAGTGCTATTTCATCCAACTTTAAAAATTGCCAAGTGTTTTTTTTTTTTTTTTTTTTACCCTTTTCCACTCTAGCTAGCATCTTTCTCTCCTGCTTTCCTGTTAAGCAAACTTTCACTCCATCCAGTTTCCCTCCTCCTGTTGTCTTTCAAACCTGTCATGCCCACAATTTCATTGCACACCTCCAACAGAAACATCCATCCTTTCAGGGTGACCCCCTCTCCTGGTTTTACTCCTACTTAACTGGCTACAGCCTTCTCTTCTGGTTTTTCTCATTTACAAACTATAAATCTTGGAGAGCACAGGGCTTAGTCCCTAACCATCTCCCTTTCTTTAGCTACATATCTCTTGGTGATCTTATTTGGATGCATAATTTTAAATACCAGTTTCACAGTAATAACACCCAAGTATGTATGTCTAGTCTGGACTTTTTCTCAGAAATACAGAGTTCAATATGCAGTTGTCAACGCACCTTTCCTAGTTGAGTATTTATTTTGAGTCTCAAACTTCATGAGACTAAAAACTAAACTTCTGATATTTCCCCCCAAACATTCTCTTCCTACATTTTTCCGTATCATAGTAACTAGCAACTCTATGCTTGCTCACGTCAAATACCTTGAGGTTATCCCCAGCTCATCCTTTCTCTCACGTTTTATATTTAAACAACTACAAAAAGTCAGTTGGTTCAAACTTCAGGATACATCCAGAATCTGACCAATTGTCACCACCTGCACCACCATTATCCAGGCCCAAGACGCCATCATCTCTTCCTGGAATACTCAATGGTCTCCTAGCTGATACCACTGCTGCTCCTTTTGTCTGTGTATGGCTACTAAAAATAAGTCATTGTTTAAAGAGAGTATAACCTTTCATCAATCTGCTCAAATGCTACCGATAGCATTTCCTCTCACTTCTCTCCAGTGCCCTTGTTACTGCTCACAATGCCCAATAAATCTGCTTCCGCCCCATCCTGGTAACCTGACTTCTGCCTCACTGGGCTTTGGCCACACCGTCCTCCTTGCTCTTCCCCAACTGTGCTCCAGTGTCAGGGATATTGTATCTCCCAGTCCCAGGGCCTGGAGCAAACCTCCCCCAGGGTATCTGTAGATAAGGCATTGTCATCACCTTCAGATCTCTGTGGAAATTTTAACACTCCAAACCTAATCCTGTACTCACTATTCTCTTGTTTTATTTTTTCCAAAGCAATATTATCATCTGTCATGCTATATAATTTATGTATGCATGTATGTATGCATCTGCTTCTTTCTCTGTTTGCTTGTCTCCCTGTATAGAATATAAGCTTCATAAGGTGATTGTTTTTCATCCATTTTGTTCATTGTTGTATCCAATATGTGGAGAACATGCCTGACACAGAATAAGCCCTTAAAAAAACACTCGTTGTTGAATGACTGAAAGAATGAAGTAAAGCTTACCATTGTTTGGATCTGAAACATATTTTACTTATGATTAAGAATGAGCACCTGGAAGCTCACAGAATGAATACATACTTCTAACTCTCTTATTCTGGATTATATTTTCAAAGGAAGTTAAGTCCATTCTGCTTCTCTTAGAAACTCTTCCAATCAGAAGAATGTGGCAAGAATCACTCTGCAGTATAAAAATGATTTTTCAGAAAGCCATTAGAATTTGAAGAATATTCTTCAAATCGGCTTCCCTCATGCAGGTGGTAAAACAAAACAAAACAACAGTCTCTATCTTCAAATTCGGGAATGCTAATTTTTGGTATTCAAACAGTTCTGTTTTAAAGCATATGATAAACAGACCCAGGGGAAAATTTCTTCACTGCTGTGTTTGCTTTTATAGTTTTAAACGCTGTGGTTTTATGCAAGAGGAAATCGATTTTTGAGATGGCACAACAGGTGAAATAGGATGTGAAAAAATATTTCAGATCCTCACATGTCAACAATATGAAACAAATGGCATTTCAAAGATGTCTTCCATCCAGTTTGTACTTCTGATTGTGTTTCTAAAAGTTGTACAAAAGGGAAACAATCTAACCATACTTAAAAACCCCAAATCCTTAATAAGCAACAGATAATCAAGGTGACTGGCACCCAGTCTAAAGCTTGGTAAGTTTTAACTTGTAAGTTATAACTTCTTCCAGTAGCTCCCATCAATAGCTAACTAATCTTTATTTTTTCTTTTGTTAAAAACAAATATGGCAGGGTGCCTGGGTGGCTCAGTTGTTAAGCGTCTGCCTTTGGCTCAGGTCATGGTCCCAGGGTCCTGGGACCGAGCCCTACATCAGGCTCCCTGTTCGGTGGGAAGCCTGCTTCTCCCTCTCCCACTCCCCCTGCTTGTGTTCCCTTTCTCGCTGTGTCTCTCTCTGTCAAATAAATTAAAAAAAAAAAAAAAGTTAAAAAAAAACAAACAAATATGGCAAACTCACCCAATATAAGGTGTCACAAATGTTGAATATTCAGGTTAACAGAATGCTAGGTTACACATCATATTTGTATTACCAATTTCTTAAAACTTAGAATAGTGTATGATACAGTTAAAGTTATAATAACTTTCCTGAACATATCTAATAATGTGGAAAGTAATTCAAAAGAATGCAGTATCTCAGGGATATCAATGGTCACTCTATTAGAACTTGCTAAAGTAATAAACAGTATAATTTAAAATAACTATGGGCTACTATGTTATTGCCCATTAATAAGTTGGAAAGTGTTTCAGGATGTAGTTGAAAAGTGAAGAGGTGTATCCATGTAATATGTTTGCCGATACTAAAGAATTCCTGTTGAATCAGAGGAAATCTTCAAAAGAACCAAAAGCAAGTAATAAAATGGCAATAACTACACATCTATCAATAGTTACTTTGACTAATAATGGACAAATGCTCCAATCAAAAGACACAGGGTGACAGAATGGATAAGAAACCAAGACCCATCTATATGTTGCCTACAAGACTCATTTTAGACCTAGAGATATGGGCAGATTAAAAGTAAGGGGATGGAAAAACATTTATCATGCAAATGCATATCAAAAGAAAGCCGGAGTAGCAATACTTACATCAGACAAAATAGACTTTAAAACAAAGACTGTAATAGGAGACAAAGAAGGACACTATATAATAATAAAGAGGACAATCCAATAAGAAAATATAACAATTGTAAATATTTATGCACCCAAGATGGGAGCACCCAAACACATTAAATGGTTAATAATAAACACAAAGGGACTAATCTATAATAACAGGGAACTTTAACAGCCCACTTTCGTCAATGGACAGGTCATCTAAACAGAAAATGAACAAGGAAACAATGGCTTTGAATGACACGCTGGACCAGATGGATTTAACAGACATATTCAGACATTCTATTGTGAAACAGCAGAATACACCTTCTTTTCTAGTGAACATGGAACATTCTCATGAACAGATCACATACTGGCCACAAAACAAGCCTTAACAAATTAAAAAGATCAAAGTCAGATTATGCATCTTCTCTGACCACAATGCTATGAAACCAGAAGTCAACCACAAGAAAAAATCTGAAAAGACCACAAATACATGGAAGCTAAATAACATGCTACTAAACAAGAAATGGGTCAACCAGGATATAAAAGAAGAAATTAAAAGTACATGGAAACAAATGAAAAGAAAACACAATGTTCCAAAATCTTTGGGATGCAGTAAAAAGTGGTTCTAAGAGGGAAGTTTATAGCACTACAGGCCTACCTCAAGAAGCAAGAAGAATCTCAAACCCTAATCTGACACCTAAAGAAACTAGAAAAAGAACAACAAACAAAACCTAAAAACAGCAGAAAGAAGAAAACAATAAAGAGCAGAAATAAATGATATAGAAACAAAAACAAAACAAACAAACAAAAACCCCACAATAGAACAGATCAGTAAAACCAGGAGCTGGTTCTTTGAAAAAATCAATAATAGTGATAAACCTCCAGTACAACTTATCAAGAAAAAAGACAAGGGACCCAAGTAAATAAAATCACAAATGAGAGAGGAGAAATAACAACAAACACCACAGAAATACAAGCAAGTATAAGAGAATATAATGAAAAACTATATGCCAACAAATTGGACAACCTGGAAGAAATGGCTAAATTCCTAGAAACACTGAAATAGTTTCAAAACTGAAACAAAAAGAAATAGAAAATTTGAACAGACTGATTGCCAAAGAAATTGAATCAGTAATAAAAAACAAAAACAAAACAGCAAAACCCTAAAAACCAAAAACTCCCAACAAACAAATGTCTCTAGGACCAGATGGCTTCACAGGCAAATTCCACCAAACATTTAAAGAAGAGTGAATACTTATTCTTCTCAAACTATTCCAAAAAAAAAAATAGAAAAGGAAAGGAAACTTGCACATTCATTGTATGAGGCCAATATTACCCTGATAGCAACACCAGATAAAGACACCACAAAAAAAGAGATCTACAGACCAGTATCTCTGATGAACATAGATACAAAAATCCTCAACAAAATACCAGCAAACTGAATAAAAAAATACATTAAAAAATCATTCACCTTGATCAAGTGGGATTTATTCCTCGGTTGCAAGGGTGGTTCAATATTCATTAATCTATCAACATGATACATCACATCAATAAGAGAAAGGATAAGAACCATAGGATCATTTCAATAGATGCAGAAAAAGCATTTGACAAAGTACAACATCCATTCATAATAAAAACCCTCAACAAAGTAGGTTTAAGGGGAACATACCTAAACATCATAAAGGCCATGTATGAAAAACCCACAGCTAACATCATCCTCAATAGGGAAAAACTGAGAGCTTTTCCCCTAAGGTCAGGAACAAGACAGGACTGTCCACTCTCACCACTATTATTTAGTCATTCAGGCAATAAACCCAAATTGTAAAGCCTCCATTTTCCATTTTCTCACATTAAGTACGAATCACCGTCTACATATCTCAAAGTTCTATAATTTTACCTATTTAAATTGAGATTCAATTAATTACATTTGTCCTTCATGGGAACCATGGAGACACACATTGAATACAGATGCACTTAAAGGTAATTTATGTTACGTGAATATGTGAGTGTATGTTAGATATTAAATGAAAAAGAATGTCCAAAGTGTTTCTGGTATTCTGGCCCTTCTGTTAAATTAATTTTCAATAGGGTTCTTATTCTTATTCCATTTGAGATCTTGCTGAAGAAATAAATAATATGATCATCAGAGTCCATTCTACCTCCTTCATTCTTTGTGTATATGTAAACCCTTTAGAAGTCTTTTTTTTTTTTTTTTTTAAAGATTTTATTTATTTATTTGAGACTCAGAGAGAATGAGAGACAGAGAGCATGAGAGGGAGGAGGGTCAGAGGGAGAAGCAGACTCCCTGCAGAGCAGGGAGCCCGATGCGGGACTCGATCCTGGGACTCCAGGATCATGACCTGAGCCGAAGGCAGTCGCTCAACCGACTGAGCCACCCAGGCTCCCTAGAAGTCTTTTTTAACCATGACAATTGTCAAGTTGCATTTTGCGCTCTAGCCTTATGAGGTGCTTGCTCTATTAAAATGAACAAACCCTGACTAGAAACAAGAATAATTCTAATAGTTGTTCATGTGGTACTGGCCATAAAACAGGCACCTTTATCTATAACTGCAGAGCTAAAAACTTAAGGAGTAGGAATACTTCTCCTCACTTTGTATAATGAGGCAATTAACTGTTACTGAGGTGTCTGAATGATTGCCAGTCTTTCTGAAACATGTACTTGGGCATGAGGTGTGTGAGATGTAAACACAAGAATCGCAATCATGGCTGGAACCAGCTGACGGGCTCCGTCTCACCCTGCAGTTAGATACTGGATCTGTAGTACCGATTACTTGGTGTGGCTTATACTTTGTACGGCACAAAGTACTTTCAAACTAAGTTCAGTTTGCAACTAATAACTGTAATGGATGTTACAACTACTTTTCCCTACTTTAACATTAGTCCTTTATTATAAAATACTGTATACATGTAAATTTCACATAATTACATTGGCTCATCAATCTGTTATTTCCCAATTACATAACAAAATAGTTACCTAACGAGCTTTATGGGGAAAGTGCTAGGAAATATTTTTAAGACTTCAGAAACCTTTATTTGCATATTCTAATTAGCAGTTTATTAATCTTAAATGCATAAGGAAATTAACTGCAGCTTAATCTCATAAAATTCATCACCGTACTCCTTTATTACACTGCCTTGGTATACATTACTTTGTAGCAGCTTATGTATTAGAGTAATGGCAAGAAGACAGAAAATCCTATCTCCTCTTTCCAATTACAAGTCTTTCCCCACTTACACACTCACCTACATTAAAATTTTTATACCTTCTAATAACCTTGGCTTTCAACAATATTTTCTCCTTTTCTCCAATAACCCTTTCTAATTCCCCCTTTCAGAGAATCTCTCTCATATCCCGAAAAGCAGACATAAGAATATTTTTGTATTGAGAAAATAGTTTTTCAGATCATCAGGTGATAATGTTTGCGAAGGGAATTATATCAATTCAGAAAACAGTGAAATCACTTCTACACACCAGAAACTGGGTGTAATGCTCAGGATGGAAGGTAAACTGGAGAAGCTCCCAGCTCTGGAGAGTTCTAAACATGGCTCTCTGGGAAGAGAAGTGTAATTTCTCCTGGTCCAACCCTGCCTGGTACTGGGGATACACTTCAGGATGTGCTGGTATGTCTTTAGGTTCCTGGGGTTCATGCCTGGGGCCTTTACTCCCCGAAGCACAAATGTAGCCCACTGATGTTTTTCTGCAGTCTCAAAGAAGAATGTATTCATTTAGGTACTAAAAGGCGGCACTGTTTTGTCATACCGGGAAGTTTGGAGATTTAAGAAAAACTTACGTCTTTACCATTTCACATGGTTCATAGTGAGTTTCCAAGTCCGATCTATTCCCATAAAAACCAAATGAAACAAACACAAACAGGGGACAGTAAAGATCATGCTCATCAGTCTCTCTTTCATGTAAAACTTGGCCTTTTATACACATTATATATACACACACACACACATTAGGTAGGGAAAAGTATTTGTTACATTCATTACAGTTATTAGCTGCAATTATAACCTAGTTTGAAAGTATTACGTACTGTATACTATATACACATATATCTGGAGAGATGGACAGAGAGACAGAGAATGAGAACACAATGATAGTAACACTGGAATGACTCTACTTTCTCAGAGTGACTTCTTTAGATCAAAGTCTACTTTCTTTGATTTATGTGGTCCACAGCTGATATTTAGGGGATATGCCCTGGTTTGACAATAATGGTTGTTAAAGTACAGAAATACTTTTGTACGGTTGGTAAACAGCTACTGCTTAAGCCCTTGAATCTAGTCCCAATATGCTCTGTACCAAATGTCTTGGGCCCTCCCCCAAAAACCCTCTCCCCACATATTTCCACATCTCAGAAACGCCTAGGGGCCCCAAGATAGTGCTTTAGCACTTGAGTCCATTCTACATGGTCAGTGCCCACGATACATGATCGGTGGAATGCTATAAATACCGCTCCTGTTATATCCCGATATGCTTGATTAAAACCACCACCATCAAGGAAAGCAGAAGATACTCCCATGATATTATAGCTGTGGTCCCTCAGAAGCACTACAGTTATTATATAAATATGCACAGTAGCCCAAACATGTTTAAGGAATAAGAACAGGTAAGTGTGGTTCCGTATCTTTTATGTTGCAAATCTACTCTTTCCTTACAAACATATTACACGTGGTCCTCTTTCTGTTTCCAATCTTTGCAAGTCTGATACAATATCCATATTATTCAGTGCTATTTGGGTGACAATTGTATAAAGCGACTGAAGTGGAAATTTGAGTGAAGGTATAGGTTACAGATCAGCTCAAGGCAGGAAGGAATGGATGAAATTCAGAATCCGTACCCAGTAGAATTAAAACAAAAACCAGAAAATAAAAAAAAAAGAGAGAGAGAGAAGTTAGGACCTTCAGAGCTGACCAATTTGAATCAGCACGGCTAAGAGCATCTTTTCAAATTTTCACCTTAGTTGATTTAACTCAGGTCCTTTTTGCAATCCCGATTTAAGTTTCTGGGTTCATTTTTAATGAGTTCTGTATCTCCAAATTATGATCCTGGCCTGGAAACTAAAGACTTCTTAAATCAACCAAAGGAAGTGTTAAAGAAATAATATAATTCCAAAGCAAGGCACGAGGGCATTTGTTGAAAAAATGGTATTCTTTAGTTCCCTGAATGAAGTCAGCTGGGGTGGGGAGGTACTTATGAGGCAGATTAAAAACATTTTGGTTGGTTCCATAGACCCAGACCAAGAAGCAAGGGCCACAAAACAGGATACCAAGCCTTCAGACAATTAGCAATCGACTGCCTATTTTTATTGGTGAAAAAATAAACAAACTGTTACAACATGGCCAGGTTTTTAAAATACATTGTCCATTTATTTTGAGTCTCCTGTGAATCTATTTCTTCAATCTATTTTTCAATTAATAGCTTCTAGGAAGGAATGTCTAAAAAAAAAAAAAACAAAAAAAAAACTCCAGACACCTTTTTCCCCCTTATCGTCTGTTTATGATTTGTTTGTTTGTTTCTCTGTGGGGAAAGCAAAACCAAGAAAAATCAAAATACAAGTGTTATTTAGATGACTGGCAGACTATTTCCTCAGTGTATGATATTATAGAAATGGATGTTTCTGAACCAAAACCATAAAAGATCTTTATTATATTTTGGAAAACATTTGTTTCCTTAATTATGTTTTTCAGAGAGCTCCTTCCCTAAATCTTTCAGATAATGGATCACACTGTAAGATGTCACCTCAAGTTATCACACTCATACATCACTCTGCTCTTCAGAGTGAAACTGATAAAAACGGCTAAGTCACCAGAGAAGGAATGACATGGTCTCATTAAAAATAGACATACCACAGACTTCTTTTGAAAATTCCTCCAAGGTAGGTACACTAGTTGAAAAGAGGTTTGAAATGTAATTTTCAAACATTTCTATTTAATTATAGCAAGACTCAATGTGTAGCATTGCTTGGCCCCATGGTTTTCTAAAGAAAAGTTTCAAACGTCTTTGAATTTCTCCTGTAAGGTCATTAAGCACATCTCTAATTTAGCTCTTTTGTCAGATTCACTTATGCTGTGTGGATTGAATCCTTCCCCACCCCCACTTACAAGTAGTAAAATATATGTGTTTTTAATTGCTCTTTAAATTTCGTAAACCAAAATAACATATGGCTGCTTACAAAGATCTAGTTAGCACATTTACCTAAATATGCTTTCCATGGTTCTGAAGACATGAAAATTAAAATGCAAATTGTAATGTGTACATGAGAACCAAGGGAGAGCAACCTTAACCACACTGTCTGCAGGCATACAATCTCCATGCTCTTAGCTAGCCATCATTTCTGATCTTGCCCTGGACAGAGAAGGCAGAGCCTTTGTCTCCAAGTTAGAAAGCTTCCATTTTGTAGTCTAAGACAGTATTAACAAAGCTAAGGCCCTGAATGACATATTATTCACCAGCAACGAATCAACCCAGATATCCAGCATCTTCTGATTAATGCCATAACAGAAACCAATAACAAAGAGAACCACCATTCAGGAGGGAGGAAGTTCGGTTATCAGTAAAATAATTCCATCATAATTAATTTTGCGGGAGATCAATCCAAAAAGTTTTTCTGGACAAGATACATCTTCAGAAGGATTTCAAGCCCTCTGAGAGTGTTAGGTGCTGGAAGGCAACAGGAACATGGGGAGAGCGGAGTTTTGATGAGCTTGACTGAAGACTCATGTAGCAGTCTTGGAAGGTGTATACACACAACAACAGGATTAGGGCAAGTTAAAATGAAACCACCAGCTGGTAAAAACCATGACTGGTTATTAACTTTTGATGTGTATGGCCTATTTGGAAAGTCATTAAATTGTATCTGTGCATTTATTAATTGTTTTAGGGGATGATGAAGTTTAAAAAGGAATTTGTGTTGCCCTTGTCCTTGTAAATCTAGCAGGTTTTAGGGAATTGTGGATAACAGTAGCTAACAACAAACACTAGTGCTAATAAACACTTGACCAACATCACTTCCATTTAACCCTTGCAACAATCCCATGAGCAAACATCCTTCTAATTGGACAAAATTAATCATATTTCTAATATTCAATACAGACGTGATTTGTAACTTCCATTATATGAAGAGAAGAGGGACTCTACAGAAACTGAGGCCAATAAAATTACTCACTGAAAAAAAAACTGAACAAACAAAAAAACACACGGTCTCCTAAAAAGCAATTGCAACTGCCATTTATCAGCAAGGCACTGGGCTAATTGCTGTATACACATTATCTCACAATGCACACTCTTATCTCACACAGTATTGCAAAGCCACTATCATTACCACTCCCATTGCACAGAGGAGGTAAACCAATACTCTGAAGAATTATGGACATGATGGCATTTCCTCAACGTAAGTGGCAAAGCCAGGTTCCTAACCCAGCTTTTCCTAACTCCCAAATCTGCTCTTAACCCCTTGATATGGATTCAAGTGTATCCGCCCCCAAAAGATACATCCAAGTCCTAACCCGTAATTCCCGTGAATGTGATCTTATTTGGAAATAGGGCCTTTGCAGATGTAATTAAGATCTCAAAATAAAACCACCGTGGATTTGGAACGGGCTGTAATTCCAGGGGCTGTGTCTTTCTGTGAAAAGAGAGGAGGCTGGAGACACATGGAGACACAAAGGAGAAGGCCGCATGAAGACAGAGCAGAGACTGGAGTAATGCCACCATAAGCCAAGGAAGGCCTGGAGCCCCAGAAGTGGGAGGAGGCAGGAAGGATTCTCTGGTAGAGCCTTCAGAGGCAGCCTGGCCCTGACCATGCCTCGAACTTTTGGCCTCTAGGATTGTTAGAGAATACATCGTTGTTGTTTTAAGCCACCAAGTTTGTGGTAGTTGGTGGTGGCTGCCCTAGGAAACTAACACACCCCTGGTAAAAGGAATGATTCTCTAAGTTGAAAGATCTAAGATAAACAGCTGACAGGAAAGGAGGAAACAAATAGCTGATTGTACATATTTTTAATAAGACACACTAAAATCAGAAAAATCTTCGAAGAATGAATTGAATGCTCTAAAAACTTCTTCAGCTATCAACTGGAGAATCTCACCCCTACGTAAGGAAACTTTAACCTTACCTTACTTGGGGGAAAAACAAGTGACAAGCTTCATTTTATGTTGTGATAAGGAGTGGATTTTATGTACAAGCTCCAACTACCAGTGTAAATTTCTCTGGGTCTTATCATGATGAAGATAATTACCTGAACTCTATCGCATTTAAACAACTATGTAAAATATATTTTCTCAGACAGTCTGCTGTCCATTATCTCTAAAACTTAGCACGGCACATTGAAATACTACTTATATGAATAACTCTCTATAAATAATATTGTATTGTTATACCACTCTTTTTTTTTTTTTTTACAATAGGAGAGCTTTCTTTATAAGGAAAAACTCTAATATCATGTCTTTTCATTGCCTGCAGCTTTAAACATTTTCAGAGGCAGAAACTATAGTAATAGCAGTTTGCAAATGAAGTGGTTTGAAAATCTTAAACTGCAATTTTCTCCCAAACAAAACAACAACAACTAAAAAAAAATCTCTAAGGAGAGATGAAACTGTAAAGTCTTTTATTTGGTATTCAGATCTTGCTGGATATGCTTTCAACAAAAACACTCTCCATTTAAATAGCATCCACATCTTTCCACCAAAATCTTTTCTTCCATATTATCTGCCCACAATGAAAATGAGGTTTAGCATCTCATGCTAGCCCAATTATTCAGATGCATTATTCATTTCCTTTCTGTTTCTGTATTCTAGTCTGAAATTTCCTTCAGAATTAAAAAAAATAATAAAAGTAAATAGAGGTACAACGTATCTCTTGTTTATTTTTATTTTTATTTATTTATTTTTTTAAAGATTTTATTTATTTATTTGAGACAGAGAGAATGAGAGACAGAGAGCATGAGAGGGAGGAGGGTCAGAGGGAGAAGCAGACTCCCCGCCGAGCAGGGAGCCCGATGCAGGACTTGAGCCCGGGACTCCAGGATCATGACCTGAGCCGAAGGCAGTCGCTTAACCAACTGAGCCACCCAGGCGCCCCTATCTCTTGTTTATTAAACCCCTCCCAAGGTGTCAGTGTTGTTAATGACACACCACTTATATTTAATTGTTTTCAAAGACATTTTGGCACGTGTTTTATTATTGTTACCTCATAAGGTTTGAATTTTTGGGAAAGCTTCAACTAATTATTATACCACTTAATATGTATTAAAAATCAGTTTTTACAGTCCTGAGGAAATATAGTCCTGATTTCTATCTCTTTGACTACCTCTGATTGTTTTTAATGATTTGCTCAAACTCATGTTCAATGTAGTCTCCTCTCCATTGGTCCACATCTGGGAACTGAAATCCCTGCCTCCAGTCTTGGTCCTTCTTCCCATCTGTTCCCCGGAACTCTGGGAAGGGCCCCCCCACCCCCCGGGGCTGCAGCCATCACCAGCAGCAGGAGATTCATCTCGATTCAACCGGAGCTAAGTGAAGCCCGCCACTGAATGAGGAAGGACAAGAGGCTACTGTCGTTTCTCAACGGGGTGGCAGAATAATGAGATTATTTTCTCTTGTCGAGCTGGGAGGCAGCACACTATAGTGGAGAGGAGGAGCTTTAGATTCATTCCAACTTCATCCAGACTGCTGATTTGCCTGTCCATGGATAATTACTTCACTTCTTTGGGTCTCGTTTTTCACTTGGCTAAAAAACAGGATGAGCATGTGACAAGGATTAAATAAGAGAATGTGTGTACTAGACAGCACAGCACGCAGAGTACGGAAGATACCCAGTCACATGATCATTACCTTCGATTAGCTCCCACACTCCCACAACTTTGACTTTTCTGTCTACAAAAAGGAAACAGACTCCCAGAGGGCTGCTCTTAATTGGGGGAGCAACAGCCCCCTTTTAATGGTTCTTCATAATATCTGCTATGGTTAATGAGCTGAAGACTGAATAGAAAGTTCTATGAGCAGGTGAAGCCCACAGCCTGGTGTGAGCTCATATTGCTGCATTTACTTTGGGGCCATTCCATTTGATTTAGCCTGTCCTTCCCTTTGGCAGGGACTGCGTCACTGCCTGGGGATCTCATTCATGGGAGGAGGGCACAAGTCTTGAGGACAAAGCACGTGAGAGCCCCACAGAAATCTCTGGACTGGAGTCACAAGGAGTACCAGTGTTTAAAGTGTTGTTAGCTGTTCTATGGAAACAATTTGGGACACATTCTACATTGCATCCTATTTTTAGGAATTCAAACTATTTATTAGATATAAAGTATAAAGATATAAAGTAAATCAACCTAGTTATTTTGATCAAGTAACTTTTCTTTTTTTCTCAGATGAGCACACTGTACAGTAACTTTTCATAAGCTATAACTTGAAAAATGGAGCTCTCGAGTCTGTGGTTGTGGCTGAAGGGCTGTTTTCTCAGTAGTTGTTCGAACAAGAGCTACGGCTTCTTTAAGGAGCCTCTTGGAGAAGGCCTTTGTGCCCACTTTTCCTCCAGCTTCCTCCTTGTCAGTGTTCTGTGGCTGAGGCATTTGCTCCAGAAGGTCAGGAGAACTTCACGGGGGCACTCACATCCCTGCTCTATTAGGACATGAGCCTCGAGCCGCCTCTTTATCGTGGCTGCCATGGATTCAAGATTGAGGAAGGGTGGAGGCCACATGGAGAACTCAGGAGTAAACAAACACACACTCCAGAATTATAGAGGACTGTTTCAGATCTTTATATATTGGGTACCATGTTCTCCCATATATTTTACAGGCTCCCATCTTCGCTTTTGTCAGAAGCTATTAATAACAGGAGAAGATGTCCTGATGCAGAAAGAGGGATAAGGAAACACTAAGGCCACTTCTAAAAGATGGGATCCAGGGAGAATCAAAATTCCCAGATTTCTGGAAGAGAACAGAAGAAGCAGGATCCTAGGTTACCTGCTCTTACTGCTGTTTCCTGTAGAGATGATGAGTATTAGAAAAGTAGACAAACTTAGGGGCAAGAACAGTCTAGTGTGTGGCTGTAAGGAAATCTTAGGAGCGGATCCAAAGCCTGAGGGGGTAGTGATGTGACAGGGGGATGAACAAGGCCAACCTACGATGAATGCCAGAAGTGGACAACAGTGATGCTGACGGAAGCAAAAGAAGTGTGGAATTATCTGAGCCCAGGGATGGAGACTGGTCATGCGCAGGCACCCAGAGTCACTCTCTAGAATAATCAGCAGGGAAGCTTAGTGCAAACTGAATAGAGTCATCGTTTCACTAATGGTAACTCTTACCAATGAACTAGTGTCACGTTGACCCAAGTAAGAATTCTCACACTCAGCATGGGCAAAAATGTAGGAAGTGGACAGCGTGTGACGGGTGGGAATACAATATTGTTTGACAGGGACATCTGGGTGGCTCAGTCAGTTGGGCGTCTGCCTTTGGCTCGGGTCATGATCTCAGGGTCCTGGGATTGAGTCCCATATCAGGCTTCTTGCTCAGCAGGGAGCCTGCTTCTCTCTCTGCCTGCCGCTCCCCCTGCTTGTGCTCTCTCTCTCTCTCTCTCTGACAAATCAATCAATCTTAAAAAAAAAACAATATTGTTTGACAATGTTCTCCAAAAGCCTTAAAGTATATAGCCTTTGACACAAACAATTCCACTTCAGGACTTTATTTTAATAAAATTAATTAAGGACCTATGCAAAGATATGGTTATGAGGCCATTAATTTTAATATTATAATAAAGGGTTTTGATAAAATTTTACTTTGACATTAAAAGTCATGCTGTACAAATATACTTATTTGCAGTGAGAGTATTTCACTGCATTTTTAAAAATTAAGTAACACAAACCTAAGTATAATCTTATTTTGTATTATAAAGCATAAACAGGGAAAAGTCTAATACAGTAACACCAAGAGACATTAGTAGTTATCACTGGGTGGCTGACTTCAGGTGGTTTTTAATATCTCATCTCTGCTTTTCTAAACTTCATTAATAACTTTCCTTTGTTTATCCGAGTTTTATCCCTTTTTTCTACCATTAACATAAATTAGTTATTTTGAGAAAAAAATAATGTTTTTAGAAAGAGCTGATGTTACTACATACCCAGCGGAATGGCTAAAGTGACATTCTACCAAAGGCTGGCAAGGATATGGAGTACAGGGAACACTTCTACACTGCTGGGATGATGTAAATTGGGTAGAATTACCTCGAAAAACTGGCAGTATCTATTAAAGCTGAACATACACATAGGCTATGACCCCAAATCTAGATATATATCTTACATACATAAGGGTACACACACACACACACACACACACAAAGACTGTTCATAGCAGCAGTATTTGAATTACTTCCAAACTGGAAGCAACTAAAACATCCACGTACAGCAAAACAGAGCACATTGTCAGATACCCAGACCCACATACACAGCAATGAGAATGAACTGCATTATCTTCAACATAGATGCAGCTGCCAAATTTAATACTGAGCAAAGGGAGCTAGATACAAAAGAGTACATACTGTATTCTTATATAAAGTTCAAAATCAGGAAAACACATTTGTGGTTTCAGACGTCGGGAGAGTGGTTGTGTCTGTGGGGAAGTAGGTTCTGGAAGGGTTGCCAAGGGTCTGCTGGGGCACACTAATATTTTATTTCTTGGTCTGGGTCCTGGTTACATAAGTGAGTTTGCTTTGTGAAAAGTAATCAAACTTACACTTAGGGATTTTTAGACATATCTCTGTGGATATTATACCTCAACAAAATTTGACCTCCTGCCAAGAGCTGGTTTCAGGCTGGGGCCAGGATTCAGGTCAGAGCTGTGGGCCCGTGGCCCCTGCATGGTGTGGGGGAGGGGCTGGTTACTGAGAGCACTGGGTGGAGAACCACTAGAACTAGATATGAATCTCTGTTTGGGGGCTCTGTCTGACCTGTGTCACAACTGGAAGAGGGACAGATGAGTCCAGAGATGTAGTCAGGGGCCAGGCCATGAAAGGCCCTGTAAAGTCAAGATAAGGATTTTGGTTTTCATTCTCAGCGTGATGAGAAGCCATTTCTATTTGCAGCCTAGGTCCAAAGAGATTTCGGAGGAATAAAAGACCAGGAGCCTCACTGTGCTCCTGGAGAGGGGCAACAGCAGTGAAATCTCAGAATGCTCCATTTAGTGTTCTGGCTAAAACACATCCTTATCTTGAAGGAGAAAAAAGACTGAACTGAATTCTGAGGATCAATCTTACAATTGTGGCAGAAAAACGAAAAAAATGCAGGGAGAGCAAGACTACACAATCTTGTGACAGATTTTTCCCATTATGTAAGAGCTTGCAGGCGCAGCAGCAGGTTTAGAACTAGTAGGTGAAATGTTATTTTGGAATAAGAGAAAATACCTTTCTCTTTATGTCAGCCAGAAGCCCTGCTTCCTCTTCCCTTCCAAAAAAAGACGAAAACTCTTAAAAACAAAAACAGAAACCAAAAACCCGTTCACTGTCCTTTCGCTGCCACCATAGACAAATATCTAAATGGAATAGTCTCCATGCTGGCAGATGCCCTAAAATCATTTGGCATTTTTCCCTGGCTAGAAATGTGTTTAATAGAAATGCAATAGTCTTACTTGGTGATATTCACTTAAAAATAAAAATAGGGTTTTATAATGGCAATCATGGAAATGGAAATAATTGCATTGTACAGTAAAATCTCCCAAAGTCTAATAGACAGTTTACTTTGAAGGAACAGGGGACTAAGAAAATGAGGTAATTGAAAATGAGAATGGCAATTTAAAAGTGAAAAATAAAAAAAATAAAATTTGACTCAATTTAAAATTTGTGCCATTATTTGACAATTACAAATATTAGAATATGTTGAAACATCACTATATTGATGGAAAATGAATAAGATGGGTCAAGAAATTTTGTCCAACTAGATTAACACCACTTTACCTTAAAAATATTACCCAAATATATAAAGGATTTTCCCAGAGAAATAAAATTGGAGCTGTGTTTGTGTTATATCAAAAGAAAATCCATCATTATGTTGATTTCTGGGTATCTTTGACATATGTACTAATATAAGAAATATTGTAAAGAACTTGTATAAAACCCATTAGGTTTGACTTCTATAGATTTTTTTTTTTTTAAAGATTCTATTTATTTGAGACAGAGAGAGCATGAACGGTGGGGAGGGGCAGAGGGAAAGGGAGAAGTAGGCTCCCTGCTGAGCAAGGAGACTGACATGGGGCTCTATCTCAGGACCCTGAGATCATGACCTGAGCCGAAGGCAAATGCTTAACCAACTGAGTCACCCAGGTGTCCCTTCTATGGACTTATAAACAGGTAATTTTTGTTCTCAGAGAATATGGTAAACAATTTCATAATATTCTTATTGTAATTGTTAATTATAGAAAATACAAACATAAAAGTGATAAAATATGCTAAACCTGTATCCTTCCACTATCAAAAATTATCTCATGTTCAACTGACTTTTTTGAACCAATCACCTCTTAATTCTTAGGGGCAAGATGAACAATTTCATTGATTAGTCTTGACTACGTGTTCTCTGACCTTTTACTACAAATTCATGAACAGAAAGCACTAGGGTCCAGATGGCTACATTTCTTTCTTTTCATATTAATTTCTGGGCATATTTCTCAGCAAGGAAAAAAAATGAAAATGTTAAATCACTGATTTCACTGAAGCTGGAAAAGGAAATCTGTTTTTATGTTTCCAGTGTCATCACTTCATGCACTGAGGCTAAGGGACAACAAACGCTCTCATCTTCCTCTGACAAGGAGACATCCTAGTTGTGTGACGACCTCAGAACATGATGACTCACAGATGATCAGTGTGGTGTCCAGAAGAAAGTGTAGGTTTTGGCATCTGAGTGTGGACGTGCACTCCACTCACATGTTCAAACCCACAAGAACCCTCATTTTCTCATCCATATAATATGACTAACAGTATCTACCTCCTAACATTCTTTGAACAATAAAACAGATAACAGGGGTCCCTGGGTGGCTTAGTTGGTTAGGTGTCTGACTTTGGCTCAGGTCGTGCTCTCAGGGTCCTGGGATCGAGTTCCGCGTCAGACTCCACACTCTGCGGGGAGTCTACTTGAGATTCTCTCTGTCCCTCTCCCATTGCCCCTCCCACTGTTCATGCTCTCTTTCTCTCAAATAAAATCTTAAAAAAAATAAAACATAACAAAAGATAACATGAAGTTGCCCGGCCAAGAGTTGATGTTATATGTTATTTTCCTTCTCTCCTTTGTGTGTGGAAAGAAAATTTAATAATATCCTATTTATCCACAGTACTGTCAAAGGCGCCACTCCTCTGGGTGGAGTCCTAGTTATTGGACACTAAAACCATATGATTTGGAGTAAGATGATGCCTCTTATTCTTGTGTTTTATAGATCGCACACGGATCCACAAGATGAAAGATGGTGTATTCATGTGCTAGGGCTTCCAAAACAAAATTCCACAGACTGGATCCCTTAAATGATAGAAATCTATTTTCTCAGAGTTCTGGAGGCTAGAAGTCCAAGGTTAGGACACGGGCAGTTGTGTGTGTTGTGAGGCCTCTTTCCTTGGCTTGTGGATGGCCGTCTTCTTGCTGCATCTTCATTTGTTCTCTCTTCTGTGTGCACATTCCCGGTGTCTCTCTGTGTGTCCCAATTGAGCCTTCTTCTAAGGACATCAGTCAGATTGGATCAGAGCCTGTCCTAACAGCCTCATTTTAACTTAATTTACCTCTCTAATGGCCTTATCTCCAAATACAGTCACATTCTGGGGTACTGGGGTTTAGAGCTTCAACAAATGAATTTGGGGGGACAATCATAGGCACACAAATTGCAGTGGGGAGTATAGGAATAATTTCAGTAGTTTCAATTATTTAAGTGATTTTAATCCTAAGAAGGAGCGAAATGATGCTTCAGTAGAGAGGTTTTCTCCCCTACGATATTACTTAAAGGCCAAAAATGATGTATATGGAAGACAAGGTTAAACATCATTCATTATCTGGTCCCCGGCCCTTCAAAACATAAGTTTCTCTCCGCGCGCCCCCCCCATTATGTTGACTCAGTATTTGTAATAATTTTGGAGTATCAGTTACAATTGATTAAAAGAAAAAGTTCTTTCATACAAAATCTGTTGTAGGCAACAATACCTCTGAGTATCACGTGTACATTTCAGGGGTTGGCCTGGCTCCTAGCTGTATTCTCTGCTTTGGGGTGATGCTCTTTTCTACATATCATGTCTGTTTTTGGTTCAGCTAAGGCTGGGGTTCTTAACCTAGCAGCTGTGAGTGAGCATGAGGAGAATCTAGCACTTCCCTGAAATATACACAAAAAGGCATGCGTGAACCCACATAATTTCCCTATGAAGATGCTTCATCTGTCTTTGCAGATCATTGAAAGGGTTTTGTGTTCTGCCTTCAATCATTTGAATACTCTTTAGTATAATAATGTTGATGACTACGTGCTGGGAATAGTTCTACATGCTAGTAATACAGTGATGACTGGAAAGACAACATGCTTCCTATAGGGAGCTAACATTCTTGATCCAAAAACAGGCTAGGAAGCCCTAATCTAAAGCGTAAGGTAACTTTGTTACCACTGTTCTCCTTGTATTCCAAAAATGAATAATTACCCTACTTGATTGGTTTACAAATGAGTATTTTCCAAGTCATTTTTAAGCATTAAGAGATTTTATTTCTTATTATTAAAGAAATAATTATGGGAAATCGTGTTTACTACTTCTAAAATTGTATCTCCATATAAAATTATACATATGCATATATGCTTATATAGAAGTTATATGTTTATATATATATGATCATATAAAAACTTTTCTTTTAAGTTGTTTCACTACTATGCATTTCCACCCCCTAAATAAAATAACATATATTTGCTTAATATTCTAGGAATACCTCAGTGATTCAACAGATTTTGCTACACAGAAAATTGGACGTTATTTTTATTCTCTACAGAACTTAGCCAAGTGACTTCTATGGAGTAGGTATTCAGGAGATGTTAGTACAGAGAACTGATGCATCACAGGACGAATGGATGAGCAGATAAATGAACAAGTCCACATGTCGAAATAAAGGGTTTGAAAGACTATACCATTTTTGTGGCTGTGATTACAAACAGGGTACAAACCAGTAGCCCTAGGACTCCCCTCCAGGAGAGACACACAACTGAAAGCCAGTTCCTACAGGCAGCATGGTCTTGGCCAGGCTGCTTTCAGCCACCTGCATAGGCCTATTATAGATCAATGGAAAGAACAGAGCAGGTCTTTCATCTCATTGAACCTGTTTCTTAGGTAAACAGAAGCCATGGACCCCTTCTGGTCCTGGGTTTCCCTCTCTCCACAGCATATTCCTTGAACCAAGGGGACTTTATTTAGCTTTTTTTCTTTTTTTTTTTTTAAACAACACTGCAATAAGAGTGTTATTTTCAGGGTCACATGCAAGGTGCTCTGACTCAGGAGCACTCACTGGGGCCAAAACCACACTCCAGACCTGAATAGTTTCCTTTTTTCTAAAAAATACACCATAGAATTTTTAAGGAATAAAATAAAAATGTATCACAAATTGTTGGAGCCATGTTGAAATCAATCGACTTTCCTGGCTTTTGATAAATTAATAAATTTACTTTGGTTGTGTTAATTTGTTAGGTGTTCTAGGTGATCGAGTGATAGAGGCCATCAGGCCCAGAGATGTTGCTGAAATTTTCCAGAACTTTTTTTTTTAAATGTAATAACTGCACTAGCCCAAAGCAATGAAAAACACAGAAATAATGAGCTATTAAGCTAATGAGTTAGTGCCAATAGGAATTCCTATAACCAAATTCTGAGCAGGCTACACTCTTAAGGTAAGAAGTATTCGTTACTCACCTGCACTCACACAAGAGTACCATCTGCTACTTGATGGCATCACTTGTCTCTTTGCAAAAAAGAAGCCTTTAGGGATGGTAGGCCTGATGTTCTGGGCTAATTATGTTAGATAATTATATCTTGCTTAGCTACATTTCCCAGGTAGTTTTATCTGAATTTCCTGCCTAACCTCTACACCTTAATTTTATTTCCTACTCTGACTCTTGCCAAGAGCTGCAATGCACCGTTAATCAGCTCCTTGATTCAGGAGCAGATGTAGGGACTGCGCTATCCCATCAGTGGGCGAAATGACTCCTGACAACACTGGGCTGTTGGCCGTTAGGCCGTGGCATGGATGCAGAATCTGGAACGTGGTTTGTAAAAGACAAAGGGTCCTTAAAGAGGGGAGGGTACTTATTGGGCAAAGCATCTGATATTGCATTTATGTTATATAAATCACACTGGGGTTGCCGCATATTTGATTAATATTTGTACCATCTTAGTAATATAAATTGGTATTGCATTTTCTAAGAAAGGATTGGCCTTTCTTGCAAGCCTTTAAGAATGCCAAGACAAAGACACATCTCCTGAGAGCTAGGGTGTTAGACCACTGACGGAGAGGATTTGGTACTTTTATTAGTGTCAGAGATATGAAGGGCAAATGGCTTTGGTGACTGACTTTCCATTAGGGTAGTGCTCTGTCATGGCACAGGCTGGTAGACTAGAGGGCGTTGAGATCAAGAAGCAATCACAAAGGAGGCCCCTGAATTTGGAAGGTCAGAGCAGAGGAACTTTCTCCACAGCCCACACTACCACTAAGTTCTACTGAAGAACTCAGGGAGCTAGCTGCCTTAGCCAGCAGATAGACTGTGCCTCAGAGTGGGGAGCTGACCTTTACTAAGTTGGGTTAAACATTTCTTTGGCCAAAATTCTGTTTCCAGAAATAAAAATATACTGCTTAGAGTTAAAATGCAAGGATGTTAGAAAAGAGGAGTTACAGAAAGAAAATGACAGTACATTCTCTAAGTATTACCTTACATATGTAATAAACCCATCTGGGCCCTTGAGACAAAGCAGGGGAGAACACTGAAGCTAGGGACGTTTGGGGCTGGGTTCAGAGGCACCTTACCTCTAGAATATGGCTGGGAGGGCTGGGCAGGGCCTGTCACAGGAAAGAAGTCCAGGATAGATACCATCATCTTCAGGGAGTGGGTTTGTAATAGGTTTATGACAACCGCAAGCAGGACAGCAGTGCCTTGACAACAGGTGGCTGGATATAAGCACTTACATTTTAACGTGTATGCCGGGTGGGTGGGAGGGGCCCGAGGATGATGACAGGGAAGAGTGTGCATGGTTCCATCTGTCCCACACATCCTTTAGCAATGACCTCACTCAACGATGCCTTCAGGGCCAATGTTGGGTGCAGTGTGATTTCGGAGGCTCACCAGTCTCCCACCTTCTTACTTCTCTTTAGAAGGAAGCTGTTTAAGGACCCAGGTCTTAGTCATTTCTTAACCACCCACAATAATTAGCTTAGTAGCTTAAAGAGAATAGATGGTCAATAAACACTGGTTCAGAGAATGAAGGACTAGATGAAGGAGTGAAAAGCAATTTCAAAATTAAATATGAAGGGTTTTAAATGCAAAACAATATGTACAAGGTGATGCAGTGACTGGAAACTTTATGCTAAAATTTAATGAAGCAACAAATGTAAAATGTCTGGCAGCAGCAGTCTTCCCCGTCTCTGTAGGGAGGATTTTAAAGCAAGGCAATATGAGCACTAGGTCTCCTATGAAACTGTGAAGGGAGCAGTGATGGGGGGAGAGATACAGCGCTGGGGTAACAGTGTCATCTCAACAGGAGAGCACCAAGACCGTATCCTCTTTGGATAAGCAGACCTGGTCAGAAAACAGGCACCCACAGGAAGACAAGGTTCTCCATTAAAAGAAAAAAGGTGCAAAATGGAGGGAATAAACTGCAAAAGGCAGACTTCTTTGGAGATCCTCGATAAGGGCTAGCTTATTTTTTTTTTATAAAGATTTTATTTATTATTTGACAGAGAGAGAATGAGAGAGAGCGAGCACATGAGAGGGGGTAGGGTCAGAGGGAGAAGCAGGCTCCCTGCCGAGCAGGGAGCCCGATGCGGGGCTCGATCCAGGGACTCCAGGATCATGACCTGAGCTGAAGGCAGTTGCTCAACCAACTGAGCAACCCAGGCGCCCAAGGGCTAGCTTATTTACCACAACAGTTTGTGCATAAATCAAAGCGGCGTATAGCTATTTGTCTGGTGCCACACAGCATGGCGTAATTCACACAACCATTGCTTTGCATGGCTCATAAGCAGACATGGACATTCCTGGTACAAGTGGCATGGTTATAAAGAAATCGAAATCCCAATGATTAATTAAAGTATCATTTTACATTCTGAGGACACCCAGGCGGGCTCTCAGGAGAACAAACTAATCAGAAAACAGGAAATTATTTTTAATATTTGCAAACACTGAGAAAATATTTGTGTTTTGTTATTTTGTTTTCCACCTCATTTCAGTTTCTTTGTTATTCTTTCAAAGCAATCTCTTAGGGAAAAAGAGGCATTATGCAAATTTCACATCAAGTGATGTTTTATATTACATCACCTCATTAGGCACATCCTAGTAGGTTTCAGGAGCTCTTTAAAATAAAATCCATTCTCTCCTCTCCTTCTCCTTCCCAGGGGTAAATCTGCTGTCAATCTTAAATTTAATATGTCTGGCTATAAATTAATCGTATTACTCTCTAGTCATTCCCATTTCTATTTCTTCCACCTTATCTTTCTTTGTATTACCATAGGATAGCTTTCCAGTGGAGTTGCATGCAAAACATACATGGCCTGCCTTTTATTTTCAACAGTAACACATGGATAAACAATAAGGCTTATTCACCACAATGGTTTCTCCATCTTGGTAGTATGTGTTATCACAAAAGCTTCCAGGGAGTAGATGGCTGAACATTAAGACATTTTTGCTGAGCAAGTGCTTCTTCATCGTCACAGTTCTAAATTGGAAGTCCTAATATGATGAGAATGATCAAAATATCTATAAAAGCTACTAAAAAGTAAAGTACTCTATCTGCATATTCCATTTGATCCCTGTGGGGAGCCAAAAGCAAGTTTCCGGGCAATGAATTCAAACATCTCAATCAAAAGGATGATTATTTCCCTCTCAGAACTGGAAAAACACTAAGGATTTACTTATACGCAGGCCACATCTTCTAAGTCTACCCAACTTTTCTCTCCTTTGTCATTACTAGTCTTTGAAAGGGAAATTCAGTTATCTGTGTGCAATAACAGCACCAGGAACATTTTTTTCCCACAAAATAGAGGACTGGAAAGAACTTTAAGAAATCATCTCTGTCGTCTTCGGTTGTCAGTAAGGGGTCTTGAGGACTTCCCTGAAGAGTCTTAAAGATAAGATCACCCTCTGCTAGTTGAACCAAAATACCAGAGCAAAACAAGGACTGGAACAGAATTACCACTGGGTGACCAACACTCCACTGTAATCTGACTGAATATCTTAACAGAGCTAAATAATAAAAGACAGGGGCAGAAGGAACCTAGACAGATAGCCAGGGTAGAGGTGAGAGGGTAGTGAGCAAGACGAACTCTGCATGACTGCAGCCTAAGAGAAAGGGCTCCATGGTCCAAAGATAGCCTAGTCCTTCTCTCAAAACCTAATTCACTCCTCGTGCTCCCAGTCCATGCCCAAGAAGCAAGCATCTGATTCTAATTTGGCCCCCCATGTGGTAGCCCTACAGGGAGGTATTTGGCAGGGTAGAGAACAAAAGCATCCAGTCCCTCCAGCATTCTGTGTTTCATTACAAATCGACATGTCGGTGTCCTGGTTTATACTTGGTTCTCCATGTGCCTTGCCTGCTAGAAGGCGCCGGCCAGACCATCCTACCCCTTCAGCAGTTACTCTTCTCATTTTAAATGAATATAGTGGCATTTTGATGGTAGATCTCAATCTCCCAGACTCTGATTATATTTGAGATCAAACTAGAGTGTGATGAATCAAGTTCTATCAAAAGAATCTGACTTTGAATCGTAGAAAACTCATTAAGGTAATGTCAGCTATTTTGACAGACAGCCTTCGAGGCTTCTCCACGTGATGCAATTTCAGAATTTGATGCGAGCTAAGTTTCCTTTCCTTTCAGAAACTTCTACACATTTCATCTACACTATCTTAAGAAGTTGCTTCAGATAAAATCTCTACTAAATCCTTTCTAATATAAGGGAAGCCCAATTTCTTTGTTTTTCTACTTTCTCATTAAAAATGAAATTTCCAAGGCAGTTCAACATTATTTTTATTTTCTCAAGGACTTCTTTTTTTATAGACCTTTATCCTACATATATAACCCCAATTATATTTCTCCTCCTCAGATCATTTATGCTTTTTAAAAATTTCTCTGAACCATGCCTATACATATTTTATACATTTCACTCGGGTTAGATCGCCCCTGTCTTGAGGTGATGTTCAAAACAGGATAATAGTAATTCTAAATGGCAGTAGAAAATCAGTTTTTTTTTTTTTTAAAGATTTTTATTTATTTATTTAACAGATAGAGAGAGAGCACAAGTAGGCAGAGCGGCAGACAGAGGGAGAGGGAGAAGCAGGCTCTCCGCCGAGCAGGGAGCCCGATGCGGGGCTCGATCCCAGGACCCTGGGATCATGACCTGAGCTGAAGGCAGCTGCTTAACCGACTGAGCCACTCAGGCGGCCCGAAAATCAGTTCTTTAAAAAAACAACTGGTTATATATTTCTAGACTATTCTTACTCCAGATGATTCTTTTATACATATTTAGTTTATATTACTTTAGATCTTTATTTCCCATATTTGTCCAAAGCTGACCTCTCTCCACTGAATAAGTATCTGTTCTTGGTAAAATACTCTGGCTTCAGCAGTATGGTATCATAAGTTACGTTTTCTTCTAATTTTTTCCACCTCTGTCACTTTTGATCTGAAATTCACTTGTAGTTAACAACCCAGTAAATTACAGCCAACTTTTAGTTCTTTCCAGCCTGATTATTTTTCCCACAAGTGATGTTTTCAACTCCAGTAGCAAACACCTACTCCATATAAGTGGTTCGATTTCTTTGCATTTCAAATAAGCTCTGGGTGTTGTTACTTTCACGAAGTCTATCAGAACTAGCCAGTTTCATGGAGGAATTCTGCTTGACTACGTTATTTTTGGAACCATATGGGGGGGGTGGTGTGTGTGTGTGTGTGCGCGCGCGCGCGCGGTATTTAGAACACACAGAGATACATTAGGTTATCACAGAGACATGCACTGGTATATACCCCAAGAGGTGAAAAATACATGTAATTATACATATGTGTGTGTGTGTGTGTGTGTGTAGTGAAAGTGGATGCTTTGCCTAATCTGAACAATATCTATTGCAAGACTAGAAGAAGAATAAATTGCCCATGGATGGAAGGAGGAAAGAAGTCACTGCCATTGAGTATCTTGTAACTTCATTATCATGTTTAGAGTATACTTTTAGATACTGGTTACACCCTTAAAAGTTAGAACATTCCAATGCCAAGTATTTATATTATAATCATCTGCTGTATTGATTCATCTTTTTGCTACTTTTTATTAGCTTGGATAATATGTGTCTAGTGATTCCAGAATTTAAGTCATCTCTGAAAGTCTATGAGACCTGTGCAGTGACTGTTCATTTAGGAAATGAACATTTCTTCCCTGCTTTGGTGGACATTACTTCATTAATACTTCCTATTTTTACATTAAAACCTTATAAGTTATTCTACCAGTTCTCTTCATGTAAACTCATAACCGTGGTTAATAGAGCTGAAACCTCTGTCCATGATTATGTATTAAGCTTCGTTTATTAGACTTGCCAATCTCATAGCACTGATCCTAGTAATTTGGTTGCTTCGATCACCTTACTGTCTTGTCTTGATGTTTTACAATGAAACAAAATAAAAAAATCTTGGTTTCTGGAGACCTTTACATGGCTGCCTTCTAAGAAGAAAGATAATTGATTTTTAACATTTGGGCTAACTAGGGGCGCCTGGGTGGCTCAGATGGTTAAGCGTCTGCCTTTGGCTCAGGTCATGATCCCCAGGTCCTGGGATCGAGTCCCGCATTGGGCTCCCTGCTAGGCGGGGAGCCTGCTTCTCCCTCTGCCTCTCTCTCTCTGACTCTCATGAAAAAATAAATTAAAAAAAAAACAAAAACATTTTAACATTTGGGCTAACTAGATCAATAGGATTTTATAAAAACATGAGGTACTAAATAGAATCACAGTCTGGCTGGACAGAATGCAGAGTAGGCTGTTTTGTTCTAGTTATTTCCCCATGTTCCTTCTGGCCTTGTCCTCCTGTCCCTGGCTCTTGCCCACCCAACCTCCATTGCCTGCCTGTGAAGTTCCCTCCTTCCTGTTACCCAGCATGGAACCACCTCCCCTTGTCCATTCTTCCTCCAACTTACAAGCCTAAAACTGAGAGTTGTTTTATTTTTTTGACAGAAAACAATTCCCTACCCTAAGAGAATAAATTCCTCTCTGCTGGGTGACTTTATGTCTGTGTGTTAGGGCCACCCTTCAGGCACTGCCCAGCTAGAGGCAGACCTGGCTGTCTCTGCCCTTGCCCATTCTAGCAGGGTCTCTGAGCAATCTATCAACAGCAAATTAATAAGGTAAGAATGCAGTGCTGGGCATGGCATGTGTGTTAGGCTTAAGTGTGTGAGTTTCTTCTGAAAAGAAAAAAGAGTCAACATTTTGTTTTCATATCTCACGTCTGAAAAGTGGATAACCTTTTGCAACATTTTTCTATTTCATCAATTACAATTCACCTGTGCTATTTGAAATACCTTGATATTAAAACATGAAAGTCAAGTGCTCTATAGAAAGAGAGGCATGTTCTTATTTCTTTCACATCAAATGTTTTTCAATATGGTTCCAAACAAATTGCCATCTAAACCATATTTTTTAATATACTTGTCAGGGCCAAATCGAGGATATTGGGGAAAAAAAAAGCAGAATTTCAAAATGAAGCATTTGCAGCTCTCATAAATGTCCCTTTTGGCCTCCTGCTTAACAAAAATGCTTCAACCTTCTGCTTTAATTGTACTAAAAGCACATCCTAATTTTGCACTTTAGGAAAAATTAAAAATTTCCCCAATTAGCTTATTAGGTGGCCCCTAATAAGCCTTTCTTTCTTTTGCTCTCTTTCCTTCTCTCTTTCTCTCCCCACTCTCCTCTTGTTTTTTTTTTTTGTTTGTTTTTGTTTTTAACATTTTGGTAGAAAATACATGTGAGTCTAGAAGCACAAAAGCCTAGATTTTAATCTTGGTTTGGACTCTTAGCACCATTTTTACTCTTTTCCTTTGGTGAATTAACCCTTCCAAAGGTCTATGTTTCTTCAGGTATAAAATGGAAATAATAATATATAATTTACAAAGTTTTGGGGATGGACGGAATGAGCCAATAGATGTAAATGTCCATGGTAAGCATTTAATAAACACTAATGCCATTTTTCCTCCATTCATAATCTAATTTAGAAATTTTATAATATTATTTATCTAAGAGGACAATACATTTAGCCTGAATTTCAGATCCAGTACCAAGAGGGGGGGAACAAAAGAGTTATTTTCTTTAAGAGAATTTAAGATACAGAATGAAGGTCAAATGGCTATGGCATTTCTACTGGACTAACAGTCTGCAACATTATTCACTCTCCTATAAAAACTACCCCGTCACTCGGTTTGGGTAAATCACAGGCAAACAGGATAACAGAATCCAGCTGCCTTTTTGGAGACTCAGTATTTTAGAGAAGTTCTGTCATTCACTGGTGGGAAATAACAAAACTTGGAAGACAAACTTGTGTATTATTTCATTCTTATCCATTCTTAAAAAAAAGTGAGTTCTTTAACTTTCTCTGAGCTTCTGTAACATTACTTTTAGTTTGCATGGCAATGGGATTTGATTCAATTATAAAAGAAAAAACACAGAAACACTGCAAAGTAATGTGGATGGAGTGAGGGAGCTGCAGCTTTCCTAAGGTTATGGGTCTGGGGTACACTTACTTGGATCAATGGAAATATTTTCCTTTAGGAGGAGCTCTGAGCCAACAATGAGTGAATCCTGCCAGGTCCCTGGTGGACACAGGCTATCTTGGCTAAAATATGGAATAAAGGCATCCACAATTTTTTTTTTTTTGAAACAACACAGAGAAAAGGAAAATCTTTGTTTCTGACTTTTTGAGTAAAGTTGATCTACTTGATTCATTCAAATTATCATTGCTCTAACCATATAAAATGATATTTTATTTGGCAATGTGATACCAGGTTCATATGTACCCTCATCATAAATGGAGAGATGGGAGAATAAAAGGTCCCCCAACACCTCTAACATGTTGCTCTCACCTGTCTATGCTGACAGAGAGAGCTCCATGTTCCACAGTTGAGGGAATAAATCATCGTTACTCTAGAAATGGATTTCTCACTTGTTCATTTTAAAACAATAATCTCTGCTGACTATGATGATCAGTTTAGTGTGCAAACTTAGCTGGGCTACAGTGCCCACTCAACCAAACATAAATCAAGGTGTTGCTATGCAGGTATTTTGTAGATGTCGGTAAGTCCATTATCGGTTGACTTTCAGTAAGAGAGATTAGGCCACATGAGCTGGATGGATCTGATTCAATCAGCTGAAAGGATGAAAGGACTTGGTCTTCCATGGAGAAGATACTCTACCCATGGGCAGCAGCCTTCTTCTCATTCCTGAGTGCCTGTCTGCCTCAAGTTTGGACTTGCCAAGCCAGGTCCCACTACTGAATAAGCCAATTCCTTGCAATGAATTTCTAAATATATATATTCTTACTGGTTTTATTTCTCCGGTTGAACCTGGATTGGTACACTGGCCCATGGAACTCAAAACCCCTCTCTCCTCGCATTCCTAAGCTTTCCCAAATAGCTCCTGATCTTCCCTCCTGTACAAAATACACACACTGATGTTTTAAGGAATTGTTACGAGTTCTAAATTTATTCAATCTTTTATCCAAGATGTACCAGTAAAATCCCTTCAGAAAATAAATAACTTTATTTTCATTATAAAAAAGTTTCTATATCTTAAGGCAAATGCTGTTTAAAAACTATTCTTTGCCCACCTTGTATTCTCATAGTACCTAGCAGAGTATTCTGTATTCAACAAACCTTTGCTCAATGTTTCTTAATAAAACTAGATATTTGCAAGGGATTTTTATAGTAAAATTCTTTTTTTTTCAGTATCCTATTGAGGAGAGAGGTATTTTTAAACATAATTTACACAAAGTAATCAATTAGGTTTATCTTCATTTTATGATGTCATTGAAATGGATAATTTTAAAGATGATATGCAAACAAAAAATGTTGATGATTTAAGTATATGAGAAGATACTTGCCAAATTCTACAGTGTGATATAGGATTGCTTCAAAGTGTCCCTTCATTCCTATTTCAGTCATTTAAAAATAAAGGAAGCTATGCACAGGCACTCACAAAATAAAATGGCAGAAATAACAAGTCTTCATCAAGTTCTAGAAGGTCAATCTTTTTCAAAGTCACACCTCAAAGCTCAAGAGGTTGGCACCTTGAAATGCAGTACGCTTAGTAGAGGTCAGTCAAGCTGTCCTCAGTAAATTTGCCCTTAAGATTAATTTATTAATCAGAAATATTGGACTTGACCAAAAGTCACTTGGCAAAGAGCATTTCTAATCAAAGACAAAAAGTAAAAGGCACGAAGGAAAACGTTCTTTCATGGTGGTTGAAGAGATGGGATGGGTGGATCCCATGCTACGGTTTGCTCTAGCCTCACTTTGGTGGGCGGGGGGGGGAGGCCTGACCTCGCCACATGTTCACGCTTTCCTCAGTAAGTCAGCACGCAAGGCTTATGAGAAGCTAGATTTGCATTTGAACCCTGCTTTCTCACTTCCAGCTACAGTGACCTTTGGTGAGTTTATTAACCTCTCTGAGCCCTACTTTGCAAAGTGGAGATAATAAAAGTTAGTTCACATAACTCTGAGAGCTAAAGGAGATAAAATGTCAAGAATGGTGTTGGTCAATAGAATTTAATGAAAATCTCTACTCTTTCCTTTATCTCCCTTCTCAGAGCAGGTATTCTTTTTTTTTTTTTCCCCCAAGGCAAATTCCATATTGTTTTGTCTCTCCTGGGGCCCCATCATTAATCTTTTTGTTTTAAATCTTAGCCTCTTCCTTTCCACTGCTTCCTCCATTTATAAACTTACTCATAACTCCCTCATTTTTAAAAATATAAAAAATTCCCAAACCCTCGCTTTGGTTCTGTCTTTTGACTAAGCAGCAAATCTGTATTTAGCCATCCCTCCTTACCATGGAACTTCTTGAAAACCTTCACTTGCTGTTCCCTTTTTCTATTCATTCTCCGGTGGCTCTACGCACCATACCCCACCGACAGGAAACTCCAGTGGTCTCCCAACAGCCAAAGCCAAGGCCTGGCTTCCCCCATATGATGTCTCACCACTGACCACACCTCAATTTTCTTTTGTTCATTTTTTTTTTTTTTTACTTGTTTGCTTATTGTTAAACACTCCTTTCCTTTAACTTCCTGATTATTAGGATTTCCTAATTTGACTCTCTTCCTACTGCTCTGATCATCACTTTTGGGTCTTGTTAGTTAGCTGCAACCTCTCCTTCAATTACCTTTTCAAATTAGTGTTTTCTTTCCTTCAATGTTCTCTCCTTGCTCTTCCCATGACCTCACTGAGTCATCTGATGAAGGCATGACAACTGCTCAGAGTCATGCACTTTATCTTTACTCCTAGGTACAGGGGAAGATGGTCTTTTCCCCTCTCCTAAAATTACTCTGCAGATAAGCAATCATGACTCATGTTGATTCTACTACCTATACACTTGAAAGAAAGTCTTCCCTCTTAAGGCCCAGGGAGCGGCTCAGACATCCAGTCTTGTCCATACTGCGGTGGCCCTGCACAGGATGTTCTCTTCCTACAAACCCGGCTCTCCCTCCATGCTGTTCTCCAAATAACAGCTGGGATCTCCCACTTAAAACCACTCCCTTTGCCCTTTGAGTGGAATCCTTAAGGTCATGCAAGACTCCTTTGTCTCCTTTCTCTCTCTTTGTCTCTCACCTGCAAAGTTTCTACTCCAGCCATTCTGACCTCTCTCATTTCCTCCCAAGTACGTGTCCCCTGACCTCCATCTCCGAATCAATGCACATTCTGACATCTCTAATCTAGAATTCCCTCTGCCATTTTTTTTTTTTTACTTAACTCGTATGAATCCACATGTCAGCTTACATGTCACAATTCCTGATACACAAGAAACAATAAATATTTGTATACTGATTATCTCAACCATTATTCCAGTTGAGGCTTTCATCAATTCTATCCATATTGCTGAAATAGCCTCTATTTTCCCTGTGATCATTCTCTCTCTTTTCACCACAGCACCCTCTATGGAGAGTCTAGCTGCCTGGGTGTGGAATATTATATTTAATCCTCTAATTTTCCCTTTTAGTTATTTCTACCTCTTTGCTCACCCCATTTAACTGAGTCTTCCAGTATTAGTATAATTATTTAACACAAAAATTAATTAGACAAATTACTAATCTTTTGATTAATATACTGATGGGACACAATGAAAATGCTAATCTTTAGCTACCATTAAGCAATGTTTTTACCTATGTTTCAAGAGGTAAACATCATGCTTTCTTAAAATGCATAGGGCCAACTTGGAAAATTCACTTTCTTAATAACTTCACCAAAGTTTAGAAATTTTTTTCTAAAGATAGGTTATAACTTACAATACCAGAGTCATGTTTTCTTGTCTTTTGGATGCCACTAAATCACAGTTTAGTATCATCAAAGTATATTGAATTTTACATTGCTTACTTTACAGGCAAAAATTGTGAACATAATTCCTTTTCAATAGATACAAAATCTAATAGTAAACTACCCAAAAGGATGGATAATTTATATTGCTTCTTCCAACAAAAGAAGCAATAAAACTATGACTTATGAGAATAAGACCACATTGAGAAATTAAAAGAAATGAAACACTGGAAACCAATGAAAACAACACTAAATACAGTCAGAAAAACAGGAACCATATGAAGTTTACACCTCTACAGTTAAATAAATCTTGATAGGTATAAGGAATAAATACTTCACCAAAAATAATCCTTAATTAGAAAGTATAATGTTTTATAAAATAATATATGACTCCAGTGCATCTAAGATATATAAATAAGCATTTTAAAGCAGGTTAATAGGTTGTACCCAAATATAGGGAAATATTTTATCTAAAAGCATTAGGATTGCTAAGACGTTTCTCAAGTTGGATCTAATGAAACTTTCTCTTGGTATCTAACTTATCAAATCCAGGTTCTTAAAGTATTTATTTCAGAATTATATTTCATTGTTTAATGATTTTTGTCTTTCCTAAGTTCAGATATTACTACATTTGGCAGTTCTGGGGTTATAAATATAAAACATGTTAACATCCTTTTGGCTTTGGATACCCATTAATGGTTTCCTTTGTTTAGGGAGAATTTGTTCATTCCCAAATTGGTAGGCTTCCCTCCAAACTCTATGGCTCTTCCATGGAATAAAGTAACTTTGTCTTGTTTCTATGTCTTTTACAGAGCTAAGAACAACTGAATTAATAAGTAACATGGCAAGAATAGACATGACCCTAACGAATGGCAAAATCATTACTTTAAAATTGATTCCATTTTTAAATTTTGTAGTAATAAAAAGAAGAGATAACATTACTACTCTTGTAAAGTTGTGAGAAACCAATAATGAGTAATTCTACATTTGTTGGCTAACGGTATGGCACAATCAAACATTTATCAAAACAAAAATGAGATCCATATGCATACAAAATCAACTCTTTATCGTAAGCATCATTAGAAACTATAGAGCCCCAAATGAACTCTTGAGGGTAAGGCTCTTAAAATAAAGAATAACATTTTAAGTGCATAGCTATTACAAACTCATTTGATATTCATTTTAATTGCCATGACTATAATGAATATACTTTATATTCAAACAGATGTCATAAGTACTGCAGAAGTTCCAATATAATTCAGTCTTAGTTAAGAACGAGTAAATGGATATTTAAAATTGAATGTTACCAGGAAGGAGAAAAAAAAATCCCAATTACAGCAAACATTAGCTCCTTAAAACAACAAATTAAAGATTTTATTAAATTGTGTTCTTTCTTATTTGGACATACACAGAACACAATCATACAGAAACACTTGCTGTCAACTACTCCTTTTCCTTGCTTCAGCTGTTCTACAGATTAGCTAGCCTGGGAAACAGAAATTGGGAGCATGAAGAATGACTCAGAAGTGAAGGCTGCTGTATAACATTTAGAGACTTGTCTATGAAAAGGATTAATAAATACTACAATGCCAATCTAGGTTAGCTGAAGGAGCAGATGATTATGTATGCCATTTTCTTTTAATTGGCCAGACAAGTTCTAATATTCCCTTTAATCTTCTCCAACATGGAGAATTGAAATCTTAAAGTCTAATATGAGAGACCTTTACACCATAAATTAAAGATGGCGTTTCTTAGTGTTTGGATCACAGAACTACCCACAGATGGTTTTTTAAAAGCAAACATTCCTGGGCCCCAACCAAGTTCTATCAAATGAGAGTTCCAAGAGTGTGGCCCTGGAATCAGCATTTTGACAAACTGAACTTGTTTAAAACAACTGCCTGAAGGTAGGATGAGGTAATACTTAAAATTATATATTCTCATTTCATTCCAATCAGCATTTATTAAGTACTAATCTTTTGTGAGTGAAAATTATTTTTATATATATGTACATACAGGCAAGCAGCATATGATAAACTTATTTTCAAAGTACAATCTATTAAGTACAATAATCATCTACAAAGGTCTGGAAACACAATGTATGGAATCACAAGAAAATAATCTGCTACTGTGCAGATTAACAATTAACTCTTGATTTTAATTTAGTATTTATTTCCCCTGAAAAGGCGTCTGGAGGTTGACAAAAAGTATGTTTAGCTTATTATTAGAAAATGTAACTGAAATAGTGTTTAAAAAATTTATCCTATTTTTCCTGATGTTTTAGAAACCCTCTGGTTTTGAAAAGGAGCATAGTAAGTGTGTGAGGCCTCTTAGTGGCTGCAGGGAGGAGACAGGGGGCTTCCGGGAGGGAAGAGGGAAGGAATGAAAAACAAGACCAGCACCAGAGGCAAACTCTCCTGCTTACTTCCAACCTAATTCTCCTAGCGCCCAAACTGTAAACTGAACTTATTTAAAAGTCACACTGTGTTTTGTAACCACCAGAGCAAAATTCAAAAAGCAAAAGTTGACTTTGGAGTCAAAGAGAAGAATGGAAGAAAATAAAGCTGATGGTACCAAGCCACTTGTCTGGTCAGCAGTTTGCCCCCATCCTCACCCACACCCACACCCCTCAGGACTGAAGACTAATTGACTGAGATCTTTGGAATGCACCTCAATAAAGAGCATTCACTCATGAAACTCAGCGCCGACAAGCTGACAGAAGTTGTTAATTGCACCCAGTGCCCTGTATTTTCTATCATCCTTGGTTGACTTTTCCCGGCACTGAAAGCAGGATCTAGTAAAAAAGGCGATGGTAAGTGCAAGTGCAGGGAAGAACAGTTGGGCTGTAGGGACTTGGAAGGCTTCCCATGGCCCACAGCAGTGGCTTTCAAAGAGCGGTCTCTAACCCAGCAATGTTGTCATTGCCTGGGAACTCAGGTTATTAATGCACTCAGGCTGCTATAACAAAATACCACAGCTGGGGGGCTTAAACAACACACATTTGTTTTCTCATGGTTCTGGAGGCTGTTAAGTCCAAGATCACGTTGCTAGACATCTTGGCTTCTGGTGAGGGCTCTCGTCATGGCCTGCAGATGGCTGCCTTCTCACTGTGTCCACATGTGGGAGAGAGAAAGAACTCGCTTTCCCTCTTTTTATAAGGCCACCAATCTCACCAGCTTTATGAACTCATTTAACCTTATTTACCTACTAAAAGCCCTATCTCAAATTCAGTCACATTGGGGGTTAGGATTTCATCATACAAATTTTGGAAGGACACAATTCAGTCCATTGGACTCATTACATATGCAAATTCTTGAGCCCCACCTCAGCCCTAGTGAATCAGAAACTTGGGGACTGGGGCTCAGCAATTTGTGCGTTATTAATGTCCCAGGTTATTCCAATGCCTGCCGAAGTCTGAGAAGCACCAGCCTTCAGGGAAAAAAATCCCAGGTCCACAGTGGAACACTTAGTTCATGCACCCCCCAGCACACCCTTCCGCCCCCAGTTTCTCCCATGTGTTTTCCAACCTTATTTCTTCTTATTGTTACTGAACTCTGCTTTTGCTGAGCTACTTCTCACCATGACCTGACGGATCATTCACATTCTGTCTTCTGGACTTTTGCTTACCCTCCTTCAACATCCTCAAATCGTCTTTCTGCCTCTAAGCACCACCTCAGTGTCTGAACCAATCATGTCCACAATTTACAGATTTTACTTTCTTAGAGTCCATAGGTTATACTCATCTATAATTTCAGCACAAGTCTTTGCACATTAAAAAAAACACTCAAATCTTTAAAATATTGTATGTTTTTTATAACTCTTCTTTGTAAGTATTCCACACAATACTGCCTCCAATCCAACACTGATTTGGGGCAGCAAATAGCCCGTTGGTCTGTGATGTAGCACGATGGCACTTCTAAAGTTACTTAATATTAAGAATAATCAATACACTATTTGCTATTTGTGAAGTCCTTAAATGCATCAAACACTATAGTAAGCATTTAGTGCATGACCCTATGAAATTCTCACTCACCTGCAGTAGGCATTATGATCCCTATTTGAATGAAAAAGACATGGGATACTGAGGCTTAAGAGTTCAATTAATTCACCAAAGTCACACCTGGAGAGCGGCAAGGCTGAAAAGTGTGAACATTTGTTTCTCTGACTCAGAGCACATGCTTTATTTCTACTCTGTTATACTATAGACTGAGGGATTTAGTTTTCTGTCAACATCTTGAATCTGCTGCCAAGAACCCCAAAGCATATGGATTTCTTGGAAAAGATATTTCTAATGTATCCTTTGGAAACTCTTTATTTTCTATACCTCCCCCCCCCCCCACACACATCCTGAGGCATCGTTAAAAGGAAGCCATCATGAAAAAAAAATTAGGTTGAACTTCTTGAGACAAGCAGATACTGTTAAATGACTACAGACAATAAAGAGCTCTAAATTTTATCGCTATTCTACAAGTTATTTACCTCGGGCAGCCTTTAGAATGCTTTCAGCTTTACGTTAAAGACAGCTGAAGAACTCAGAAGGCATTACCTGGAAGTTCACAAGAGGCGCTGATACACTTTTGCCCAAAGCAATTACTGATAATTAAGCACCAGAAACACTCATACACACGTATATGCACGTAAAATTGAAAAATCTGTAAGTTGAAAACAAAGGAATTTTTTTCTGAAAACTGTACTTTTTCAGTTTCATTCCCCAGAAAACCAACCAAGGGATGTTTTACTTTTTTCACAGCTGCCTGCACTTTGGAGACTTTGCTGTAAGATAATAAGTCACACCTGTTGGATTGTTTAGACCATTCCAAGCACCAGCTGAGATAGTAATTAAAAGTAACACTCTATTCTCAGCCTACCTGGTGTGTTCAACAACCTCGACATCTTGCAGAAATAGGAGACGTACTGCTCACAGTGCTCGGCGCTGCTGGTGACGGCGCTGATCTGGTCCATGGAGGCGCTGTACACGAGCTGCGTCACAGAGTACTTTTCTGGGCTGTAGCCCACCACTGTGGTCTGCATCTGCAAATTGTGAGACACTATGGTCCACACTTTGTCCTCTGTGGGGAGAAAAATACCACGAAATGGGGCATTAGGATGCAAGGACTTCTTTAAGTGGTAGAAAATAACTGAGCTGCACTTTCTCTGAACTGATGTAGAACAAAGTTAAGGATCGCCATCCTTCAAGCTCTATCCTGCAGGTTTTCCTTATATAGACAAAGTAGAAAGAAATGCTTTTTATTAAGAAGAAATGCAAGGGGGCTCCTGGGTGGCTCAGTTGGTTAAGCGACTGCCTTCGGCTCAGGTCATGATCCTGGAGTCCCTGGATCGAATCCTGCATCCGGCTCCCTGCTTGGCGGGGAGCCTGCTTCTCCCTCTGACCCTCCCCCCTCTCATGTGCTCTCTCCCTCATTCTCTCTGTCTCAAATAAATAAGTAAAATCTTTAAAAAAAAAAAAAAAAAGAAGAAATGCAAGGGACGCCTGGGTGGCTCAGTTAGGCTGCTGACTCTTGATTTTGGCTCGGGTCATGATCTCAGGGTCATGAGATGGAGCCCTGCATTGGGCTCTGTGCTCAGCAGGGAGTCTGCTTCAGGATTCTCTCTCTCTCCTTCTGCCTCTCCCCTGCTTGCTCACTCTCTCCCCCTCTCTCTAAAATAAATGAATCTTTTAAAAAGAAACCCGAAAACTAGGGCGCCTGGGTGGCTCAGATGGTTAAGCGTCTGCCTTCGGCTCAGGTCATGATCTCAGGGTCCTGGGATCGAGTCCCGCATCGGGCTCCCTGCTCATTGGGAGCCTGCTTCTCGCTCTGCCTCTCTCTCATGAATAAATAAATAAAATCTTAAAAAAAAAAAAAAAGAAACCCGAAAACTAAATACAAGATACCTCCTAAACACAGAAAACAGCTTGTCTGTGGTTGATGCTAATGTTCATGGTTCACGGCACTGAATGTGAGCTCATCATGTTCCCAGTCCTTCCTGACTCCCTGACCCATCACTCCTCTGGTACAACAGCATCTGCTCTTTCTTAGATGAACTGTGCTCTCTCAAGCCTCTGAATCTTTGTATATGCTGTTTGCTCTAATCAGAATATGCATCCTCATCTTGTCAACAAATGTCCCTTTCACTGTGACCTTTCAGGTAAAATTGGACCCTGCGTTCTGTTACTGAAATGCTCTATACATGGGCAACAATACAAATGAGTAATTACCTTGATGCTCTGGACCCTGAAAATTTCAATGTGTGAAAAGGAGAAGTGATGGGGCGCCTGGGTGGCTCAGTTGGTTAAGCGACTGCCTTCCGCTCAGGTCATGATCCTGGAGTCCCTGCATCAAGTCCCACATCGGGCTCCCTGCTCGGCAGGGAGTCTGCTTCTCCCTCTGACCCTCTTCCCTCTCATGCTCTCTGTCTCTCATTCTCTCTCTCTCAAATAAATAAATAAAATCTTAAAAAAAAAAAAAAGGAGAAGTGAATATAAGATTGATGAATATAAATTATAACCCTACATACTCCTGAATTTGAATTAGAAATATCACTGGAACCCATAATTTTTCTTTTTTAAAAAATGCAGACCTATGTCCTAGCTCTGTCCACTGGAAAAGGCCCCAAACA
This sequence comes from Leptonychotes weddellii, assembly GCF_054177405.1. NCBI lineage: Eukaryota > Metazoa > Chordata > Mammalia > Carnivora > Phocidae > Leptonychotes > Leptonychotes weddellii. The sequence goes on from NC_138380.1 coordinate 7,328,218, forward strand.
AGGACAACCTGTAGAACCAGATTGTCCTCACTCAATATGATTTTTCATTAAGAGGAAACTGGGCTGCCGGGTGAAGTGACTGATTTCAGGGCTGGAAATGCACAAAATAAGCCTGGAACATAATGTCACATAGAAACAAATAAGCTATTGGAAACAGAGTGCAGTTCGGAAACCCCCAGGAACAAAGAAGGATGATTTTTTAACATCAGTAAGAATCTCCTGCAATGGAATAAAATACATTAGGGATGTTTAATTCCAGGAGTTCATTAAAATAAAATGTTCAGTCTTGGAAAATGCCAAGTAACTAACTCGTTATTTTGAATATTAGGAAATAAGCACGAAGAATCCAGCATTTAGCCTACCTTTCCTGTAGGAACCGTCACAGAACTAACGCTCTCTGTATGGAAATATTCCAGCTCATAAATGAGGACTAAGTGATGGGATTATAGGACCATCATTTTGTAACTTCTAACAAGGGGGCTCTGAGCAATGGCTAATTCACGGCTGCTAATATAACGGCATGTCCAACCAGAGGACATGTGCCTTCCGGTGGAAGTACACAACTCTGCCTGGGAAGCGGCGTGCGAAAAATCAAACAAGAACTTCACCGAGCTCGCAGTCCTGACTGCCAGCTTCAGGGAAACATGCACTGAAAACAATGTATATTTGGGGGAGGGGAATATGCTAAATGACCCCAACGGGAAAGGTCAGCAGAATCCGTGCAGTATGAAATTCTACCGATTATACAATCCAGTTTTTTCAACAAATTATAAATTACAAGGGAACAGAGAGAGAGAGCACTAGAGATTAAAAGAGACTTTCTGAACTTGCCCCTCAAGCAGTTTTCCTTCTTTCAGTAAAGGACAACTCTATTCTTCCAGCTGCTCAGAACAAAGCCGGGGGCGGGGGGTACCCACTTCAGCCCCCATCCCCCCCCCCTTTCTTCTACACTCATTTCCAACCGGTCCGTGAATCCTGTCTGCTCTACCTTCTCTGTTCAGGATCTGAGCACTCCTGACCCTCAGAGCCTCCCCGCCCCGCCCCCCGCTCTGGTCAAAGCCCCCACCTCCTCCTGCCCCCATCACACAAAACCTTGTAGCCACCCACCCCCCGCGCTCTCACACCTACCCTGCACACAGCAGCCAAGCTGAGCCTCTGCAAATATAAGCCACATTCGGACACTGCTCCAAGCCATCACGTGGCACAGGGTCTCATTCAGAGTGAAAGTCCAGTTGCTGGAACGGCTGAAGGCCCTCTGTGATCCCACTCCGCCTGCCTTGCCCCAGCCCCTCCTGCCCTCCTCATCCCCCTCTTGCTCCTCGGGCTCCAGCCACACTGACCCCTGCCTTCCTCAGACCCCTCAGGCAGCCCATCCTTGGAGCCTTTGCTCTCACTCTGTCCTTGGAGATCCGCAGCCCCACCCCCCATAGCTGCCTCAATGCCACTTTTCCTCTGCTCGCCCCTCCCCACCGCAGCTGCTTCCTATCTCCTCGACCGGCTCTGTTTTCTCCACAGTATTTATCCCTCTGTGACTGAGGGCACGTTTCCCTTCTGTCTCCCCATGGCGGGGGGGGGGGGGGCGGGTAGGCAAGGGGTTGTTTTCAACGCTGGATGCACAGTGCTTAGAATAGTAGCTCGCATGTAACAGACCTTCACAATATATCAGTATGAATTAAGAAAACATCAATAGAATACAAATAACTTGATCTAGGAACTTACTGAACCACTGTGGTTCAAGTTCTGGCTCGGCCACGACCTTCCCGAGAGCCTGGACAAGCCCACTTCGTTCTAGACTCTAATTTCCCTTCATCTGTTGTAACATGTCTCTACGTCAGAATCCTTTCCACCCTGCTCCTCTTAAACCAACTAAAACAAGTTCAATACAGTACCCAAGCAGTAACACATTTTCCGTAAGGTAATGATTTCCTACTTTCACCTTGGCCTGATCAGAACTGTCTTCTTCCAGCTCCTCTGAGACGGCAAAGAAACTACAGTATGTTTTAGTAATTCCCTCTCTTTCTGACATGATTCTGACAACATTCTGGTTGTCATTTATATCCAGACCTTCACGTTTACCTTCCCCTAAGTGAAGATCCATTAATTAAGGTTAGCTTCATCTCTTTTCTGTTAAAATCAGCCTCTGTCAAAACATTTGAGAACTCATCACTACTCACCTTTTTAAATTTTACTTTAATTTTTTATTTTTTTAAAAAGATTTTTATTTATTTGTCAGAGAGAGAGAAACTGAGCGAGCAGGGAGAGCAAGAAGCAGAGGGAGAAGCAGGCTCCCTGCTGAACAAGGAGCCCGATGCGGGTCTTGATCCCAGGATCCTGGGATCATGACTTGAGCCGAAAGCAGACGCTTAACCCACTGAGTCACCCAGGTGTCCTGTACTTACCTTTAAAAAAAAAAAAAAAATCCTTATCAGGACCTCATCCTTGTCTGGTAGCAATATTCCAATATTCCATAACTTTCATTCTTTAACTCATAATGAAACAGCACTCTCCTCTGGCCCCTTTTAAAAATATCATAAACCCCTTTTTAATTCATACAAAATAATGTTCATAAAGGCAAACATTAAGCAAGTAAAATAAAATGGTCACCTATAATGGTCTCTGTCAATGACTTAAAAAATATTAACCAATTTGTTAATATTGATTAGTCTCTAACATTTTGGTCCTAGTGATTGCTTGGCCCTAAACCCCACATACATGCATTTCAGCACACACATTTCAGTATCAGTCTTGAGGGCACCATCTTCTTCATATTTGTTTTATAGTCCATTCACTCATTCAACAAACATTACTGAGTACCCACTACATGACAGATATGGATCTAGGCACTAGGGAAGCCACAGAGAAAAAAAAAATTCTAAATTTTTGCAGTTTACACTCTCGTATTCTAGTGGGGAAAAAACAGATAATGAGCAAAAAATTAAAATATATATAGTTAGCAACTGATAATGGGGAGAAAAACTACAACAGGGAATGGAAGAATAGGTTGGGTGTAGATTGCAATTTTTTTTAATTGAAGTATAATTGACATACGATATCCTATTAGTTTCAGGTATACATCATGGTGATTTGATATTTTTATACATTGTGAAATGATCCCCATGACAAGTCTAGTTACCATCTGTCACCATGCTAATTACAATATTATTCACTATATTCCCTATGCTGTACATTACAACCCCATGATTTATTTACTTTATAGCTGGAAGTTTGTAGCTCTTAATTCCCTTCGACAATTTGGCCCATCACCCAGCCCCTCCCCATCTAGTAACCAAGTTTGTTTCCTGAATCTATGAATCTGTTTGTTTTGTTTGTTTCTTTTGTTTTTCAGATTCCACATATGAGTGATTTCACATATAAGTGAAATCACATGGTATTTGTCTTTCTTTGTCTGATTACATTTTTAAACACAGTGGAAACCATAACAGCCCTCACTCACTAAGTGATGTTTAAATGAATAAGATCATTGTCTAGCAAGCCACACGAATGTCTGGGGAGAAGTATTCCAGACAGAGAAAGTGCAAATGAAAACATTCTAATTTTGGGATATTCTGGTATTGTTTAGGTATACAAGGAGGCCAGTGAGTGAGGAAGGAAAGAATAGCAGGAATTAAAGTCTGAGGTGTAATGGGGTTGGGTAGGTGTGAGATGGAAAGCCCTTTGGAATTGGAAGGTTTGAAGCAAGTTAATGTAGCATGCTTGAACTTATTCCCTGACATACTATTCTTTATTTCAATAAAGCTATAACTCAGGAAGGCTTGAAAAAAAAGAATACACATACATACAACCCCCCATATATATGTATATAAAGATTTAAATCTTTTTACAGTGTTGTGGCATTATAAAAGGTAATATATAAACTCTATTTTAATGGCATAAAGCAATTACTGTTGATGCATCTTGCAAATTATTTTTTAACGCTTGCATGTTACACATGAGCCATTAAGTCTTAAGTGACAAATGCAGATATCTTAACATTTCTGTAAGATTAACAATTCTGCAGATATCCGCCATCTAGAAGAAAGTTATACTGTATAGATTTTCCTTTGCTGGTATCATAAGTGAAAAATTAAGAATCTTATTCCCATATTTGTAATGTGTTTATATAATCTGTGTTATCAGATACGTGTGTAACGCAAATAGAAACCACTAGGTATGGCAAATTCTAAGTTTCTGCCACTGTTCCATTTTCATGAAGAATTGATAAACTAGTGTATTTCAAATACTCTTTGGGTTAGCGTGCTTTGAAAATGCCTTCTGTGATTACTGGGAGCTTAGTATCTGTCTCATCATGCAATTGCATATTTAAAAACTGTCACACGGTACAATGTTTTCAATACAGATGATTTAATTGTATTTTTCAAATACTGGGACACATGTAGAGCACACTGTCGAAACTCATCCTCTGCTCGGCCATAAACAGGGTTTACCAACAGATTACCCACCTTAGCTGTGCTGACATGAGTCCATCAGAAAGGTCCCTCTGCCACCTCTACCAGTGACCCCGCATCCTTATCCTATCTGTAATTCTCAAGTAATTCACTTCATGAGAACTCAGTTCTCTGTAAGGCTGGAGTTCTGACTAGGAACTGATAAAGCCAGGAAATGACCAGTGAAAAAAAGCAAAGAATAAATCCTCACAGGATGGAACAGGTTTCATTATCATGTATATACGGCTGTTTTTGACTCTTTTCCACGTTATCCATATATACTCTGAAGTTCACATTACAGAGCAAATTTTTTTTAAAGATTTTATTTATTTGACAGAAAGAGACACAGCGAGAGAGAGAACACAAGCAGGGGGAAAAGGAGAAGGAGAAGCAGGCTTCCCGCGGAGCAGGGAGCCCGATGCGGGGCTCGATCCCAGAACCCTGGGATCATGACCTGAGCCGAAGGCAGATGCTTAACAACTGAGCCACCCAGGTGCCCCTACAGAGCATATTTTTTTTTTAAAGATTTATTTATTTATTTGAGAGAGAGTACATGAGAGGGGGGAGGGTCAGAGGGAGAAGCAGGCTCCTCGCCGAGCAGGGAGCCCGATGTGGGACTCGATCCAGGGACTCCAGGATCATGACCTGAGCCGAAGGCAGTCGCTTAACCAACTGAGCCACCCAGGCGCCCCCTACAGAGCATATTTTAATAAAAGCCCAATCTGAGCTGAATGCAGTGGGGAAAAAGTGTGTGTGTCCTATACATCTGCATATGCATCTAAGTGTTTTTGATTTTCAAATCATTATCACTGTACTGGCTGAAGACCAATTTGTTAATCTGAGAGCTTTTTTCTCTCACCTTTATTCATATTAACTCTGAGATAATCTTTTTATTTTATTTTTTTTTTAAGATTTTATTTATTTGAGAGAGAGTGAGAGAGAGCATGAGAGGGGAGAGGGTCAGAGGGAGAAGCATACTCCCCACTGAGTGGGGAGCCCGATGTGGGACCCGATCCCGGGACTCCAGGATCATGACCTGAGCTGAAGGCAGTCGCTTAACCAACTGAGCCACCTAGGCGCCCTGAGATAATCTTTTTTAAAAAGAGAATACATTATAAGCTATCTAAATTTAAAATGGCATATAAAACATCTTAGAGGGGCATAACCAACAACTGCTTGCAGTCCAAATTCCTTGGAACCATACTGCCCTATTACAGTTACTCTTCAGGAATGACTTTGGGTTTCTCACTCTTAGAGTAACGCAATGGGAAGTGAACTATGATATATATGTCACCCAAGATTTTCCATATTGCATGTAAATCTTGGCCTGCTGGATAAAAAGCATGTACATCCTTAAATCTCTCCTCCAATAAACTGCATTCCAATAACTTTATCTGTGGCTTTCTTTGGACATAGAAGTCTTAATGGCTATTATCCTGATTCCATCAATCAACAACTGGGCATTAACAATGAGCAAGATATGAGCAAGGATCTCCAACTAAATGCGACATTAATAAGAATTGCTTTTGCAAAACTTAAAATTTGCAGCCTCATAGGAACACATCTCCAAAGGAAGAAGCCTAACATTTGAAGGAAGCCATGTTCTCATGTGAAAAGTTCTGAATCCCAAATAATCCATCAATATAACATCTTAGAGGACATCCATTATGACTCTCTTCTATTAGAGATTAAGAAGCCAAGTCTCAGGAGTGATAAGTGACTTGCCCAATTGACTATAAAGAGTTAGTGGCAAAATGATGGAGATTTTGTCTCTTGGTTCTAGATTTAGTGTTCTTTTCACTCCTCATCCCTTTGACCCAGGGGTGACATGGTTGGTGACACATCAACATTTTTATTGTCTTTCCCGTAGCAACCCACTAATTTTCAGGGGGTGGGGGAAACATACAGATAGACTTTTTTTTAAATAAGATTTTATTTATTTATTTGAGAGAGAGTGAGCAAGAGAGAGAGCACAAGCCAGAGGGGAGAGGCAGGGGGAGAAGCAGACTCCCCACTGAGCAGGGAGCCCAATGCGGGGCTCGATCCCAGGACCCTGGGATCGAGCCAAAGGCAGACACTTAACAGACTGAGCCACCCAGGCACCCACAGATAGACTTTTTAAATGACAACAATATATAACCTACTGCACTTAGAAAAATGTTATAAAACATTAATGTAATTAAATAATGCACACATTCACAACTATTTATTGAGTTCCTGATCGGTTTCATCAGTTAGGTTCTGGGGATATAAGAATGATAAAGACTTGAGGTCCTGTTCTCAGCAGGCTTGTAGTCCACTGATGGTGAGAGAACATTAAGCATGAAATTACAAATCACAAACAAGTGTTAAAATAGAGCTATGCACAGGCTACTGTGAGTTCCTACAGAATGTCCACATGACCCAGATTTAGAAAGCTGTAAAATGACCAGGGGGACCCGACATTGTCGGTGAATCATAAAGGTTAAATACTGATGAGCTATATGAAGGGTAAGGTAAGGCCAATTTCATTCTTATAGTTCAGACCAAATACTTTGGAGACAAAAAGGATTTAGTGGATGGGATCTAGATCAATTGGAAATTGAAGGGTCTGCAATAGTGAAATATATGCAGAGCCCTAACAATTGTGCATGGGTTGAAAGGTCTAGTGCATGGTTATAGGTGGGTGTTGAAAACCTGTGGAGATAAAAGATCAACTCATATTTTAAAAATATTTCTTCAAGGCCATTTATGACACACCCACAGCTAACATCATCCTCAATAGATCAGGATCCTCTAGGATCAGGAACAAGCCAAGAGGAATAAGATTAGGGATATACACGGGGTTTAATTTTCTATTTGAGGTTGTATTTCTTAGTCTGAGTATTGGATAAAAGCTAGAAATACTTCGTATTGAAACAAACAATTAAGGGGCACCTTATTTCAGGTAAACTTTACACCAAGATCCATATTTACTCAAGTTAATAATCTAGGAAATATTGATTTTACATGAGCTGTGTGCTTTACTAAGTCACAAAATAATTTCGTAGTTACCACTTGTAGTTATTTAAGGTACTAATTCCAACAAAATTGTTTATAAATCTTTCAGATAGAAAGACTCTCAGCATAATGTTAGGTTATAATACAGTCTTTTCTTTTTTCTTTTTCTGTCATTTTTAAGAGGATCTGTTTGAAAATCTCATCAGTCTTCCAAATGTATAACTTTGAAGACCAGAAATTTCATAGATCATTATTTTGTTTAGAAGATTTCCTCAGTAAGTATAATCCTACTGACAGGGCACCTGGGTGGCTCAGTTGGTTAAGCGACTGCCTTCGGCTCAGGTCATGATCCTGGAGTCCCTGGATCGAGTCCTGCGTCGGGCTCCCTGCTCAGCAGGGAATCTGCTTCTCCCTCTGACCCTCCCCCCTCTCATGTGCTCTCTCTCTCAAATAAATAAATAAAATCTTAAAAAAAATAATCCTACTGACATAATTTAAATTATTAGAAATTCGGTGTCACATTTTTCTCCGCCAGTAGATACTGGGCGAGCACGACAAGCCTCTCTGGAGCCGAGCCTCTAATACCGCAGACGCCACGTCACAATGGCGGGCCGTGGTGGTGTGAACCGTTCATAACGCCAGCCAGGGATGCAGCTCAGGTGGCATAAACAGCTCTAATCACGTGTCGAGAAATAAGGTTTGTAAAGCAGATGGAACCTCTGCAGGAAGCGCCGAGGAAACGAGCTAAAAGTACAGATGATGTTCTGCAGGTGGTGGAAAGTGTTGATTATTTTTATGCTCACGATTCCAGCCCAAAGATGGATGACAAATCGAGTGCTGTGAACATGTATAAATAATGGTGGATCATTCTCGCCCACCCGAAGAACAATTTGAAGCCTTTTGTGTCTTTTTTTCTGAGAAGGCATTAGCTCTTTTCTGGGAAGAAAGATATTTGTTAATGTTTTTGTTCCGTTGTAGGGATGTTAAATTTCTTTTACAGTACGCCTGGAGTTATTGACTGCATTTATGTCAATACTTAGACAAGCTAATCTTCCCTTCCCTTTCCTCTCACACTGGGTAGAGATGTGGTATGTGCGTATCTGACAGTCAGGAGTCCATCTCTGTGGCAACAAGGAGTTTTCTGCCCCGTGTGGCAAAGAAATGCTACTCTTCGCTTGTTGCTTGTAAAAGAAATGAGATTTGAATCTCGATTCCAAGCTGGGACTAAGTAAATGTCATCCAGGATCAGTGACTGAACATTCCTGTGGACCTTTAAAGATAACTGTTATTCAAAAATACCTTGAAACATACTGCACACACTAGGTTAAAAAAAATCACTTCCGATAATGACTCCCCCATCCTGGTCTCTACCTGTTGCCTGGCTGTGACAAGCGGCTCTGTCTCAGGGCCCGGCTGCCTCCTGAGCCTTCAAGGGGCCTCCCCCCGGTCTCAGGACTACATCCTTCTCTTCTGTTTAGTCTTGACTCAAACGGCGTATCTCGCTGAAGCCCACCCTGCCTGCCTTACTCAAACTTACCCCCACACTGCCCCTTACCTTCTCCATTCCTTGTCCCAAGGCACGTATGGCCTCCTCACACAGTATATAACTTACTGATTTGTAATGCTTGTTTTCTGTTGTCTGTCTCCCCTACCACCTTCCTCAAAGACTATAAATTACTCCACTAGGCTGGAGAATTTTTTTTTTATAACTTTTTTACTGGTGAATCTCAAATTCTGAGCACAGTGCCTAGAAGTCTGCAGAAGTTTAATAAATACTGTGCTAATCATATACCTTATTCCTTTCTTCATTTAGCTTCCAACAAGCCTCTATCACTATCATAATCATCAGTGATTCCTGTAAAGTACCCACGTGAAGTAGATAGTTCATGGTGTTATAGCTTACACCAGAGAGCGCTACAGCATCAAGCTTCAAAAAAAAAAAAGTCAGCATTTAGAAAGTCTTTACAGGTGAAACCATCAGAGTGATATTTGAAATTATAGAGGACTGGTATTGTACTTGCAATATTTACATGATATTAAACTGCAATGATTTTTAAAAGAGCAACATAAAAATATATCTAAGGTGCAACGAGCATCTTTAAAACCATCATCATTTCTTTGCAGGTTGAACAGTAAGAGAGTAAGTGTTCTGTGCCAAGTATGGGGATGCCTCTTTCTGTGGTAAGAGTGTCAGGAGCAGAGAAGCCTTCATTTATGAACAACGTGCTTTATTCCAAGCACTGTTCTAGGCCCTGGGCACATGCAGATGAATAATGGCCGTTTAAAGCCACCAAAGAGCAAGTGGGAGAAGCTACACAAAATAAGCAATTATGGTACAAGCTGAAAAAGTAACTGCTAATTTTCAGGCAACCACCAGAATAATCCAAGTAATAAGATTTACTATATAAAATCATAAACCCACTTATAACCTACACCAAGTTCCTTAATGTACATAATATTTTAAAATTCTCTAGCATTATATTTTATATCTATTTTACTGTTGGGGAATTTTATTTTCTGTTAGTACTTAGTTTAAACCTAACTTGAGAAATTACATTCTTTCTGAAGTTTCTATCTAAAAAGCTTTGATGTAGGAGAAAACATACAATTGGAAATGACAGTTTGATTCGCTATTAACAGAACAGAATCTTACCAGACGGCCCTTCCTTTCATGTTGACCCAAGCTCACATCACTGTCTGCTCCCTGAAATTTTGGGAGATCAAACATATCCTAGCAGTTTACCTCTTTAGGGGCAGGAAGGACCACGGTGTAAGCAATTCCCCATTAGAGGGGGCCCTTCCTCCCTTCTTCCAACCCAGGTACCGGGCTTAATTAAAAAAAAAAAAAGAAAAGAAAAGATGATAATACAGATAACATTTATCACTTTGGAAGAAAATCCCCAAATAATCAACTCCTCTAAGTATTTAATTTTCCCCATTAACTCAGTTTCTATTCACTGAAGCAGCCCCCATTGTGAGGAACATTAGCAAGACAGTCTGACAGATTAAGTTCCTTGGTAAGGATAATTAGCTAGAAATAACTTTTTAGGGAAAGAAACCCTTAAAATATCAGAGTTAACATAGTCAAAGGGACTAAAACTGGTGTTCTCACCTTAATTTTAACAGAAGTACAAATGCATTTGGTGATTTCACTTTTTAAAAATGATTCTCTGTGAAGTTCCCTAAATCCGAGGTTGACTCTAATCGCAGCAAATTCTGCCCCAGGCCAGGAACATCGCCACCTGCCCAAGCTCATCTCAGTCCATCAGGGTTCAGATGTTAAGCACTTTGCAGAACATACTGCTCACATCCCAACCCCAAGTACCATACGAAGTTCAAGTTAGATGTCCATCCATCTCTGTCGGCTTCCCTAAAAATCTATGTTTACCAGTGCACTCGCATTTCTCCTATCATATTTGTAACATTTTTCATAGCTACAACTTTGTTAAGTTAGTGAGGGCAATGTGGGCATCACTGCCACTGTTTAATCCTTACTGTCCAGCAGAGTACCTGGTACTTGCTGAACTAATGAAGTCATATTGGGCATGATAAAGTTAATTCATATATTGGGACCCACAAAATGAAGGCTGCCCAATTATGAAACAATTGGGGAAATTGAACACTGGATATTTAAAGATATTAAATTATGATTGGTTTTTAGCTATGATAATATGACTGTGGATATGCTTTTTAAAAAAGAACCATGCTCTTTAATAGATACAGGCGAAAGTACTACTGAGGTCTGGGACTTGCTTCAAAGTAATTCCATGGTGGGAAGGAGAGAGACAAATGAAATAAAATTGGCTATTATTGGCCACTTGTAGAAACTGGGTAATTGGCACCTAGTACTCTGTACAGCGTTCTAATTTTGGATATGTTTGGAGGCTGATCACCCGGCAGAGAAAACACATGCTTTAAACAATAACCAAGGGATTATTACAATCTGTATGCATTTTATATAGGGATTTTAAAGCTTATTTCTTATCTTGAATAAGGGAATGATCATCTTATGAATATTCCCATGACTTATTATCACTAACCCTCAATTTTTAGAAAATGGGAAATGGTTAACATAATTAATGTGCAATTGTCAAATATAATTTAGAGGCAGTGGGTATTTATTTTGGGAACATAGTATCGAGGGTGAGGGGCAGAGAAAGCACGCAAGTGCACAGGGGAGGAAGGAAGGAAGAAGAAAGACAGGGAAAGGACAGAAAGTGGGGAGAAAAAGAGACGTGGAGCATTGTACAGCGTGCAGAATGTGCTCTGAGCTAGAAAAGGTGAGGTGAAGGCAGACAGATCACCTGAGAGAAGGAATAAGACCTGGCGAGGACCGGAAACTCTGGCCCGCCTCCTCTTCATACAGTCCTCAAGGTGGACCTGCTCATTACGGTCTTAAATGGGTAGAAGAATCAAAAGAAGAGTAATATTTCATGGCGCATGGAATTTATATAAAATGCACACATGTGCGTCCATAAATGAAGTTTTATTGGCACATGGCCACACTGATTTGTTGACACGTTGTGTCTGGTGGCCGCTGCACCACAGAGATGGGGTGGCCCACAAAACCTAAGTATTCACTCTGTGGCCCTTTATGGAAAAAGGTTACTGACCCCTCAACAAAAGTGACAGGTGAGAAAGCAGAAAGGAGGAAGAAAAAGGAGAAAAACACCTAGCTTTATAGGAATGTGTAAACCTCCTAGCATGAAGCTGACAGATGACACGTCCAAAGGAGTGACCAAGCAAGGGGACGAATCAGTGGAGGATGATGGAGCAGGATTTAACGCACCCAAGCCCAGGGTCTGTTCCCATTTCCTGCATGCGGAAACAATGGTAATCTAAGTATAAACTTTGACAAACCTCTGCAATTTTTTGTACAGGTATGCTTCAATTCTCCAATTTAGTTATTTCCTCTACTGTTATGAGTGTGAGGTTGTTTTCAAATACAACTCAAAAAACACTATCAAGGTATTATCTGATATATTTGAATCTAAGTGAACCTACTGTACTGGGCTGAAGAGTGTTCTCCCAAAATTCGTATCTACCCAGAACCTGTAAATGTGACCTTATTGGAAAATAGGGTCTTTGCAGATATAAGCAAAGTTTATATGATATAATCAAGTTTAGATGAAGTCAAACTGAATTAGGATGGGTCCAAATCCAATGACTGGTGTCCTCTAAAATGGAGAATGTGGACACACAGACATAACACCATGTGACAATGAGACAGATATTGGAATAATGTAACTACGAGCCAAGGAACGCCAAGGACGGCAACCGCCAGAAGATGGAAGAGGTAAGAAAAAGTCTCTTTTGAGCCTTCACAGAGCACATGACCCTGAGCCCTGAGGCCACCATGATATCGGATCTATAGCCTCCAAGACTATATGAAAATTAATTTCTCTTTTTTTTTTTGCCTTTTTTTTTTTATTCTTATGTTAATCCCCATACATTACATCATTAGTTCTAGATGAAGTGTTCCATGATTCATTGTTCGTGCACAACACCCAGTGCTCCATGCAGAATGTGCCCTCCTCCATACCCACCACCAGGCCAACCCATCCTCCCACCCCCCTCCCCTCTAGAACCCTCAGTTTGTTTTTCAGAGTCCATCGTCTCTCATGGTTCGTCCACCCCTCCGATTTCCCCCGCTTCATTCCTCCCCTCCCGCTACCTTATTCTTCTTTTTTTTTTTTCTTAACATATCTTGCATTATTTGTCTC
>NC_138380.1:7341864-7373318 GCF_054177405.1 Leptonychotes weddellii
ATTTTCAACTTTTTGAGGAACCTCCATACAGTTTTCCAGAGTGGCTGCACCAGCTTGCATTCCCACCAACAGTGTAGGAGGGTTCCCCTTTCTCCGCATCCCCGCCAACATCTGTCGTTTCCTGACTTGTAAATTTTAGCCATTCTGACTGGTGTGAGGTGGTATCTCATTGAGGTTTTGATTTGGATTTCCCTGATGCTGAGCGATATTGAGCACTTTGAAAATTAATTTCTCTTGATGGTGGTACCAAGAATTAGGGTGGTGGCAATGGAAATACGGGGTGAGTGAGTTTGAGATACATTTGATAGAAAAAAAATAGAAATTGTTTTTTAAAAATATTTTATTTATTTATTTGCCAGAGAACACAGAAGCAGGGGGAGCGGGAGAGGGAGAAGCAGGCTCCCCCCTGAGCAGGGAGCCGGATAAGGGACTCGATCCCAGGACCCTGGGATCATGACCTGAGCCAAAGGCAGACGCTTAACCAACTGAGCCACCCAGGCATCCCCCAAAATAGAAATTATTGATGGGTTGGATAAGGCAGGTAGTGGAGAGAGGTGGGGGAGGGGAGGGAGGGTGGGGGAGAGAGAGAGACGGGGGGAGGGGGAGAGAGACAGAGAGAGAGAGAGAGATGTTTTAGGTAGAATGATTGTCAGCGAGCTTTCTGGTTTAAACAACAGGTAAATGGAAGAACACATTTTTGCTGGTGAAGCGATCAAAAGTTCCATTTTTAACAAGCCAGACTTGAGATGCTCAAGAGACAGTTAATGCTTCTATCAAGTAAACAATTATTATTATTATTTTTAAAGATTTTATTTATTTGACAGAGAGAGACACAGTGAGAGAGGGAACACAAGCAGGGGAAGTGGGAGAGGGAGAAGCAGGCTTCCCGCGGAGCAGGGAGCCTGATGCGGGGCTCGATCCCAGGACCCTGGGATCATGACCTGAGCTGAAGGCCAACGTTTAACGACTGAGCCACCCAGGCGCCCCTCAAGTAAACAATTAGATATCAACATCTGGGGCACAGAAGCAAGGTCACAGCTAGAGATGTGGCTGTTTGTGGGGTAGCATGTAGACTGTATTCCGTGCCATGGAAACTAATGAGATAAGTGAGGGCAAATGTTCAGAAAGAGCAAGACGAGTCCAGGACAAGGCTTGGGGACGCGGACTTTCAGAGGCTTCAGAGGAGACTGAGGTCAGCCGAATCTGGTAAGATTCTAACAGCCAGACATGGCTCGTCCGTATTTCATGCTCCCTTATCTACCTTCTCCACTCCAGCCTCAGCAACTACAACTTCTGAGGAGGGTCTCAGGATAGGTAACAAGGCAGAAAGGTAAGCCCACCAGAAGAACCGTTCAGGTAAAGTGCTGTGTGCTCAAATGATCAAGTGCTGGCTGTAACTGGAAAAGCATTTTGAGAAATGAGATAAGGTTTTAAGTTATTATGGGAAGCAAGATGAAGAATACTCTTCAGCAGATCATTTGCTTCCATCAAATGCATTATTTTAAATGAGGTGATGTACATCAGTAGGGAATATGTCAAGCCACCTAAGGTTTTTAAATGTCCCTATAAAAATCTGTAAACTTTTTCAACTCATAAGTATGACTTACATATCAGATAAAGTAACATTCATATCCAGACCCGCATCACATTTCCAAAACAAGGCTTCTCTGGAGAATGGAAAATAAGGCATAACAATACAATTGCATGCATAAGTTGGTGAATTATTTGAAAGCGAAGGTTAAGAGATGGTAAATAGAGATCAGGGCTCCTAAATCTCCACATGGGTCACAAAGTTAAGAAGGGGATACGTGAAAAGTATCCTGACGGTCCTTGTTAGAAGACAGTAAACTGCAGGTTAAGGAGAATGAACATTTACAGGCATATTTATAATCTCTTGATTTACAGAGACTCACATGGAACTTCTCTCAGATCCGACCTGCCTCCCTCTGTTGGGAGGCACATGGTAGCTCCCTGTTCTCCCTGTGCCCTGGGTTTTCACAGCAAGCAGAGGTGGGCGAGGGGGGGTTTGCTGTTTCTCCTCGTCTGCCTCTCACTCTCTTTTGCACCCCAATCTCCTTTCTGCCATTTCTCTTTCCTTTCCACATTTTTTTTCTTCTTTTCTCCTCTCCTCTCTCTCTAGTTCCTCTCTTTTTCACACACCACTGACAGAAAGGCTTCTTTTTTTCCTCCTTGTTGTGCGGCAAGAACTTGTTTTTTAATCATAGTCTTTCTTACTCAAAAGCACAGTTTAATCTGTTTTGACTGTGATAAAACCTAGCTTTAGAAGTTTGAGAAAAATCGTTTCTTCCTTTAAAATTGCTATCTTGCTAAGAGTTTCTAAAAGCCTAATTGGAGGCTCAAAAGTGAGTAACAACTCTTCGTTCCAGTGAACGGAGTGCTCTCCCCTCCCTGGGACACCGGGACCGAATGTCAAGCCTTGCCTGAATGCTTTGGCAAGCACTGAGGAGGGAAGGAGAGGGCAATGGCCTAGAAAGGAAACACATCAGATAGCATTTCAAAGCATGTCCTTGCTCCAGGGGCATCACTAAGAAAGCCTTATACCTGCTGGGTCTTAATATATAACTAGGTAGTTAAGCCCCTCATCAAAGGCTACCTTCTTGCTCTAGAAAACCTTGCTCAATGGGGCGTTTGGTGAGATGTGGGATTGGATAGTCAGAGAACTATTAGGGACCTCTCCTGCCACCAAAACAGCCATTGTCAGCTCTGGAAGCCGAAGACCAGAACTGAGACACCAGGGGGTGGCAACTCCTCTTGCCTCATGACAGTTGGAGCAATTTGGAAGGTGGTAATAAATAACTCTTTAACGCATCTAAATTAATCACTCTGTGTCTGTCTCTCATTGTGAAAATGGGGATTATCACAGGAACTGCTTACTTTATGAAGTGGTTTCGAGGAATAAATGGGTATATGCATGAAAACACTTTGGAGAGAATCAGTCACAGACCAAGCACTCACTAGGCGCCAGCGACTGCTCGTTTTAGGCCCTCTTCTTCCTTTGTCAGGCTCCAAAATCCTAAGAAACAGGGATATGGAAGCTGGATACATACCAAGTAGTCTGAGGCAAAGTGATAAAGTCACTGTGTTCGTAAACTCTGAAATCTTGACCTTCCAGAATGCCGTAGCTCAACTAGTGGGATTCCATGGAGATACATGACAGCTAACACCAGTATCACTTATGAACCTAGTTTCTAGCAAATTTTGCATTGAATCCTAACGCAACTTCACATGATAGGTCCTTTAAAATGAGTAGTTTACAACTGAGGAAGTAGAAGGTTTGAAAGACTAAATAATTGCCCTGCGATCACACTGCTATGTGGCAACAGGAGTGCAGACCCGGGTCTTTCTGACCAGAGTCTGCAGGCGAATGGAACGACTGAAGTTAATAACGGAGATGTGTCACTTATCCTGCGATTCACTTCCAAGGCCTCTCAGAGGAAGGAGAATGAGTCATTTGCCATGTTCCTGGGCTTCTCTGGGTTTCAATTTCCTCAACTGTAAATGAGGCTATATATACTAGATGATCTATAAGATTCCTTCTATCTCCGAAACTATGGCTCTATTATCCAGCTGCGGAGATAATCAGCACACAGAAGAAAATCAGAGGGAAGGCTCCCAGAAACCAGGCAATGATTATTTTAATCCTTTCCCTAAAATTATAATGTCTGCTGCCTTCTGCATTTCTCTTAAGTGGAAGTTATTCTGCAAGGTTGCCTCAAGGGCAATATTTGTTTTGTTAGGGCTGCAGAAAACTGAAAACATTTTGGCGATAATGCTCGGTATGATGTCATTTTAATGGAAATAATGTTTTGAGGGAGGTTTAATCTTTCCTCCAAGTCCTCGCCTTGCGTCCTGCAGCTAGGCAATATGTGAATTGTGGGAACGACTCTCACCTTCGGAGCAGCAGGGTGTGACCGTTTGGAAGGGTTTCTCTAGAATGGCAGATAATTTTAACTTGAAGTAACCCTTGATCAAAGATTAGCCTGTTCATTTGTTCTCGGGGCCAAAACCTGGAGAAGTTACAAAGGGCGTAATGGAAATTTCACAGTGGTTGGAGAAGTTTATCCTCCAAGCCTTGTTATGCGTTTTATTTCAGTTCCCTGAAAATGTGGATTCGTGGCCAAATAATTTGTATCAGATACCACTTTTTATTTTTTAAGCAGTGAAATGTAAAGGACAACACAATTTGAGAAAGTTGAGAAAAAGGTGGTAAATTTAGTAACACGAGTAAAGAGTCATGGGACATTTCATAGAACTAAGGCTGCTTGAAAAATGCAGGAAAGTAGGAAAAAGGAAGTAAGTTATACACAGACTTATAACCTGTAAACAGAAAACAACCACTTTTAAATACTGGTTATTAATTTTCAATGTCTGGATACTACACAGACTGTCATAATTATACCATGTATGCCATTTGTAGTCGTTTTTGGCTTAGCACAACCTAATGGTTTATTTTTAATTATAATTACCTTCACAATACTGGCATTAGAGTGGGGCGCCTGGGTGGCTCAGTCAGTTAAGCATCTGCCTTCGGCTCGGTTCATGATCCCAGGGTCCTGGGATCGAGCCCTGAGTCGGGCTCCTCCTCAGCAGGGAGACTGCTTCTTCCCCCCACCCCACCCCCGCTCGTGCTCTATCTCTTGTTATCTCTCTCTCAATAAATAAATTAAAAAATCTTTTAAAAAAATACTGGCATTAGAGTATTGAAATAATATTCAAAAATATTCTTTCTAGCTAATCTTTTTTATTCATTCATGTATTCATTCTCTTGTATATCAAATATTCATTAAGTGCCTAAGAGGAGCAGGGACTTAGCTGTACTAAAGATACAAGTCTCAATCAAGACACAGTCTCTGCTCATACGGTCCTCACGGTTCAGGGCAGAAATAATTGCACTGTATTCCTTTGGAAAAAGATACTGTGATGGTCGGAGGGCCCATAGGAGGGACAGCTAACTTAAGTGTTGAAAATGACGGTCTGCTAATGGTTTTCATAAAAGATGATATTGAGCTGTGCTTTTTGGAATATATCAATTAATCACGTGAAACAACCTGATTAGAACAGAGGTGGGATTTCAGGCAAAGAGAATTTGCAAAGGCCCTGAGCTGCCAGTAGTCTACTCTTGCTGCAGCGGAGAGGGGGACAGTTTACCTGGTGAGAGAGGACTGGCCGTGTGGACAGGGCAGTTCCTTGAGCATATGATATGCTGGTGGGCATTATCCTCATGACTGCCAGGGAATCAATGAAGGCTTATTCAAGCAGAGTAAGACATGGTCAAGTTTTCATTTTTGCATGATTATTCTGCTGACTTTGGGGAGAACTGATCATAAGTGTACAGACCAAAATTAAGAAACCAATAAATATAAATGGAAAGAGAAGGACCTTAAGTAAGAAAATGACGTTAAAAAGGGGGAAAAGGGAGATTAAATTGGAAGATACTGTTACGGGCTGAATTGTGTCCCTTTAAAATTCATATGCTAAAGCCCTAACCCCCAGTGCTTCAGAATGTGCCTGTAGTTGGGGATAGGGCCTTTTAAGACTTACATAATTAAGGCAAAATGAGGTCATACGGATGGGCCCTAATCCAATATGACTGGTGTCCTTGTGAGAAGAGGGGAAGATATCATGATACCCACATCCAGAGACAAGACCACATGGGGACACAAACGGGAGGAGGCCATCTATAAGCCAGGGAGAGAGGCCTTAGAAGAATCCAACCCTGCTGGCACCTCATGGACTTCCAGCCTCAGAACTGTGAGCAAATGGCTCTCTGCTATTTCAGTTGCCCACTCTGAGGTATTTTGTTATGGAGGCCCAAGCAAACTAAGAGAGATACTAAGGAAACAGAAATGAAAGTACTTGTTGACTAAGCAGATGTTTTCAGTAAAAGGGGAGGAGAGAGACAAGAAAACTTAAAGGGTTCTGATTTGGATGGTAGGTTAACAGAGATGCCTTCACCCACATGGAGAACCCAAGATTGCAGTGGCTGGTGCATTCAGATTGGCCAATGAGAGTCAGAGGACCTATGGCATATTTGGGAAGAGATGGTCAGCACGATATTCAAAATACAATGTGCAGCTCAGGGGAGGGGTTCAGATTTGCTGTTCTCTCTCACTGAAACAGTTCCTTTCAGATATTTGCATGTCCCAATCCCCCATTTAAAAATAAAGGCTCAGCTCAGATGTCATCCCACCAGGGAGGCCTTTCCTGACCTTTCTGTCTAAAACATCACTTCCTATCACCAACCTTCACTTCCCTTGATTTGTCTTTATAATACCTACCACCATTTGATCCTTACATATTTCATTCGCTAACAGAATCCTTAGTATCTGGAACAGTGTGTGGCATGTAACAAACAGGTCATCGATAAGTTTTTAATGCATCACCGCCCAAAAAAAGGGGAGGAGACAGGAGGAAGGAAGGAAGTGAAGATGTTAATAGCCTGCGACCTGCTTTGGTATGACCCACAAAATAAAGTTTTTTTACACTATGAAATGGCTGGGGAGAAAAAGGAAGAATAGTACTTTGTAACATGAAGAGTTTATGAAATTCCAATGTCAGTGCCTATAAAACAGGTGTTTGTTCCTTTACATGGTTACTTTTCTTACAGTTGCAGAGTTGAGTAACTGCCACAGAGGCTGTTTGTGGCCTGGCAGAGCCTAAAATATTTCCTGCTTAACCCTTTGTAGGAAAAGCTTTCTGGCCCCAATAGACACCATCTGCAGGGTCTTATACATTGCTCTCAGGAGTGAATATTGGTTGCCACCACTTTGGGATGCAATTTGTCACCACAAACCTAATCATTTACGTAGTCGCTTACCTAGCAGTTCTTGCTATTTACCCCTGAGAAACTCCTGTACCTTTAGAACAAGAAACACTCACAAGAATATTCATAGCAGCACTGTTCACACAAGAAAACTCACAGACAATCCAAAAGCCTGTTAATGGGGGAGTAAAAACTTTACTGTAGTATGGCATACACAGTGTGGATGGGCCTTAGTTATACATTAAATTAACACAGCGTGATATGCTTTTCATAAATTAAAAAAACTGAAAATGTCTTTACGGATTACATCTACGTGCAAGAAAACTATACAAAGGACATGAAGGAAATGCACGATTCAGGTTGACGGTTACCTGTGCATCAGGGGTGGGGTATGGAACAGGAACGATCGTAAGTTTCCTGTATTATTGCCAATATCCTAGCTCTTTTGGAGGATGATGGGTTTGCAGGCCCTTACTATATTGTTATTAAACAAAAATTGATTAGTTAGTGATGGATAATGAGAGTATGACCAGGGATTGTGATGAATCTAATTCTGTGCGTGTGTGTGTGTTGGGGGGGGGGGAGGCGATGGTGCATGCGCAAGTTCCACCAAACTTGACCTCTAGTCTTCGCACTTTTAAGAACCAGCTGTGTGATTTTGGGACATTTACTTTAGTTCTCTAGACATTGATTTCTTAAACAAAATATAGAGTAAGGACTTGATCATTTCTAAGGAGCCACTCAATTCTAAAGGTCTGTGGTTCTATCAAATAAGGTAGTAGTAAGATTTGTTTTCAGTTTACCGTAGAGGCAAATGTTGAACAGAAATAAATGGATCATTTAAAACATTAGGTTTTGGTGGCCAAACATTCACTAAGGGATTCAAAAGCCAATTACCCCCTCCACGAAGTAAGTAATCCACCTACCCCCTTATGATGCAGAGTGGTGCTCTTGATTTAATTGCTAGTTGCTGCATTCTTTTTGTAGCATCCCTACAATTAAAGAAGCTTTAAAGTAAGGCAATGAACCAGTAAAAATGTCTCAAACATGAGTAAGTGATGAGGCCCCTAACTACAGAACAGCTGCTTGCCCGGACTTGTCACGAGGTTCTGTGAATTATTGGTGCCATACCATAGCTCCCATAAATGTCAGTTTCCTGAAGAAGCTCAGAGCGTCTCTCTTGAAGCACCAGGCTGGCCCAGCTGGCCCTCCATTATTGCCTGGTGCTATGATGTGGGGAAAGAACATAATGGCACATCCGATTGCCTTGATCCTAATCACTGTATCAGTACAGAGAAGAAAGTAATTTACAGATTGATGATTTTCTTGGGTAGCCAAGAATTAAAACCTAGGGCAATATTTCTTTTTAAACATTTAAATACTCAAATCTTTGGGATCCTATAGCTGGAAGGGGTGAGAAACAGGCACTCTTGTTGACAGATTCCAGTACATCTGTTCCCATTGTAGTTTCTTGTTTGAGAATTATCTCCGCATAGAGGGCTTTTGAGATATTTGTTCTAGACTACCCCAGTGATCTGGTTATGGCTGATTGTCCTGAGAAGAGAATCCTGACCCAAGCAGGGTCAAGTTGATTGTCTCCCCCTGAAATATGGAGTTGGGTTCTGGAAACAATATCTAGTCTCTACTGAGCGTGTTGGTTTCTGAGTCCTAATCCTGGGTCTGGTTATAGCTCTAGTCCTTTGTAATGACACTGGAGTCCTTATAAAATATTCCTCTTTTCCTTTAGGTAGTTTGAGTGGTTCTCTTAGACTAAGGAGGCTCTAAATATATCTAGTGACTCTCCTGTTTTTCTTTCTCCTTTCAATAAAGAAAGTCTGAGACTCTACAAAGTAGTTCTATAGTTTATAAAATAATTTCATGTTTTGATTCAGAAATAGCTCTGAGTAACTCATTATTTTCCACATTACTATTATGGTACATTTATGGCTGGATGTGAGTTTAAATTTGACTACTTCAATGTCTCATTTTATAAATAAGAAAACAGAGGCCCAGGAAGGCAAACTGATTTGTCCATAGTCTCACAGTTATTTAGGAAGCAGAGAAACATGATTTGAGGCTTCTTACTCCTGATATATATACTTTTGAGTAATGCTGTTTTCTCCTGTAATTCTGCTGTGAAGGGGAAGAAACACAAAAAAGGACTGTAAGATAATGACAAACAAATGCTACAGTGTTCAAATATATTGAGTTCTCTACCACGAGGTTCCATGTGAAATACCACTATGAGTCTTATTTTTCTTTAAAAGGCTGCCTTATCTTCAAGAGAGAGGTGGACAGTGAAGAACATACTGGCAAAATTTTGCCACGTATCTAATAAATCTTCGCTGTTGGTTTTAGATGAATGATTCTTCAATGGAACACTTGCAACTCTATAAGTCTGGTTCTCAACAGTCTATGTTAGAACATAGAGTTTAGGGAACTTTTAGGGTTACACAAAGTCCAAACTGTATCAAGTTAAAAAACGAGGCTGAGAAATTTAAAATACATGAAAATGTAGGCGTAAGAGCCAGGCAGAACACGGACCAGGGATTCTCTTGTCTTCATCAACTGCCTGTGGTATCCAGCTAAGGAACTTCACATGCAGGAAGGCTCACCGACTTCATGTTGACAAAAACATAGGTATGAAACTTCTCTTGATGTAAGCAGGTGAAATTGTCAGTAATCCTATGAGCTCCAGACCTGAGTCTGGTCCCAATATCACATCTGAATTGAGAAGATTCTATGAATGTTGTAATCACAGTGCTCTTTCTCAAATGTTGACCCTTCCCACTCTAAGTATTAAATACAAACTGAGGGGGATTTAATGAAGGGCTAGTCATGATCCAGATATTCCAGATGTTCAGGTGACCCCGAAGAAGTAGGTAAGCCAGCTTTCAGCCCCCCTCACCTCTTCTTTTTACTACTTTCTTTGTAATTCCTCTGTTCAAATTCCTTTGGTGCCTTATGTTGCCAGTGCCTACTCTAATTACCAAAAAAAGTACCAATTAAACCACTTTGCACTGAAGCGTCACTGGATTTTAGAAGACAGCGCCTAGAAAAGGTAATGATTAACACAACAGCTTGAACTTCTGTGGGTATAATTTTAGACTCTATGTTGCCTGGATGGAAAAAGTGTATTTCTACCACTCGGGCTGAGATAGCCCATATGGTGCCTTTGTGTGAATGAGATAAAGGTGTCCTTTTCTTCATGAATGCAGACGTGAGCCAGGGCCTGTGGCTTCTGACTGGAGCACAGACTGACTTTAGCTTTGACTCATTAGTCTGGCTGCCCTTGTGCAGGGGACAACACGCACAACTGTATGACCAGCCCAACATCTACACACACACACAGGCTGTGCTGTGATGGGGTTTCTTTTATATTTTTGCCTCATTCTTAACCCCATTTCCCTCTTATTCTTGCTTTCTTTCTCTCTCTATATTCCTTTAGAGGAGTAAAACAAGAAGACTTTCATAGAAAATAAATTAAGAATAAATTGGTCATTATTTCAAACCTAACCTAATTAAGGACAAAAGATCATAAGCATCCATAGTTTGGCCTCAAATTATCTCTGCTTTTTACCTATACCTAGCAGTAACTCCATATATATACATATATATGTATATATGTATATTTATATATATTTATAATATAATATATAAATTATATACTTATATTTTATATATTATACATATTTTATTTACACACATAACTTGGTGAGTTATTTTATATATATGCAAAAGTTTACTTATATCCAAAATTATATGTATATATAATTATATATATACTATATATTTTATATAGTTACATTATAAGTATATGTTTTAATATATAATTATATATCATATATTATGTTTTATGTTACAATATAATATATAGAATATAATTATATATAATTTTCTGTATATATAAGATTTTACATATACATATAATTGCTCACCAGTTATTTTATTCCTAAATCACAGCAATATTTATTTTCTATGTTGCTTTAAAAAATAGAGCAGGATATAAAAATAATGCCGTATATAAGGGTATACATTTAAATTAATACCATTTAGGGGCGCCTGGGTGGCTCAGTTGGTTAAGCGACTGCCTTCGGCTCGGGTCACGATCCTGGAGTCCCGGGATCGAGTCCCGCATCGGGCTCCCTGCTCAGCGGGGAGTCTGCTTCTCCCTCTGACCTTCCTCCTTCTCATGCCCTCTGTCTCTCATTCTCTCTCTCTCAAATAAATAAATAAAATCTTTAAAAAAAAAATAAAGCTCTTAAAAAAAAATTAATACCATTTAATGAACATCCTTAATTAGGTAAGCTAATCCACCTGAGTATGGAACTCTGCGTCTGAGCTGGAACTGACAGTCAGGGATATGACGTTAAATCAAACCACAGCAATGGGATTTACAGAGACCGCTTTGGACAATGTGCAACTGTTTGTGTTAAACAGGAACCTGCAGGCAGAAGGCCGTGGGCAGCACGCGATTCGAAGACACTGCTGTGTGCTCGCAGGTCCACAAGAAACCCAGAGAGGGTCCCTGGGATTCTCAGAGAAGGTGACCCCAGTCAGGGTCTCCCCGGGCTGCGCCCCTCACTAACTCCACTGCCCTCCTGGCCAGCCTTGTTCCCCATGCCTGGGAGCTGCCAAGCTGCCTCGCAGGGGTTTGTGAGGCTCCCCCAGCACAGCAGCTTGCGTGAGCATAAAGATGCACGCACGCCTGCTGCAGTGTCTTCAAAACTGTCACTTCTTTCCCAGGAGCATCTGCCAGACCAGAGAAGAGGCAAGAAGCCCTGAATTTTTCACAGAACTAGTAGGGGTGCTGCCAATCTACTCTTCCAGGAAATTCTTATTTACAGCTTTAAATACGACATTTTATTCCTGTTTCTCATTTACAAAAATTTGTATTTCTCTACCATTTTTTCACATGCAAACCATGTCATGGGCTTGACCATATGGTAATGGAATAGCCTTTTATTATACCTCATGAATAAAGAACTTCAATCTTTCCATTTTCAGATTCAAAACAGAATTTCAAATTCAAACAGAATTTGAAAATATCACTTAAATTTACCCTCGACATCTTTCGGAGTAAGGAGAGCTGCTCACCTACCACCATCCTTTACAGGGGAGTAGTTCAATGAAGATTTGTCTGTCTCAAAAAAGAGAGGTTGACTGTAGCTATTTTTTTTTTCTGTTGTGATAACAATCACAGATGTTGACTGTTTACAGACATCTCTAAATTGGCTAATATATGTAGATAGACAGAATATTCGTTAAAAATATACATGATCAGGGGCGCCGGGTGGCTCAGTCGTTAAGCATCTGCCTTCGGCTCAGGTCATGATCCCAGGGTCCTGGGATCGAGCCCCATGTTGGGCTCCCTGCTCACCGGGGAGTCTGCTTCTCCCTCTCCACTCCCCCTGTTTGTGTTCCCTCTCTCGCTGTCTCTCTCTCTGTCAAATAAATAAATAAAAAATCTTAAAAAAATCCATGATCATATTTGATAATGGAGGTCATGGATTGTAAGATACACTATTATTTTACGCACCACTTATTAAGAAAAAATAAAACATCTTAAACAATGCTTTTAATTTCATTTAATTCTATGACTGATGCATCCTTGTCAAGGAAAAGAAGTGCAAGGAACTGGGTAAGGCACCCTCGAACTTCTTCACCCTCAGAGTCCAACTCTCCTGAAACACTTTGCAGCCTATACACAAACTTCGCTCTGTTTGATGTCATTTATATGGAAAGGGGAAAAAAACAGATCAGAATGGTATTGTTCCACCTTGGAAGCTTGGGGAAAAAAGAGTTGTAGAAGCACAAGCTGACGACCATCAAAAAATGATCCAAGGAGAGGGAAGTTTAGTCAACAGACCCAAATAGTAAAATGATGCAACAAACAGGCTTAGCTTGATGTCATCAATTCATGTGATTTATGTAATTCCTTCTGTACTAATTCCAAGCTCCCAAATTATCTGATTATGTAGGACTGCCAATAGGGAGAAGAAGCAATCACTTTTGAGCATCAGGATAATTATTTCTCATTATAAATTAATTGACTTTTTAGTTTTATACACCATTCTATTGAGTTTTAGTTAATGGGTCGCCCTCGTAGCACTTCACCACCTTACCTTCAACAATGAAGGTCTCCAGACAATAATAATGTCACCAGGGTAATGAATATCACCTTATGAGACTTCCTGGGGATGTGTCTGATTTCCCAGGAACACACTAATGCATTTTGCTGCTGCATACCAATTTCTTTTTTTTTTTTTAAAACAGGATATTAGCACTAGTAATTAAGTAGGCTATGAGGATTGGAGCAGCAGTTAAATGGATGTGAAAATTGTCTTGCATGAAGATAAGATGACTATTTGTCGCTTCTGCTGTAGTTACTTCAGTACATGTGGCAGAGTGAGGATAGGATAAGGGTTAGCTCAGAAAGAATGGGACCAAATAGACTCACATCCTATAGGAAAAATGTGGAAAGCAGCTGACATAATTAATAAGGGAAGCTAGAAATGAGGATAATTAGCTATCTTTTTTTCTGTTTGATAACAATCACATATAAACCACTAATGTCACAGGGACCTTCTTTACTCCTGGATCCCTGGAGAGAATGATTTATTCCTTGTGATACAGCCCGGAGTGTGTGGTAAAGACTAGAGGTTTGATGACACTTGTTTTGTATTTTTCAAAGTACTGTAGTTTCATATCTACATATTAATGTATAAAAACATCTCCATATATATCATTTAATTCAATACTTCTAAATAACATTAACAGATCTGCAATGGCCAGAGTTCGGGACCTCAACTAACCTCTAATCTCTTGTAACCTCTTGCTGCGTCTATACAGCATGAAAATGGCATACTTTGTCAGATTTAGATTTGTTGAAACGAGTTTACATTTTAGGAAAGTGAACCCATACAGTATGATCCATAACCAACTTAATGTAATCTCTCAATGCCACCTGCAGTAAGAATGTACAATCTATAAGTGCTAGTGGAAACCTCTTCAGGGTGAAGAAGCAAGGTTACAAAGCTAATTTCCAGGACCACAACTCTCATTATTACAGTTGGTTGTCAATTATACGTACTCACTTGTTTGGAACTTGAAGCAATTATAAAAATTCTGTAAAAGTAACAAGTCTATTAGCTAAGAATTTCAATAAACTTCTAAGTTTTTAACAAGCTACAATTACTATAACAATTATTTTTATCTTCCTTTTTCTCCAAAAATCCTCACAAGGAGAAAAAATACATATTTTCATAACTATTTATCTAAATGGCAGTGCTTTATTATTATATTTTCTGTAATCAGTGAGAAACATTTATTCATTGAGCTCCCACTATGTATAGTCTCTTCTTTGTATATAATGTATACTTTTTATAGCACTCATGTCACTGGAAACACTTCTATCATTGTTGGTTTATTCCAGATAATTAAACTGAGCACCTACTGTTGAGTTGTTAAAAGTTGGAGCCAATGATTATTTCCCAGATTTAGATGGGAGAAGGGAAGTTCCCCTGATGATATGTCACCATCTTTTTGTTAGGGGAGTCCTACATGTTTACTCTGAGCTACTGGAATCTGTCGTTATGGGTTTTTTTTCTGGTTGACCAGAGGCTCCATGTTGTCCTTGCATCCAAGAGGGAAAACAACACTACAAACTCATTTTGCCATGTTACCAACTTATTTCAGCGATTCTGTCATTGCCCAAAGCAATGTGGAATGTTCTCACTGGAACTACCTCCACAGCATGGGTCACAGTGTGTATCAATGATCATGAATTTTTTTCCTATGAAGATAGATTTTGATTTTGACAATTGCCAAAAGTCATTCAGGTCTTAACTTGATGAACAATATTTTACTTCTGTCATTTGAACTAGAGTGAAGGCTTACTAAAGATAAGCACTGTGTCTTATACTTTTACACAGTGTCTCATTACTCTAGCATGGCACCAGGAATAAAGTGGGGGCTATAATGAAGTGACAAAGGAGGTGGCCTCCAAAGTGACACAAACCTGGTTTCACTCTACCACTTAATAATTCTTGAATTTAGGCCAGTTATTTACCTAGCTTTAGCTGTCTCACACATCAAAGGCGATACAACCTACTTCATGAGAGGTTTGTGCACATAAAGCACAATGCCCAGCACACAGCAGTGTTTGCTAAGTATTAGAACTTTATTATTGTTGCTGTTTATAGGCTTAAAATGTGGGCAATGAATGACTAAGATATTGGATAAACAAATAATGTAAGTAACATAGGCAAAATCATTTTGTAAGCTGATCGAAAAATAGACAGCAATATAAAGTGTTTTTAGGAAGTGTTCAAAATTTATCATTGGGGCTCATTCTATGAATATGCCCAATCCAATTTAAATATATGTCAGCATTTAAGTTGGGACTGTCAAAAATGTAAGCATTAATTCTCTCATCTGTAAAATGGGGTGTGACTAGGTGATGAAGATTCTCCTTAGCTCAAAGTTTTGTGAGAGTCTACAAATCATTACCTGATACACAGGACTGTAGGTGTGGTAAAGGGAAGGCAGCAGGAGAGAACTGGGGAGGGCAGAACTGGGTAGAGAACTAGCAGGGTTGGGAGTAGGGGGTCACTTTAGAATGTGCTGGGACAGCTTGCATTCTTCTGGGACAAAGATACAGATTATAGTAATTGCTCATCAAATATGAAATCCGAGTGATGGGTGGAAGGACAGAAGAAGGAGAATGTCTGAAGATCAGATATGCATCATAAAGAACACCTGGGCCAACATGAATCAACTGCTAGCAAAATAAGAGATTAGGATCCAGGCCTATCATTTGCTACCAAATTACACTATTTGTGTTTTAAAATAAAGTCCTCATGCATAAGCCTTCCTCAGATTTAAATAAGCTATTAGATTTTGAAATGTGTGGGCTGTGCTAGTTACAATTCTTACTCCAAGGCCATACAAGTTAATAGTTTCACAAAAAAGATGATTTTAAATTAGGTACAAAGGTTTTGTTAAGCCAGAATTTCCCAGTGTGTGTACCAGAGACTTGGAGAAGCATCATATCATATCACACTAGTTCTGTTTTTTGCCCGCAATGTATTTTAACAGCACATTAGGAAAAAACAAACACAAAATTTTATGGATATTGTTGCTTTGGATAAGAATAAGTTAAAAAAACAGAAGTTGACTGAAAGACCAAAATAAGGGGCACATGCACCCCAATGTTCATAGAAGCAATGTTCACAATAGCCAAACTGTGGAAGGAACCGAGATACCCTTCAACAGATGAATGGATAAGGAAGATGTGGTCCATATATACAATGGAATATTACTCAACCATCAGAAATGATGAATACCCACCGTTTGCATCGACATGGATGGAACTGGAGGGGATTATGTTAAGTGAAGTAAGTCAAACAGAGAAAGACAATTATCATATGGTTTCACTCATATGCAGAACATAAACAATAGCATGGAGGACCATAGGGGAAGGGAGGGAAATCCAAAGGGAGAGAAATCAGAGAGGGAGGAGGATAGGGGGAGGAGGTAACAGGGTGATGGACATTGAGGAGGGCACGGGCTGTGATGAGCACTGGGTGTTATACTTAACTAATGAATCACTGAACACTGCATCAAGGACTAATTATGTACTCTACAGTGGCTAAATGAACATAATAAAAAAAAAGAAAGATAAAAATACTTCTTAAATAAATAAATTAGTTGTCTGTGGGCTTTGCAAAACTCGTGAAGATGATAAACAAATCACTAAAGTTTGGGAAATTCCGACTTAAGATAATAAATGATTTATCTATCAGAAATTGCTATAGATTAACATATATATATATATTTTTAAAAGATTTTATTTATTTGACAGAGAGAGAGGGAGTGCACACAAGCAGGCAGAGTGAGAGGGAGAAGCAGGCTCCCCGCTGAGCAGAGAGCCCTACGTGGGGCTCCATCCCAGGACCCTGGGATCATGACCTGAGCCAAAGGCAGAGGCTTAACCAACTGAGCCACCCAGGTGCCCCAGATTAACATATATATTAACCTTAACAAATGTATAACTTTTTCTCATTTTAATAATTCAATGTCTCAGATAGAAATAACTTGGCTACTCATATAATGCTATGCTAGATTATTTGAAATAATTTTACACATATTTATAATACTATAAGCTCCCCACAAGCAGATGTTATGTTTAATGTCTTTTCTGTTGTATCCCCAGTGCCTAGCACATAATATGCACTAATAAATTCTAGTTAAGTGAGTAAACAATTACATAAACTTAAGTAAACACATTAAAATTCTAAATATTGTACCCAGGGGATAACATAGAATAATAAACATAGATATTTGATATGAGTGGAAAATGACTCACATTCTGTCTAATGTCTGAAAGAAGTCTGTAACAGCTACCATTAAAATTGCTGCTAATCAAATCATAGTTATTCAAATTGAAATTAAAAAAAGCCTAATGACCAGAATTAGAAAGGGATTATGAACCACATCAATTAAGGATCTACTGAAGGAACTGGGAAGTCCAAGTGCCTACTTAAAGATTATGTAAAAGAGATGGATTTGTAAGGTATTTCAGAACTTATTTTTTTCTGCATGTTTATTAAAGACATTCAATATTCCTAAATAATTGCAGTGAGAAACTAAGAATCTAGAGTTGAATTTGATGTTAAGGTAACATGCTTTATGAAAGGCAAATGGTGGAAGATTTGTATTTTTGTCGAAAATGATACTTCTATGATATAAATAAATGTGTTTTTTGTAATTTTGTTAAAGGAAACGGAATTTGCATACTTACATAATTTGCATGATTTTTATGTTTTAGGAATCATTTGCACACTGAATATTTTCTCACTACGACACTAGAAATTAACATCCCCTTTAAAGCAAGATTATCATCGAGGAACATCTTTAATAGACTTGCAGGCCTATTAAAACATCATGGGACAGGAGCACTGAAAAAGAAAGCCTTAACACATTGACTACTTTTGGACATAGTTTTCCTCTTTCCTTCATCCCACTACTATGAAAGGGAGAGCAATCAATACGAATAGGACCATGTCTGTAGAACCACAGGCAAATTGAACTGGCACCAAAAATTCATTTTAATGACATTGCAAACAGAGTCAGATGCTCAATGGGGCCATGACAGTCCATCCCAATGTTTTTATGAGGTTTCTGCCCAGGGCTTGAAATGGGGGAAAGAAAATATCACTGGTTTTAACAATAAATCTCCTCCAAATCCAACTTCTTTCTAATTTCTTAAGTCGCTATAACTATTATCCCCTTTTACTTTCCACTACTAACCAAAAATATCTAAGCAAGGTTGCAATGACTGACAACCCATGAATAACAACATGATGACAAAAATCTCAGCAACCACAGAAGCTTCTGAGCTAGCTGGGTTCTTGCCCACCTAATAATGATACACAGACCCTAATGATGTGTTGCCAAAATGGAGGAAATACTCCCATGTTATACAGGCGTTGGAGTATTTTACTTTCAAATACAAATGAAGATTAGGATTTCAAAGTACTAAAAATTATTATATATGGGAATCTGAATCTTTTAATAAATAGAATCTAGAGCTTTCAAAGAGAAGACAGAACTTGAGGAGAGTGGAAGTGTTGGGAATATGATGCTAACAGGTTAACTCTCTTTTCAGAGAATAAGTATGTGTTCCTTTGTGATTTTCTATGTAATATGTAATTCAATTTTTTCTCTAATCTTACCTTCCTTTAGCCTTTGTAAATGGAACGGGATAGTGAGGGGAAGGGAAAAAAGAAAGACTTATTATAAAGTCAATATTGATACAAAAGTAAGACAGAGTAGTTAATAAAAATAGTGGTTTACCAGCTCTCAACAAACAAAACTTCACATAACAGAGCCTTTAAAAATCACTTGGACAGGGCGCCTGGGTGGCTCAGTTGGTTGAGCGACTGCCTTCGGCTCAGGTCATGATCCTGGAGTCCAGGGATCAAGCCCCACATCAGGCTCCCTGCTCAGCGGGGAGTCTGCTTCTCCCTCTGACCCTCCCCCCTTCTCATGCTCTCTCTCTCTCTCATTCTCTTTCTCAGATGGATGAATAAATAAAATCTTTAAAAAAAAATCACTTGGACTATGATTTTCTGTATAGACAAGCAGAACGGGGGCTATGGATAGGAATGATTTTGAGAGCATTTGAAAGAGCTTCGTTTGAAAATATCTTCATATGTGGAGTCTTCTTGTTACTCTTTTTTTTTTTTTTTTTTTTTTATTTATTTGCGAGAGAGAGAATGAGAGCCAGAGAGCATGAGAGGGAGGAGGGTCAGAGGGAGAAGCAGACTCCCTGCTGAGCAGGGAGCCTGATGTGGGACTCGATCCCGGGACTCCAGGATCATGACCTGAGCCGAAGGCAGTCGCTTAACCAACTGAGCCACCCAGGCGCCCCTACTTGTTACTCTTTTTGTAATGGAGATACACTGGAGGAGGTAACGTATTACATTAGTATGTTAGAGTCATATCAGATCTCTCTTCTATCCAAGGGAGAACATTCCGTAAGGCTCTGAAAATAAGGCCATGAGAAAGAAGAAAGGAGCAAGACAAAATGTAAAGGAAAATGTTGTTCAAAGCTGGCCTGGAACGGCAGTTGGTAATTGGCAAGGGTGATTCAGGAGTCTGATGAATAAACCCAGTAACACCATTGATGATTATTACGAAGACATAACTCATTATTGTGCTTTACAACAATCAGCCAACATGCTAATGTTAAAGTAACCACCTTTTGCAAATTTGTCCCAAGTTTACTAACTTATGTTGACATAGTGCCTTTTTACAAGTACTTGGTAGGTAACCTGGGCAGTTAATTAATATGTTCTGGGGTCTGTAATTTACTCTTAAAATACATCCACAAAGACATGTATTTTTTTGTATATGAGATAGTTGATACCCAAAGGTTGATCTAAGCAAGAACATACACACCACAGGAGGGTGGCTAGTATTTTGTGAAAAGACCAGATTTCACAGGTGGACAGTGTGTAAGGTATATTTATCTCTGCTCAAGGCCTCATGTTTTGTTAATGAGCATAAACACATTGAATTGCTAGTTACATTATGGGGGGATGGGTTTTTTTTTTTTAGCGGTGAAATTACTGGTGTTCACCAAAGGTGATTGGTGAAAATAATTTAGAGACTCTCCCTACTCTTGAATCAAAAGGATAAGGGATAAAGTCTAGGGAAACCTTTATTTTTTTATTTTTCATAATGGTGACTGAGGCTGGAGTCTTAAATCATTCTGCTTCATCCACTGAATTAGAGGATTCTGGTTGTTGGATCCCAATTATAAACTCAGTCCTGCTTCTGGAATGTTTTCATATTTGGTCTAAGAAAATCGTCCATACACCGGGCAGCTGGAACATGTAAAGGGATAAAGAGCTTGGACTTTCAAGCTTACAGAATAGGTTGTATAGACAACTTTTGAACCCACTGCTAATAACATCTGTCTTCTAACTCTAGGAGGGGCACACTTTTCTCACACTTGTTATCTAGTACCGAGTTAGAAAAAGTTACTCATGCTTACCTGTTTATCTCAAACTATTGCTGGCTACTTCTATCTACTCAAAGAGCCAAAGTGGCAGAGGTCTGTTCACAGCAGTGCATTTATTACTGCCAACTATATACAGACACTGCTGCATTCATTAGTGAACAAAGTAGTCATCCTGGATCACAGCCTAGACTCTAGTCAACCGGAAATCAGAAACAGGGGAAGAAAATTTTAAAATACTACTACTACTAATAATTTACATTATTTTAATTATAAGAACGAGGGTTTCTCAGAATGTTTCAATCTATTAAAAGGGAAAAGTGATAAATTTATGCCATTAAAAGATAAGAAAGTCTCTCATTCAAACCCATATTCTTTAAGTGAATAGCTTTTGATAAATTGTCTTACAGATGCACCCATAGATAATAATGTGTTCAAACACTCATTGGCTGTTTGAAAATATTAAAACCTGTGTCAGGGTTCACATGTCTCTGACACTGGAACACTAATACCTCTTAGGGTTATTGTAAGTAATAAATGGAATACTATAAACGAAAGCTTCTATCACATTACCTCTTACACAGAGTCAATAATAAGCACTAAGAATGATGACATCCTTTAAATAAAAGGGAAACATTAATGATATTTAAAATTTACAGATTTCAATAAATTTAGAAGTCATGTTTTGAAAAATTATTTGCTTCTATGGTATTAAATTAAGGGATTAAAAATGAATAAGGGTTTCCAGGTTAGGATGGTGAATAAACACTGGCATTTAACTTTCTTCCCTCCTAAAAAATTAGAGTGTAGCGTATATTATATGCACACATACTCTGTGTGCATTTGGTTTTAATATGATGGATGATGATGATGATGATGTAGCAAGTTCTTGCCTAGTCTTACCTTTTAATGTTGATTTTCTTTGCTCAAAAATAGGAGTAAAAACAGGACATGAAATTAATAATTATGTGAAGGGAGCTCAGCCCTAACAGAGTCTTCTGTCCATAAATGCAATAAGGAGATTTTTGACAACTTCATTACTTTTTCACTCTTCACAAACGGGACACCTGTCAACGTGTGGCAGTCATTTGCAGGGCACCGATGAGCTTCAGGGCTTCTAAGTCCAGGAGATATGATTCCAATATCTGCCAGTTTAGGCAACATGGAGTGGGTGCAGTTTATTTTAACTTTCTTGGTTGCATCAATGAGACCAAGATAAGATAAAAGAAAAAAAAGAAATTAGCTGCTATATGAGATTCTCCTAACAAAATTGCCAGGAACCTTCTGATATGGAAATGGATTTCCTCAGAAGGAAGGAAAGATGACCCACAAAACTGAAAAAGGCAGGGTTTGGAGACAGAAACCCACACACAGGGGCTTTAAGTCAGGCAGAAGAGAAGGAATTCTAGTGTAGACCGGCGAAATGATTCCTGTGCTTTCTGGTTTCTGATCACAAAGCAATGAGCTGACCTTAGTTGGATTTTCCAAGGTGTTTTTCTCCCCCTCCTGCCTGATGGAGGAGCTGATTACAGTGGACTAGATGAGAGTTTCAGACCCCAGATGTCAGAGGCACCAAAGACACCCTCTCGCCATAGACAATGGGAAGCCATCTTGCCTTCTGAGGAGGCATTGGGGCGGGGGTCACATATCAAAGGCATTGCTTTTAGCACCAGAAGGCAGTGTGTTTAAAATACTGTCTTAGGGGCGCCTGGGTGGCTCAGTCGTTGGGCGTCTGCCTTCGGCTCAGGTCATGATCTCAGGGTCCTGGGATCGAGCCCCGCATGGGGCTCCCTGCTCCGCGGGAAGCCTGCTTCTCCCTCTCCCACTCCCCGTTTGTGTTCCCTCTCTCGCTGTCTCTCTCTCTGTCAAATAAATAAATAAAATCTTAAAAAAAAAAAAATACTGTCTAGGTAGGTGTGTAGAAATATTTGGAGGTGGGCGCCTTTGCATGTGGGGTGCCATTTTGGAAGCTCCAGAGGAGCTCCTGAGGGGCTGGTTACCACTCTTAAGCCATTTCTTCTTGATTTTCCATGGCATCCTGCACTCCCTCCTGGATCCTGTCCGGTGGCGTGAGCCTCACCCGACGTCTTACAGCTTTCCTCTCCTCTTCTTGATTTAAGTTCAAAAACCATTTGAGAACTTCTGTAGTATTAACCTATCACTGTGACTGACACACAATGAAGAGATTTGAAAGAAAGCCTGGCAGGGGAAGCCATCTGTGGAATAAGAGCGTGACTCCAGAAGGGAGTTTTGGGCAAGTGGGTAATCAGTTACAGAGAAGGGCTCTCTTTTCAGGCTGTGTTTGATCAGTGAGTTGGTTCCTAGATTTTCAATTGAAGCTGTATGAACAGAATTGAATTCAAAGATTTATACTGATTGTGAGGAACTGAAATAGCTGAGCGCGTGAGGCAGGAGTTACCGAGTGATTACAAAGGTTTTTTAACAAAGACAGTTTGTGAGAGGTCAGCAGAGAGGAGAAGATGTGCCTGAAGAAGACACGGAGGAGAGCTAGTCTGCGTGAGGGTTAACAACAGAGGAGGTGTGCTGGGGCAGGAGACAGATGGGGGAGAGAAAAAGCTGGTGATGAGAAAAAATAGAAATGAGCAGAGG
The DNA here is from genome assembly GCF_054177405.1 of Leptonychotes weddellii. Lineage (NCBI taxonomy): Eukaryota > Metazoa > Chordata > Mammalia > Carnivora > Phocidae > Leptonychotes > Leptonychotes weddellii. Next base: position 7,364,787 of record NC_138380.1, read on the forward strand.
GAATAAAATGGAAGAAGCCAGTGTTTTGAGGCTTACACTTTAGGCCGTGAATTCATCAGAGAAATAGTTCATGACATCTGGGAACACTGAGGGATTGGAAGCGTAGCAGCACCTGGCCTGCGAGTGTTAATAAGCCTAACAGAGCCGCATGTGTCCTTGTTTCTAGCTGGTTTCCTTGCAAAAAAGGGAAGAAGGCGGCACTATAAGCACACTAAATACTACAGATGAAAAAAAAAAAAAATACTACCGATGATCCCCAGTACAATTCCATTCAATCTTGTTACATTCTCACACCAGATTTTGTTAGAATTGGTGTAAGATGTTCCATTGACAGTGTGACTAGATGTTGGTGATAGAATTTTAATTATCCTAAAAGTCGGGCTCAAACCCTAAGGGACGACTAACCTATGTAAGATAGGAAATACACAACTTATCCTATAAAGCTCTCAGAAAATTATATTAACTCGTAGTTGAATTTAGAGCTAAAATTGATAATTGCCTAATGGTTTAGATGCTGATTTCATGTAAAATGTGTTCGCTGATTAAAAACCCCAAGGCATTATTTGGACAATTAAGAAGTAAATAGTTTACCGCAAAAATGCGTCCAAACCACAGATAATGAATTAGGGCTGGGTAAGGAAGTTTTGATGATAATGATAATGAAAAAATACGAATAAGAAGTGCTCATTTCAGAGATCATATTACCGACCATACTACAGAATCCAAAATGAGGAGCAGTGTTTAAATGGATGTACGTTACCATGCATGCACACACACATAGTAACTAGGAACTCTGGATCTGAATCACACAACCCTAAGAAGTCAATCTCCATAACTTACTGAGATTTACTGTGTGACTCAGGACTTAGTATCTCTGAGCTTTAGTCTCCTCATCCAAAAAAGGGAAGTGGGTATTATTACCTACTCTGTGGGGTTGTTGGGAAGTACTGGATGATGGATGAATTAATGTGTGTAATCTACCTAGAATGATGCCTGATGTTCAGTTTGTTCTCAATAATAAATATAGCTTCACTATATAATACAAAGTCTTTATGACACCCTTTCCTAACATATTAGTAATTCATATCTGTAGCTGGTAAGCAATTTTACTTTTGCTTTTCATATTTTCAAAATTTCCTATATTGAACACTATACTAAAAACTTAGACAAATAATAAAGGCTTAATATTTTACAAAATAAATGTTGCACTGTTGCTCAGAAGGTAAGAATAAATGTAGCTGGAATTATGAGTACTATACAGAGGTGTACGGAGCTAGGTGTGGTAAGAAGAGTACAACGATGGCCCAGAGATTCCTGCCACCCCGCATATACTCCCTGCATGATCCCTGCTCCTTGAATGTGGGGGATCAGTGAATATGATGGGTGTCACTTCTGTAATTAGGTCACTATGTATGGCAAAGGTAAAGAGATTTTGCAGATGTAAGCAAGGTCTCCAATCAGTTGACTTGAGTTAATCAAGCAGGTAATTATCCTGGGTAGGCATGACCTAATCAAGTGAGCTCTTGAAAGACAGTCTGGAGACCAGAGAGATCCACCAATGGCTAGGCTGCGGGAGGGACTCACCACTGGGACCTGGGAGCAGCCTCAAGTTGCTGAGAGCAATCCACAGCCAATAGCCAGTAAGAAAATGGGGCCCTCAGTCTTAAAGCCACAAGGAACTGAATTCTGTCAACAACCCGAATGAACATGGAAGAGAATCCTAAGCCTCAGAGGCGATCACAGCCCTGCTGACCCCCTTCATTTCAGCCTGGGAGACTCTTCAGGGGACAAGCTCACCTGTGGCTGACTCCTGACTGGCGTTAACAGTGAGATAATAAATTGTAAGCTGCTAAGAAAATGAATATGCTAGAGAAGGAACTGCTTTGCTTTGCTGGGGGTAGGGTATACAAGCAGGCATGGTGGGGGAGGTTCATGATACTTTCCACCAGGACCCACGCACACCACGAAGAGACTCATTTCCTTGCTGCTTGCACTTCCCTACTGAAACTTCTGAGAAGCATAATAATAAATAAAATGATATTACTGAGTGCAAGTGCTTAGAAACTTGAGTAACAAGCTCTCTATAAATATTAGATTAAAAAGACATGAACAGCTTTTACCATTATAGAGGATAATAGAATTTGATCAGCTAAATCCCAGGGCTTTATAAAGCACAAATTATGTAAACAAGCTTAATGGCTTTTTGATAAAACTACAAAACTAGTGCTAGGAAGAATACAGGAGGTGTTCCTTATTTGGACTTCAAACTTCACACGCTGCCACACAGATGCTTACTGAAATTTTGAAAAACTAAACATGAATGCAAAGAGAGTTATAAAGAACATGAATTAGAGTACAGAATATTAAGAAAAACACTGTTTTTGATTTACGGGTAAGTAGTAAGTTTCTGAGGATAATGACTGGGTCTAGCTTTATTTACTATTATTATTAATCATCGGGTGGGAAGAACCAAACAAAGCTTTAAATATGAAAGTTTGAGGGTTCTAGGAAAAGATGCTGGCAAACATCTTAAAACAGAAATAGAAGCTTACATGTTAAAAAAAATGTACCGATAACAGAGCTGAATATTCAAAATATATGACAGTTTCTGTTCACAACAACGGTATTTACAATAGCAAATTCTCAGAGAGAGGATGAAAGTGGAGAAGGAGGGTAACAATGAGTACATTTTTGTGCCCTAAGACTTGAAAAAGAAAACCCGGCTTTGGCTTGCGAATGATGTATTCTTCCACAGGGGATTCAGTGAATACATTCTCTGCTCAGTACCACCTCCACAGTACTTGGGATGCTCTGTCATTTAGGGCACCCCCCCTAATTTCCAAGCAATGTAACCCTGAACTGCAGATAGTCAAAAGAAGAATTGCAGCGTAGGAGACCTGTCTCATGATGAAAAAATGAAGAGTGCCTGTTCATGTCAAACTTGGCCAAGAAATGAGTAAATTCAAGCTTATTTGAGATAAGGATTCTGTCTCTAGATTATTTGACTGCGGGTATACTGTGATATTTTTTCTTGTTCCATGATAATAATGGAATTTTTTCTTTTTTCTTTTTTTTAGAGTGGGAGAGAGTGTAGAGATCTTCCTGTTCCAACTCCTACAGTTCATATACCAGAAACCGGAAGCCCAGACACAGAGATTAACTGAGGCACTCAAAGCCCCAGGGGGAATCTGTGCAGTACCTGCTATGGGGCCCCTGGCCCAGGTGGGTGAAGGACACGTCCCTTCACTAATCTGCCCTTGGCCTCCGTGCTCCACCTCATGCAGGTACCCACGGCAGACACCCGGCAATCTTTTCCAGCTTTCATCTTACCAGCCACAGCCTGGCCACCTCCACTTTCTAAATATCCATGAATTCGATCCCCTCCTTTACCTGACTGCCACCACCTTACATCTCAGTTTTGAGGCCTGGATCGCAACAGGGCTTTTTTTCCCTTGTGTCCCTGTTCTAGGTCTGGGTCTCCTCTGGAGAATCCCATTCACAGCTGCCAAAGTCATGCTTTAAAAATACAGTATCACCACGGGCTTGCTTCTCCCTCAGGACCACGTTTGAACCACTCCGCATGCCATACAAAGCATTTCATGTTGGTCTATTTCTCCTTCTCCTGTTTTCCAGGCCCCACAACACCCACCTGTTCTTCAAGACTCGGATCATGAGTCTGTCGTTTTTGTGGGAGATTTTGCTGGTCCCTGAGTCTAGGGTAGCTGCCTATTCTATGGTTTCCTAAAGTTGTCTACACAGGCCCTTCATGAGGTTGGTCACTTCCAGACACACCCTGTTCCCCGCATCCTGCTTGCTGGCACTTGCCATACTTGGGTGCTTCGCCTCATTCGTTACAGACATTTGCATTGATTTGAAGTCACTCTCCATCCTCAAAAGGTTTTATCATTCTCTAGGACCCAAGCAGTCACTCTACATCCATATGGATGACCCAGTCTTCCCCAAATGCTCTTAGACATTCTTCCTCCACTTACTCTCAATTATATCCTCCTCCTACACGCTGATACATCATTTCATCCCGAGACCTGATCTCTACTGAGTTCCCGAAGGCTCATTCCCAACATGCCTTTTCCCTGTTTACATCAACCCCTAAGTGATATTATCACTTCTCATATATTCATATGCTAACAATTAGCACATTTCTATCTCTAACCCACATATCCTTTTTGAGGTCTTATCCAATTGCAAAACTGGCATCTCAATTTAGATGATATATAGCACCTCACATTTAACTATGCCAAAACTGACTTCTTGAGTTTTCTCAAAATCTGTTCTTCCCTTAATTTTCCACATCTCCCAATGGCACTGTAATTCACCCAGTTATTCAATCCATATATTCAGGAGTTATTCTTGATAACTGTCTTTAGCCATCCTCACCCAATCTGTCATCCATCCTGACAATTCTAACTTCAGAACAGATCTAAAATGCATCTCTGTCTCATCACTTAAACTGTCACCACTCTAGTTCAAGGAGGAGATGATGCTTCCCTGGACTTTGACAAAAACTCCAGAACTGGTCTCGGTGTTTCCACTCTGCCACTCATGCCCCCCACCCCCATGGTAGTTTTAAACAAGACCCTTTCATTCTCCTGCTTAAACTCTCTCCTCTTATTTATTTGTTTGCTTTTTTAACATGTGTTTTATTATTAGTTGTGAAGGCATTTAGCATATCCACTTATTCTCACATGGCACAGTTCCTGATGCATAGTGGATATATAAATAAAAAAATACCTGGAAAAAAGGATCCTAGAGGTATGCTTAAACGTTATTTTCTTTTCTATAAAGACTGAAAAAATTCACAATCTTTGGGATTTTTTTTTGGTGTATATTATATATTTTTAATTAAAAATTTTCCTTGCGGTAATGTAGATGAAACATGCAGTTGTGATAAATAATACAGAGAGGTCTCTTATACCCTTCATTCACTTCCCCCAATGGTGCCACCATGCAAAACTATAGGACAGCATCACAATCAGGATATTGCTGCTGGTACAGTTAGGACCCTAAACACTCCGTCATCACAAGAGTTCCTCATGTTGCCCTTCTATCACCATGCCCACTTCGCTCCCACCCCCATCCCTCCTTAACACCAGCAGCCATTAATCTGCTCTCCATTTCCATAATGTTGTCTTTTCAAGAATGTTACATAAACAAAATCAGACAGTATGTAATCTTTTGAGATTGGATTTTTTTCACTCAGCATAATTCTCTGGAGATTTATTTATTTATGCTGCACTGGATCAATGGTTCATTCTTTTTTATTGTCGAAGAGTATTCCATGGTATGGATGTACTAAGTCCGTCTAACCATTCACCTGTCGAAGGGCATCTGGGTCCTTTCCAGTTTTTGGCTATTACCAATAAGTCTGCAATGCTTATCTGCATACAGGTTTCTGTGCAACTCTTGTCTTCATTCCCCTGGAGTAAATGCCCAGCAGTGCGATTGCAGAGTCATGTAGTAGGTGCATGTTGAGTTTTTAAAGAAACTATTGTTGGGAATTGGGTATGAAAATAAGGATGATTTGCAAGAGGCATTATGAAGAAGAAATTGAGAATGTAAAAAAAAAAACGGCTGAGATGACCAAAAGATATCAACAGGTTAAAATTGTGGACCGAAATGAATAATAAAATATTCTAAAAGGGATACACGTCAAGTCCTCCCTTATGATTCAATATGAAACATAGTGAGGATAAGGGATATGTTACTTATTTGATAATGTTAAACAAACAAAACTTGGAGACATCAGTTGACAGTAGTGTGGTCATGATTATTTGGAGGAACTTCTTGTCCAAAAATCAAGGGAGACTCCCTTCTTCTTGTCAGGCCCTAAATTAATTGTGTTTTCATTTCTTTTGTTTTATCTTTTAAATTAGTAACTGAATTGAAAGTTTAGGATTCCAAAGAAAAGATCTGAATCAGAAGTAATTTTCAACAGTGTCTTTAGTTTCTACCTAAATCTACATCAGATATTACCTGTCAGGGAGGTTCCTTCCCTTAAATTTTTCACTATGTCTGTACAAGTTTAAAGTTCTCCCCCATCCCACCCCACCTGTAGGAAGAAAGGAAAAAAGGCTGATCAATGCCAAGACTTTGCTTCTTCTCCAGAGAAGATGTCTTGCTCCCATTTTTAAAATATGTGATATATTCAACAGTGATAATACCCAATTACATTTGGGCCACTGAGAAGTAGGACAGATCTATTCTTTACTAGAAAAGTCATAAAGTAAGGTGTATATACACTTTCTCATGACATACAGTGATAGATATATCAAGACTTCATAGAATTGTTCATGCTGTCATTCCTTCCCCTTCTTCAACATCTATCTCTTGGAACTGCAACAGCCCAAGCCAAGCTATGTGGTACCATACTGTCCTATGATGTCAAGTTCATGGTCTTTCCAGATGAAGGAAGGGTTGATGGGTGGTAAAAGGCCAAAGAATGCCTGCTGGCCTTCAGTGTCCCTGACACACTGGTGTTCATAACTATCTTGAATGATAAAAGAAGCATATTCTACCTTCAGAAAGTGGTACTGTACTCTTCACTGTCCCGACTGCACTTAGAGTATTGGCTTAAAATATAATCATATTTTGGGGTGCCTGGGTGGCTCAGTCATTAAGCATCTGCCTTCGGTTCAGGTCATGACCCCAGGGTCCTGGGATCGAGCCCCACGTCGGGCTCCCTGCTTAGCGGGAAGCCTGCTTCTCCCTCTCCCACTCCCCCTGGTTGTGTTCCCTCTCTTGCTGTCTCTCTCTGTCAAATAAATAAAATCTTTAAAAAATATATAATCATATTTTTTATATATTAGGAGAAAAAAATTCAAGATTCTTATAGATTAAATCAAGTTCTCACAGATTATATTTTAGTTCAACTAAGATTAAAATGAAGATCAACAAGAAAGTACCTGAGCGCACTGGCAAGTCCAACAATCAGTAAACTCTTAGATCAAGCTTTCTGGTAAGCGGGTTTCTTCTCTGGGACACACTTAGAGTTCTTGGCATGGAAGGATATTTTTGGGAGGATAGCTCCCATGTTACCATTTTCTCTACATGCCTTCCATACTATATTCCTGTCCTCATCATTCCCCCTTCTGTTCTAGGCCATGCATGGCTTCCTGATGTTGCTGGAAGTTCTCCACAGGGTCTACTTATGCACAATGCTCTTCAAGGTTCTCTCTTCGAGCAGCACAATCCTATTTCCACTTTGCACCTATGTCTGGGAATGTCACTTGAAAGACATGACTGCCGATTGAACTGTGAGCTGAACCCAGGCATTCCAAGGCTTCTCATCCTTCCCCTGTCCTTGGAATGGGGTTCCACTTGCCTTTTTCTCTCCTGGAGGCTGCTCCAAGGACACAGACTTGTGGTGGTGGTGTGGTGTTGAGGACGCCTGTATGGTGTATGTAACTGAACCCAAGTGAGGCCTCTTTATATACTGTTAAGATTATGCTGCCAGCAAGACAAGCCTCATATATAAGTTCCCTGTGCTTATTAAAACTGCCACCTACCAACCTGGAGGGGCCTGTCTCTTTCTTGGGTCTCTCCCTGCCCTCTGAGTACAGGGGCTGGTTTCAGGTCACACCCATGAAGTTCCCTGGAGGGTTGTGAACCAATAAACTGCTGAATCAAAGTCTTCAGCATAGACACAATTAGTATGTATGGAAAACAAAAGCAAAAACAAAAAACTCCATAAATGATTCCAAAGCATTGCCTGATTTAAGAACCACTAGCCCCCCAACCGATTTGTGTTTGAATCTTACCTAAATAATATAAGCAAGGTATTTAGCTGTCTAATCCTTTAAAAAAAATAATATGTTACTCCCGGGTAACATTTACTGAAAGTTTACCATGTGTCAGACAATATGGGAAGAACCATATGTATATTATTTTATTTCATTTACATAAGAAAGCTATGCTGTAGATATTATTATTAATCCATTCATAGATACACATACTGAGGCTTATTGGGTTTAATAAAGTTAATCTAAGGTGCCCATGATTATATGCCTGGTGACTGATGGAGCTAGGATGCAAACCCAGGTAGTCTAAGAATTTATCACGGTACCTGACACAAAGTGGACAGATCATGCAGTAATCATCCTAAGTAGCGTCATTACTGTTCTAATCAAATACTTCAGGAGTTTCCATCAAATGCTGATCCTCTCCTGGAGCCAGTGAATAGTACATGCCTCACACTCTTCTACTTTGGAGGATAAGACATTACTAAGTGTCTGATGGAAAATCTGCTCTTAGAGATCTGTATATTTTACACATTGTGGAAGTTTATAAGAACCCACAATTTCATTTCATAACCCCGAAATTTAATATGGAAGTGAAGAAAAACCAGGTTCTCTTCTGATGTAGAAAATTCCAGATACATATCATGAAAACTGTGGGTACTGCCAGAATGGAATTTCCATCCACAGAAAGCCTCCTTCTGGGTACGTGCACCCCGATGTTTATAGCAGCAATGTCCACAATAGCCAAACTGTGGAAAGAGCCAAGATGTCCATCGAC
>NC_138380.1:7373818-7401563 GCF_054177405.1 Leptonychotes weddellii
AAAAAAAGAAGATAGCAGGAGGGGAAGAATGAAAGGGGGGAAATCGGAGGGGGAGACGAACCATGAGACACGATGGACTCTGAAAAACAAACTGAGGGTTCTAGAGGGGAGGGGGGTGGGAGGATGGGTTAGCCTGGTGATGGGTATTAAAGAGGGCACGTTCTGCATGGAGCACTGGGTGTTATGCACGAACAATGAATTATGGAACACTACATCAAAAACTAATGATGTAATGTATGGTGATTAACATAACAATAAAAAATTTAAAAAAAAAAAAAGAAAGAAAGAAAGCCTCCTTCTGTTAACTACAGGGCCCGGGGAAGATCCGGAGGGGTCCAGAAGCTTCCCCTGACATGGGCAGCATGGACAGTCGAGCAGTGATACTAAGTTCTTCAGTCTAGGTTACTGGTGGAGGCTGCTCTGTGGGCCACAGCTCTTTCTGTGGACTTCCCCCTCAATTTCACTTTCTGGGTTTTTCCCCTACATATTCATATTTTAAAATGTTCAAGTCAGAAGGTAGACTTTAAAAAGAACAGGTTAGAAGATTTTATTGCTTCAGAAATACATTTCACCATTTTCCTGAACAAATCCAACAATATTTAGCTTATTACATGTTGTGAGAAGAACATGGTGCAGAAGAAACTTGAGTGGTACTGTTCATGTTCAACATAGAGAAAAGAAATGTCCATGAAACATAAATATGGCATAGTTACCTGTCATGTTGCAGTAGACTTTCAGAGGCCCCAGAGGTCCACTGCCATCAGGATCTATCCAGTAGTAATTTGACGTCTGGCCCAGGTGTTTGTATGCTTCACAGGAAGGCTCATAGATCGCTAGAACAGAACAGCCTACATGAGCACAGTGCAGAGCAAATGGCTCCCCAGATGGGTGCCCCAGCCACATCCACTACTGGCCAGCGCTGCTGAGCAGTATATCCTCCTGTTAGAGTGAGTGTTCTTTTTCTCTACATTGAAATTCATGATTTGGTTCTTACTCTTTAAGTATTTCCGACCTAACAAAGAGAACAAATTCCTGCTATGGCTTTATAGTTGGGGAAAGGTCTAAAACTATCAATACATTGTAAAATATATGTAATGTTTGTTGCAATAGGGCTTAGATCATTGAAGTAACATTTAATCTGTAGTTATTTATAGATACCATCTCCTTATTGTAAGGGACTTTATTTTGAAAGGACATAAGTATTGGCTGTTTTGTTGGGCTATCAACTAAGAGAAAAATCTCTCTCTCTCTCTCTCTCTCACACACACACACACACACACATACACACAAGCATCCCCCCCCCTTTTTTTTGCATAGATATTATACATTTCCCTCAAACAGCATGAGATTTCTAATCTTCCTTTATTTAGGAAAAAGGAAAGAATGTCCCTGCTTCATTTTGTTACAGGTATTTTAATTACATCCCATCTAGTTTGTGTAGAAGGCTGCCATCAATGTAATTAAATTATAGGTTCTTTTCCATTCTTTTTCTATTTGTCCCCATGCTCCTGACACATTCTCTTTTCTCACAGAGACTGCATCTGGTTTCCGAAGTACAAAATGGACATTTGCATATCTCCTCTGTTACAACTTCTAGAATACTACTGGGAAGACTTTTAAAAACAGCTCCACAGTGATATTTATGATAACTTTGAAAGATCCACTTTACAAAACCAAGAACTATTTCTGGTAAAGAGCTATCATCGGATGCACACACAATCTAGTCTTTTGGTAAACAGCATTGGAATTCACACTGCAATCTGTGGTTCATTAACGGCAGGTCAGATTCTGGGACCTCTCTTTTCCACCTTCCGCTTCCATGTTCTCTGTGTCTCCATTTGGCTGCCCATGGCTTCCTCTCTCTCCAAAGAGGTTAGACCTCAAATTCAATTTCATGTCAACAACAACATACGAGGCTAAAACAATTCTCAAATTCTTTGTTTTACTTAATCCTCTTTTCCTCCCTTCCTTCCTTCTGCAAATACTGAGTACCTACGATGTGCTGAGCCGGGGATTAGGCAACGCAAATACAGATGTGAGCACCACAGATAAAGGACCAGTAGGGTTTGTTCACTAATTATTTTGGTATTACTCATGCATAAGGTGCTCTGGAAGGGGATGCAGATGGAAAGCTAGGCAGAGCTCACGTGTCTTTCGTCCAAGTGTGATGATTAATATGCCCGATTTCAATCTCCCAAGTCTCTTATTTGGATAATAAGCTATGGCTGCTCCAATTCTGAATGCTATGCCAAGTAATATACTGCAATAAAGGGCAGGGGGGAAGATTTTTAAACTCTAAGCAGGAAGATGCTATAATTAAATGTAGGTTTTAGAAAGAAAACTCCTATAGAAAAACAATAGATTTTAGGGAAGTGATTCAGAAATTCATGAGCACACACAGGCTGTCATTGCGATAGGCCAGGTGAAGGATGACTATTTCCATATGAGAGTATGAGGAAGGATGAAGTAGATGGGACTGATTCACGTGTTTTTAAAATCAACTGGGGATGGAGACCAGGTGGGTGTAGGTAGTTAGGAAGAAAGAGTACAGAATGACCTTAACTCACAATTTCTAACCGCCCTACTAATTTTTTGCAACCTCTCTCCAGATAATTGCAATTTTTGTGTGTAGCTCAAAATGATCCAGAATGTCAAGTTAAAATTCTAAAGTTTTCCTTTTAGTCCCTTTGGGCAATCTGCCTTTAAAAGCTTTCATTTTTCTTTTTAAAATATTTAATCATTAATCATTCTCTTTCCCCCCTGCAAACACCCCATTTTCCTTATTATCCAGTATCTGGTTTACCACAATCATACTATGAATTGGCTCTCCTATTCAAATACCTCTTCACTTGGGCGCCTGGGTGGCTCAGTTGGTTAAGCGACTGCCTTTGGCTAAGGTCATGATCCTGGAGTCCTGGGATCGAGGCCCGCATCGGGCTCCCTGCTCAGCAGGGAGTCTGCTTCTCCCTCTGACCCTTCTCCCTCTGACCCTCCCCCCTCTCATGCTCTCTATCTCATTCTCTCTCTCAAATAAATAAATAAAATCTTTAAAAAAAAAAAACACCTCTTCACTTCTCACCAAATTATGCTTTTCAGCCAATGTTAGTCTAGTCCTAAAACATTACTTTCATTATGTTAAAAAATATGTAATGATTTTTCAGTATCCATGATATTATATCCCAGATCACCATCTATGCATACAAGACCTTCCATAATCCTAACAGATGTTTCCTGGTTTGGGTTACTTGTCCACATAAACTTGCACACTGGTCAGGCCCCTTTTCTGGGGTCACCTTTATCTGCAATACACTACAAACCTCTTAATCTATTAACCTTCTCTACCAGAGTTAACTATTAAGGCAGGAGTGCTAAGAAACAGGGTTCTGTAATCCAACAGACTTGGGGTGAAATTCTGACTCCACAAAGTACTATTATATAACACTGGCAAAGTTGCCTCATCTCCTTTAGCCTTGTCTGGAGAATAGGTATCAGGTATTTACAATGTAGTAATGAGAACTGGAGGACATAACAACATTCATTGCTAAACTACTGTATCTGGGACATGGTAAACATTTAATAGGTGGAATTTTTATGATTAATGTAGTAATTATTAATTAGGTCCGTCTCACAGTCCTCCTTTCTTAAAGAGACGGTCCCTAGTCAATATACTCATCTTTCTGTACAGTCCGGGGCACTCACTGCTCCTCTCATGTACTTAATACCCGATTATAGTCAGTTGAGGATTTGATTGACTGTTGTTGATTGAATTTCATACATGAAAATTTTATTTCCTAACAAGACTGTGAGTTATCTTGAGGGGAGGGTCTAGAATATCTATTTTTCTTTTCTACTCCATATAATCTAACATGGTAGATTTTTTTTTAAGATTTATTTATTTGAGAGAGAAAGAGAGCACAGGGAGGGGAGGCAAGATGGAGAGACAGCAAGGGTCTTTAAGCAAACTCCACACTGAGCAGGGAGCCTGACGTGAGGCCCAAGCTCAGGACCCTAACTCAGGATCCCATGATCACGACCTGAGCTGAAACCAAGGGTCTGACGCTTAACAGAAGGTGCCACCCAGGTGCCCCAAACATGGTAGGTGTTTAAGGAGAGCCCGTCAGAACTGATGAAAGCATGATCTGATGATAAGAAGTGCAGGTAACTCCTGCACGTCTAAGCAAGCATATAAACATCCTAGAGAGGGCTACAGACCTTGACTCAAGTAATTGACTAAGAGCAAGGGCTGACGGCTTGTAGACGAGGGAGATCTGGGTATACAAGAAGCTCTCCTTTTTTTTCTTCAAAGTGGGACAGTTATTCTGCTTGACTTTCACCCATGACAGGCCTACTCGCTGCTTTTGCCTCATCAACACAAATGGGAACCCAAGTATTTCAGTCCAAACGGTATCATGTGCGAAAACCACCTGGAGAGCTTGTTAAGACAAGCTTGTTAAGATTCCTGGGCCTCACCCAAAGATTCTGATTCAGCAGAGAATGTGCAGTTCTTTTTTTTTTTTTTTTTAAAGATTTTATTTATTTATTTGAGAGAGAGAGAATGAGAGACAGAGAACATGAGAGGGAGGAGGGTCAGAGGGAGAAGCAGACTCCCTGCCGAGCTGGGAGCCCGATGCGGGACTTGATCCCGGGACTCCAGGATCATGACCTGAGCCGAAGGCAGTCGCTTAACCGACTGAGCCACCCAGGTGCCCAAGAGAATGTGCAGTTCTAAAAAGCTCCCAAGTGATGCTGCAGTTGCTGGTCCTGACTGTGGTTTGAGAGGCACAGATCCAATCCTGGAACAAAGTTAACTCCGGAAGGGCGGGCTAATTATTTATATTTAGATATAAGTAGGAAAAAGGTAGGACACCAAAAGGCAATAGAGTGAAATTTTAAATAAAATAAGGCCAGACTGCCACTTCACTTCACTCAAAGTAACGAAAAGGGATTGGGATACAAAACCCTAAATAAAAATACACGCGAAAAGAAATATACTTGGATGAATGCACCCACACAGTAACAGTGGTTATCTTTGAGCAGTAAGATTATGGATGATTTAAAACGTCGTACTTTTCTGTGTTTTCCATATTACTTTATAATGTGCATAAGTTATGTTACGATTAAAAATACACTTGAGAAATACAGATCTGGAATAATGGCAAGGAGGTAAAATGGCAAGTCACCTGGATATAATGAAATTGCATTAGTTTTATCACTGAGTAAGGAATTAAGATTTTTCATTCAAATCTCCTTTCTGTCATTTACAACGTGGAAACTCCCCTTAACTTTTCGTTTTCTTAGCTGTGAAGCGAAGGCAACACTATCTCCTTCAACTAAGTTATCATGATGATTAAATGAAATCACACGCACTTTGTAAACTAAAAAGCATTGAGTATATTGACATTTTAATGCAGAGAATGAGCTAACCGAAACATTTCCCCTGCATGCCTCAGCCAGTTAGCTCTGGCCCCAGTGGAGGGAGGCCTAGCTGGCTTGCACAATTTGTGTGCATTAAACCTGAGGAGATGACAGTGCCCAAGGGCTAAGGCGGCAGCCAGTGAAGAAGTGTGCGAGCCATCATCGGTGACGGAATTTTGCTAGTCCCCTGCTGAAGAACAGAGAGGCAATTGGGCTGATGGGGAAATAAACAGACTCATCAAGTTCATTGATTTATTGGAAAAGTAATTTTTCTCTGCTGAGACTTCTAGTACCAAATAAAAGGTCTCGTATTATTGTACATAATCGTAAATAAATCTCAGATGTTCAGAAATACTACTATTGAACACATCAGACTGAATTTCATAGCATGTAAAACTCCAGAAGATGGGGAATCCTAAGTCTGTTCTTCATTTTCATTAAATGATGAGTGTCGTCTGTGTGACATCACACTAGGTACAAGGGAAAATGACAAAGGACCACTGTGTTAGGTTCACATGGCTCCTGTAAATAACCAAGCCTTATGCACCGAAACAACACGAACTTATTACTTTAGAGTTCTGGAGGTTAGAAGTTTGAGGTGGGTTTCACTGGGCTAAATTCAAGGTGTCTGTAGGGCTGTGCTCCTTCTGAACACTCTGGGCAAAAATCCATTTGCTCACCTGGCTCAGCTTCTAGACTCCACCTCATTCCCTGCTCATTGTCCTTGTGCCATGTCTCCATCTTCGAAGCCAGTCCTTCCCACACTCCATTGTTCCGATTCCCTGATTTCCCTGTCACATCTCTTGCTCTGTTTTAAGGAGCCCTATGATCACGTGTTTTAAGGAGCCCACACTCCATTGTTCCGATTCCCTGATTTCCCTGTCACATCTCTTGCTCTGTTTTAAGGAGCCCGATGATCACCACCCAGATCATCCAGGATACTCTCATGTGACGGGCCCTCACTTGATCATAAAGTCCCTTCGCCATAGATGGTAACATATTTACAGGTTCCACAGATGAGGGCAAGGACAACTGGGGGGGCATTATTCTGCTTATCACAACTATATAAAAATTGGACTGCGCTACTTAATGAACAGACGTTATTAAGCATCAAATGTGTTCCTAGTATTGTTAACAAAAGAAGTATTAAGCAGAATAATAAAAAATGGAGGCATAAAGTCAAAGGTTGGTACTGAACTTTAAAAATCCATATGGCCCTGGGCTTACAACCATCAGTAGAACACCAAACAACACGTGCATGCTCTGCCCCCCCAGCCCCAACCAAGGATGAGGAAAAACGCTCCCCCTGCTCATGTGCAGATGTGGCATGAGACATCAGAAGGATGGCCAACTCACAGGCAGAGGGGCAAGCCAAAGGTTGAAGAGCCAAGCTGTGCAACCGGTTTCATGTTCTGGGAGAGGAAGCACAGTTAAGGAACGGTCAGCGCGGGGACAGAATATAAAGGAGGAACTCCACCCAAGGAGAAGCACTCTCAGGAGTCTGAATTGCTGCAAAATATGCGAACAGAAAGAGGGCCAGAATACAACAACAACAAAATGGCAATACATTTAGGGAGCCGATTTGAGTGACTTTTTAAATATTTCAGGGCAGTGGTATTTATAGAACCAAATTATAGGGAAAGGAACTATTTAGTGGAATTGGGTGGTGACCACATCATTGTAGGAATTTGAACATAAAAGCCAAAATAGAATAAAAATTGGTGGAGATCGCTAAATTTGTGAGGGAGTTTTTGTTAGGATGTGTGAGATAGATTCATTTTTTTAAAAAAATGTGGATATTTCTAATTATCAAAAGAACTTACACTTTTTGATGAATTTTGGAAAAGGAGCAAATAATATAAAAGAAAAAGATAACACCTTGTTTTCTTGCCTCCAGGAGCAAATTTGGGTGAGCCTGTATTTCGTTCTCCTTTTGAATGCCAGGCCCCTCTTCTTACCTCCGTGTAGACCTCCTTCAATGGTGTGAAAAGTTAATGTAACTGCACACAATCCAGAATACACAATGGCCATATTCTATGAGCCGTTGTCAGGTACTCATTACTACCTCTATGCCACCATGAAGTGAGCTCTAAATTCTGATGGTCAATCTTAGATTCTTGAGAATCTAAAAGCAACAACTTTGCCTGTGAATGCAACTTCACCAGCCCTGGCTAGACTCTGATTTAAAATAAAACAAAAAGAAAAAACAGTTTCTTATATGGCAAAAAAAGAAAATCACTTTCCATTACTTTATTTGTATTTTTTATTAATATTTGGAAAATGTATTTTCAAATGCACATTGGAGAGATCTTTCAAGTCTTTTGTGGGGCATACAGTTATGAGTCATGCCCATTTATTGTCATCATTTTTCTATTAATTTATACTGGCTATACTATAAATGACTAAAATCTGTGTTCTTTCATATTTGTCTTCCCTGTTTTTCTTATAGCTTTGAATATGTAGTTTTTGATGTATAAATGTATTTTGTTATTAAATATATTAAGATTTCCCCTTTAAGAACTTTCCACAGCTCTTAAGTGTATAATATTATCTTCCATTTATGACAATAAGATCTTGAATACCATGCTAAGTAGTGGTTAAGACATACACACACGTGATTAAAACACTAAGGTACCTGGGAATGGAGAAGAAAGCACAGATTGGTGATTCCATACCATGACTTCTATTTTCACATAAACACTGGTGATTTAAAAAGGATGTTGCTATGGGTTTAAATATATCCCCCACAAAAGATGTTGAAGTTCTAGTCCCCAGTACCTGGGATGGTGACCTTATTTGGAAATAAGGTGTTAAAGATAATTAAGTTGAGATGAGATCACTACAGTAGGCCTAATCCAACTTGACTTACAGAAAGGGGCCATTTGGACACAGAAACAGATACCTACAAGGGAAGACAATATAAAGACACAGGAAGAATGTCAACCGCAAGTGAAAGAACATCTGAGGCCACCAGAAAGAAGCTATTAGAGAAGTATGGAACGGATTCTCCCTTACAGGCCTCAGAAGGAATCAACCCTGCAGATACCTTGATTTTGGATTTCCAGCCTCTGAAACTGTAAGGCCATACATTTCTGGTAAGCCACCTTGTTTGTGGTTCTTTGTTACAGCAGTCCTGGGAAACCAATACAGACACATAGGTGCCAAGTGACTTGGCCAAGTTGGAGTTTTTCCAACTTAGAGATGATGTGGAGGTCTCTCCACCATGTTTCACTACTTTAATTTTAAGAGAGAAATATCTTCCAGATAAAACAATTATTTTTGGCTCATATGTGTAAGGTCTTATTCTGGGTGCTCTGAATAGTACAAAGCAACAGTTCTCCAGAGCTTTGCTGATGCTGATGAGCTGAGGAAGGCTCTCCTTGACCCTTTCTACACTTCGTAATTTGAGATAGGTGTGTAAGTATAGCTGGCATATATCCTTCCTGTTATTACCTTCTAAAGCAGATGGATCTCTAGAAGTGGCCAAGGATGAAACATGTTAGAAAATTAATCACAAGTCAAAAATGAACATGTACATAAAGGTTATCTTTGGAACATCGTAAGTAGTCTTTTCCCGATTGCCCAGAAAGGGAAAAGTTCACTTCTAATGATTTGATATAAAACTGAAAAGAGGCATAAAATAATTTTATAGCTCATTTGCTAGTAAATGCTGTAACATGACATTTTGGGTATTGATAGTTATGAATGTCCTCACTTTCCTGCTCTCTTATAGCAGAGGGACCATATACTTACTACAGATCAAGAACAGGATGCTAACAAGGGAGTTTGGTTTACTGGAGACCCTACTCTTCACTTAATAAAGTCTTTTAATGGAAATGTGGATGTACCACAAAATGATAAATAGCTGTTCTTAGCCCTTGAAAGGGGCCTGGGGCATATGTGAATTGGTGACATTCAGAACAGGATGATCTCTGGGACCCTCCTTATGCTGATGCCTTATAATCACTAAGTCACTTTCTGATCTTAATGTGTCTTTCAAAAATAAGTTCATCTACTGGAATGAGATATTTCTCATTAAAACTGATTTTCTGATCTCAATCAGGCTCTAATGAATTTGGTTGGAGAACCTAGTTTTCCCAGAATCTCATTATTCCTGTAAAGGTAACTATTTGTGCACAACCAAGCTGGAAATCCAGAGGGGCAGCAGTGGCCTTGAGACCTCCCCGCCCCGTAAAAGCTCCCTAATTCTAAGACCATGCAATTATTATTATTATTTTTAAAGATTTATTTATTTATTTGAGAGAGCGAGAATGAGAGAGAGTACATGAGAGGGGGGAGGGTCAGAGGGAGAAGCAGGCTCCTCGCTGAGCAGGGAGCCCGATGCGGGACTCGATCCTGGGACTCCAGGATCATGACCTGAGCCGAAGGCAGTTGCTTAACCAACTGAGCCACCCAGGCGCCCCCATGCAATTATTTTTAATTAGCACAATGTAAGCTGCACAATACCTAGGTCCTCAGTAACACGTGAATATTAACCTCACATGTTCTCTGTCTCTTCGGAGTTTTTTTTTTTTTTTTTTAGTTTGAATGAATGCCCTGAGTAAACTACATTATATCCCGGAGGAGCTATTGTCTCATAATTGGCGCAGAGCAAATGGTGGTGGTAGAGTGTGGGTTTAAAAACAGATATTCTGCATGCTAATATTATGTCATGATCTTTCCATGACTGCAATTTCTGTATGAGATGTTACTCATTATCATCCTCTAATGGATTCTTTCACCTGTCCAAGTCTCAAGGGAAAAGGGTAATTTAGAAGGGAAAAAAAAGAAAAAAGTTTTGATTTCTTGTTAATAAACCAATAGCTTATATTTCTTTACTTGACAAGTCCTTCAAGAAAATTTTGGAGATCAAAGTAAAATCTACATTTATTTTTTCCTTTCTACTCTCTTACCCACATCCACCCCATTTCTGCCTTTTGTTTGAGTCTTCTCATTCTTGGTTTTAGCTCCAAAGCACTACTTTAAAGAAAACAATAATCCCAAACTTGGCAATGCTGGTCACAAAACCACAACTCTTTGTCTCTATATCATCATGACTGCCATATTCCTTGGTGATATTAATGTCCATACTTGATACTCTCTGACCTTCACTCCACAAAACATAAAATTGACTGTTTTTTCATGACTCAGTCTGGAGAAGCTCTACTAGTATTTTCTTCATTATTGCTTTTAGGTTACAGAAGACTAAGATGAGGGGCAAAAATCTATAAAACCAAGTAGGCGTGTGCTACAAACTCATGCTTTCTCATTTTAATAGGTCTCTACAGCAAAGCTCAACAACCCTATTGATCACTAGCTTAGATCTCATAGACACTGGCTATGGTTATCTCTTGCTCCATCTACTCAATCCTCTATTCTCATCTCTAACCTTATCACTCTCATTTTCACTCTGTCCCAATAATGAGACTAAGAACATTGATCCAAATGTGTTAACAACTGTATTTACTCCTTCAGTGGAACCTACACAGGTCCTTTTCCCTTTCCCATTGCTAATTAATTAATTAATTTTTACATTAGTAGTACTAGATCTGGTGCTATGCCTTATACTAGAAATAAGTAAAATGAATGAATCATAGATCCTGGCTCTGAGGAATTTGCTGTCTAATGTATGGCATCGATGTGTGGAGAAATAAAATACTATATAACTGGATGCATGTTATTTAAAAAAAAAAAAGATATAAACAAAGTACCCAAACACTTTAGATAAGGGATTGGACAACTTAGGACAGTCTGGTAAGGCTTCATTTGTGAAGTCACTTGGAGCTGAGTCTTAAAGGATGAGGAGGAGTTTGCCAGGAAGAGGAGAGAAGGACCCTTCTTTACTACTCCTTTCCAATGCCATGTTACTTCATGCCAGTCTTCTGACACTTTAAGAGAATTATTTCCTCGATTTTCCTTCTCTTTTTTTCCCATTAGCTCCATCTTCTTTGTTAATTAGCACCTGTCTCCTCTACCTTGGGTAATGGGAGTGGGGGGAATATGCATGCTGCCCTCTACTCCTGTTTTATCAATCCAACCTAAGGGAACTTCTCTTTTTCAGCACTTACACCTGAACCTCCTCAAGTCAGAAAGTTATCACTTCTGCCTCCCTTTCGAGAATGCCGCTGATCACTATGCTGACTTTGACGAAGTTCTCCTTCTCTGTGATTTCAGTACACTTGGTCACTGTTGACCATCCCATCCCCTCACGGAAACTTATTCTTCTCCACCTTTCTGTGTCCTCACACTTGTCTCTCTGACCTGTTGACCACTCCTTTACTGTCCTGCACTGTCGTTTTTCTTTTCCTGGCCTTTAGAGAGAGCTATTCTCTGAGGCTTGTCCTCAGTGCTCTGTCCCTGCCATCTGCACAGAAGGATTAGTTCACTATTCCAAGACTTTTTACCTAAAGAAAGGCAGAGTCAGGACTGAGACACAGGAATTCTAGCTACAGAATCTCTGCTCTTAAGCTATGCTGAATTGCTTATACTAATCTCATCATTATATTTTTTACTATTTTTCATATTTATATTTACTACTTTTACTGTTTATACTCTTATCATTATTCTCAAGAAAAAGGTGTATTTTGTTCTTATTGTTGGAAGATAGTTTGGAAAAGAGGGTGTGTTTTACTAAAGTAGAGTCTCCTGAAGGAAGAGCAGATTTTTAAAATTAATATCTGGGTGTGTATGTGTGCTGAGGAAAAACTATGGAGTGTGAAATTCTCCAACTGTTTTTAGCTAAACAAGACTCAGTTTAACAAAAAACAACAACAACAAAAAAACAAATCTGGCTCTGATTAGAAAGTACTAATTCTTTTGCAAACTTCAGTCATTGAGTAAAATTGTCCTTGCAATTCAAATAAAAACATAACTATATTTTACACTACTTTACAGCTAAAAAATGTTTTACTATTGTTTATCTAATTTAATGAACGAGGCAGTATGACTGATTTTAAATGCCAAATGAAGCTGTGGGAATTCAATGAGAAAATAAACTACTGAAAAATATGAGTACTGAAACTTGAAAATGAAATAGATTGACTGTGTCCCCCAGTGAGTCATACTTCCCTCCCTTCATGCTCTTGCATTGTCCCCTGCCCCCGAAATGATTCTGGATCTGATCATGTGACTTGCTTTGGTTAAAGGAGACATTAGCAAACATGACATGAGCTTAGGTCTATAGCATTGTTGGCCATTTGGGCTATCGTCTCTCGCCCTTGAGAATGCTTCTGATTCCATGGGAAGAAACCTGAGCTAGCTCACTGGAGACACATGGCCCCACCGAGAGAAGGATTAACTATGAGACTTGTGAGTAAGGCTGGCACAGACCAGCCCCAGGTGAGCTGCCATTTGGTTGCACCTGCTTGAATTACCCCTGGTGGGACCAGCAAAAGGAATGTCCAACAGAACCTATCCCATGCTGCTAACTGTTATCATGGGCAGATAAAATTCTTGTTTGAAGCCACTGAGTTTTAGGGAGGTTTGTGAGGCTGCAAGATAACAGACGAGTCACACACTCAAAGACATGTCTTCTTGGCTTTGATTATTTTACTAAGGTGGGATCATACAATGTACAACCCAATTTATTCAACATTGCCTGTTGAAGGTCTTCGCTTTGTTTCTAGGTTTTGTGACTCTGGCCATACTGCAGGGAGTATCACTGAAGTTCACCCGATTCGCAGTAGACAGACTTCTGGGTGAGGAGTCAGTGCTGATGTCATGAGGCTCAGAAGGCACAGATAGTGCTTAGGGCCCAGGAGAGCTTTAAGGACCTGGCAGATGTTTTAATCTTTAATTTCTTTTAAAATTAGAGGAGAAAATGAATAGAAATAGGATAATAATGAATCCATTCTGGATTATAGTCAGTTTTTTTCCCAGGATTTTCAATGTTTAATTTTTTTTTATAGATTTTATTTATTTATTTGAGAGAGAGAATGAGATAGAGAGCATGAGAGTGGGGAGGGTCAGAGAGAGAAGCAGACTCCCTGCCGAGCAGGGAGCCCAACGCGGGACTCGATCCCGGGACTCCAGGATCATGACCTGAGCCGAAGGCAGTCGCTTAACCAACTGAGCCACCCAGGCGCCCCTCAATGTTTAATTTTTTACATAGAAGTCTTTGATCCCAGTAAGCTTTACATCTAAACTTGAAGTGATAATTATCATTATTCTATTTATTGTCATAAAGCTGAAAAAGAAGACAGATATGGTGGGCTGAACACAGAATGGGAAGAAGGGAGTTTGTGTAGTGTCTCTGGAGTTATTTTCTATGATAAAAAGAAAGGAGGGAGTTAAATCACATGTTTTCAAACTGGGTCCCATGTAATCCTGAGGCTCACAGTGGTTCTTTGGAGACTTATATAAAAAAAGAGAGGACTAGTCCCTAAACAGTGAGGATTTAAGCTTCATACAAATCCTGTCAATTACTACTGTATTTTATGTGTCAAGATTTCACCTATGACTTTATTTGAGGAGGGAAAATGTCTTGGGGGAAAAACCCTCAAAAACCCTGGATTAGATCATCCTTATCATTATTATATGATTTTAGAAAAGAAAGAGAAGGAAAAAGAAGAGCAAGAACAAAAATGGGGAAAAGCTTCTATATTGATCTTTATAACAATGGTACAAGATAGGTATCCTTATCCTCAGAGGCAGATCCAGGATTTCCAGGGCCTGAAGTCAATACATTTTACAGGTTTTCTTTAAGAAAAAAGAATATTTGAATACAAATGAGAATGTAGTTATGAAAATGGGCTGTGGGAGTGCACTTGTAAGTCATTCCTAGACCAGGATGCCAGCAAAAACTTAATAATCTACAGAAATGGTTGCATATATAGTATAGTCACTAAACCCCAAACTACTGTATCCCCAACTTCACTTCCCCTCAGCCAGACACCAAAAATGCTGGAGGCTGCGCCAAGGGAGGACAGTTGGAATAAGAAGAGACTGGGCTCCTTGCAACTAAGATACTTTGTCTGCTTTGTGTGAACAGATGTGAACCCACCCTACACCAGTGACGGCTCTGAAGCCTGAGCTCTACCAGCTTCAGAGTGAATTCCCAGTTTACAACAGAAGAAACTAAGGCTCAGAGAGATTTAGTAATTTACCAGAGTCACACAGCTTGTTGGCGAGTGTAAGCCTGGACTCCAACAAGTGCTCTGGCCCAGGTTGTGACACTTCTGCTGTCCAGCCTGGACTCTTGGCGTCCTGTCTGCTCTTCGTGGGGCTTTTTACCTCTGAAGAGTTTAAATGTCTCACTGAACAGACTGTTAATTGAAGAAGAAGGAGGAGGAGGAGGAGGAGAAGGTGGAGGAGAAGAAGGAGAAGGAGAAGGAGAAGAAGAGGAGGAGGAGGAGGAGGAGAAGGAGAAGGAGAAGAAGGAGAAGAAGAAGAAGAAGAAGAAGAAGAAGAAGAAAAAGAAGAAGAAGAAGAGGAGGAAGAGGAAGAAGGAGGAGGAGAGAAGAAGGAGGAGGAGGAAGGAAAAAAGATACCTATCTCCTTTAAATGATAAAGTATATGGTAGGTGGGGAAGCATTCTTACTGATAAATGAGTTTTGATAATTAGGCTCTTAGAGCATTGGGCTGTAGCCACTGTGCCAGGGAATTCTATTAGACATCACTTCTGTGCTAAGGCCATTTTGAAAATTAAGATATCCAGGGGAAAAACACCTGATAGTTGTTTTTCACTCTTGGGGTTTAAAACCCCATATGGACCTGAGCCCCCTGAAATTCTGAAGAACCCCCTGAAATTCATGAAGCTGGCTCTCCATCATAGGCATGCCCATTATTATGGCTACAACTGTATTATCCCGCTTGATTTTTCTGTCATCCACTCAGTTGCTGGATGATTTCATTTAAATGGCGAGTGATTAAGTAAGATACCATATACACAGTACCTAGCGTTTTTCCATCTCTTTTCCCTTGGCAACCACAGAAAGGCCAAACTCATTTTAATCACTAAACACAATATAAGAAGGATGGAAAATATTCTTTTAAAAAGTTCTATGCATTCCAAGATCAAATAGAAATATATTGAGTGTAACCAAAGTTCTGAATAATTCATGCTCTGCTCACCTTACCTTACTGTGCACAACTGAAAATTGGCCATATTGATTTCTTGCCCAATATACAGTGAAACCTCATTTATCTGACATCATTTGGGAATGAGCTGTTCATAGAACCACAGAATTTCAAAGCTTGAGAAGACCTTGGAGGCATCTAATCTATTTCCCTCATTGTAAATAATTATCATAATTATAACAACAGCAGCTACTTGAGCTGTTATCATACGTCATATCCTTTGCTGAGTCACGCAATGCGCCATCAGTTTTTCATAGTACTCCTATGAGGTATGTATTATTCTTTTCATTTTACAAACAAAAAAACTGAGGTTTAGAGAAATTGAAATAATTAAAGACTACATAGCTTCAAAGTCCTGAAGCCAGGATTGAATTTAAGCCCATGGCGTCTATTCTTAGCCACTGTATTACGCTACCTGTAAGAGTCAAAGGTATCAGATGTCTTGCTTATCCAAAGTCACCCACTGACTCAGTATCAATTACTAGACCAGAATTTACATCTCCTGACTATCTGTTATCACACTGCCTCTATCTGATACAAACTCAAACATAATTGGATCTTTAACAGAAATGAACTGATGAACTATTTTCATTCCTTTAAGCATGAAAACTCATTTTATTTTAAACATTTTCAGTGAAAATCGTTCTGAAAGTTATTGCAGTTTTCTGCCTCCTTAATCATACTACATTAAATATAATTGCCATTTCTTGCTGACTCAGTTTTCATGATTAGGTACATCAATCATTGGATTATGTTGTAACAACACGATACTCTCAGGAAATGATCCCAGCAAACTTTGTTTCATTGACTTGTTGGTTTCCCTTTTTATCAGCTATGAATCCTTACTGTGTTATGACTGGGGATGCCATGCTGCAAAATCTCATCGCACTTCTTGTCCAGACACACTCAAATACGATTACTCTGAATACGTTATGGGTTGGGAAGCAATACTGGCAGGCTTGTTTACATTGGGTGTTTGAAAAATGAAACAAAACAAACGTGACCTCTAGGTTAGAGTCATCTTCCTTTAGGAACGATGAAGTTGTGTTCTGGAGGATAAAGTGAAGATAGCCAGAGGAGGCCAGGGAAAGGGCTACAAAAGCAAAGGAGTTGGATGTGCAAAGCCTCAGAGGCCAGACCGTCGATTCTACCACCATTGGGTAGTGACTGGAGTCTGGAGTTCAAGGTCAGCGAGCAGGAGCAGTTGAGACTACAGACAATCAGAGACCAGGTTTCAAAAAAAAAAAAGCCTGGTGCTTTAACTTAAGGACTTGAACTTAGGCTTAGAGTAATGAGGAGTATTTGAAGGGGTTTAAAGAAAACCGGGTGCAATGATCCAACCGTATGAAAAGTTCCGTTTGGCTATGATAGGAAGACTGGACACAAGAAAGCCAACGGTGGAGGCAGGAAGATCAGCTATGAAGCCATGGCATGGATTTGAGATAAGATCCTCTCAGGGGAGATCAGTATCCTCACCTCTGTAATGAGAATGGAGGGATGACCAATCCCTGAAACCACCTCCTGCTCTAAAACTCTGTAATTCTGTGGCTTATAATTTGTCCTTTAAACATGATCAGTGCTGGGGCACCTGTGTGGCTCAGTCGTTAAGGGTCTGCCTTCGGCTCAGGTCATGGTCCCAGGGTCCTGGGATCGAGCCCCACATCAGGCTTCCTGCTCCACGGGAAGCCTGCTTCTCCCTCTCCCACTCCCCCTGCTTGTGTTCCCTCTCTTGCTGTCTCTCTCTCTGTCAAATAAATAAATAAAATATTTAAAAAAATAAACATGATCAGTACTATGCAAAGAAAAACAAGTTTTGACTTGGTGTAACGATCCTCATCTCTACTTGACTGCAGCTGGAAGTTGATATTGTCACTACACTGGAGTTATAAAGCAACTGTAGTTGGCCTTTAAGGCTGTTCTGACATTATTTACTTTCCCGGTCTGCACAAATGTTGAGATTTATGTTACAGGGGGTAAAATGCAGTACAGGTCAGCATTCCAGAATCTCAAATTTGTTAAGCTACCCCGGGATATTCCGAGATTATCCTAGTGGGGCACTGGCAAGTGGCAGTGCCATTGTTAGTCCTGGACTCTGACACCACAACAGTATGACACTTGGCTGGCTCCCCAGTTTATGCACTCTGTAAGCCAGAATGCAACATTTCACCCATGGTGGCTCAGCTCCCTGATCTGCAGAATGGGGCACATGGTAACACAACTCCCTGGAGAGTTTTGTGAACACAGTCTTGTACTTACTGAGTTCTTTATAAGTACTAGCTATGATTATGTCACCTTTTATCTTCCCAAGGACCATTATTCTGCAAATGAAAAAAATATGTAGAACACTACTAGGATGAGAAGTTAGCTTACATTTTTAAAAAAAGATTTTGTTTATTTATTTGAGAAAGAGAGAGAGAGAGAGAAAGCATGAGTGGAGGGGAGGGGCAAAGGGAGAGGGAGAAGTAGGCCCCTACTGAGCAGTGAGCCCGACACTGGGCTCCATCCCAGGACTCTTAGATCATGACCTGAGGTGAAGGCAGATGCTTAACTGACTGAGCCACCCAGGCGCACCTAACTTATATTTTTTGATGTATGTATGTGTGTGTGTGTGTATGTGTACACACACATATTCTTTGAAGTAATTAAAGAACACATTCACTTATAATTCAGACCTAAATTTGTAACCATTCTTAAATAGAAGATACATCCTGGGTAGCCTAAGATCAACAGTAAGGCCAAAGTTGGCATCATTCACCTCTATAGAAGAGTTCTATTGAGCGACAGCTCAATAGAAGCTGTTTTCTGAAGAAAACAGAATAGTTTTAAAGAGTTTTAACTGTTCCAAAGTTCTTACACTGAGCTGAAATTAGATCCCTATAATTTACAACCACAGATCCTAATTCTTCCTTTTGGATACCCAGAAAAAGCCAAATACTTCTTTCTCATGATACAGCCTATTTTTAATTTAGTTGTATGATTCTTTGAAATTAACTTAAGATTTAACCCTCATTAAAACATAAGGAGCTCTTAAGTGCTTTGAATATCAGTTACTTGTAAGCAGGGCTAACCCTAAGTAACCTGTAAAGTCCTTCTCAATTACCTCCAATTGCCCCCTAATACCACCCCAGGGCACTCCTCCACAGTTGGTGTATTTTCCTCCAAAATAATTCTTTCCTTCTTCCAGATTAGCTCCACTCACCACCAATAAATCTCTAATTAGCTCTTCACTCAGTTCTTGAGTATTTGCCAGAGAGAGAAGTGATCTGACAAGTTAATTCACATCGTGATGTGACTGGCCAGACAATTTTCTTTGGGCCTTTCTTGAAAAGCTGTGTTTGGAAGGCAAAGTACTGTTGCTCACTGCTGGTAAGTTTCAGGCACCACGGCACACAGATCAAGGGGGATACTTACAGGTGAGTGGCTCCTCCAAGCAAACTGCTGCTAAGCCACAGAGGGCCAAGTTGTGAGGGCCTCAGCACACTGAAAACCCAGTGTCAGGCTGAGAGTTGTGGGAGAGTAGAGGAAGCCTGTGGAGATTACCAAGACATGGAAGAAAATAGATTCATGAGCCATCTTTGTTTGTCATTGTCTATTATCAATTCACCAACTGGGAAGGAAGACTGATATTTACAGAGGATAACTAGGGAAGAAGAAAAATGCATTCCTTCCATTAACTTTAAAGCCTTTCGTTGATGAATAGGAAAGTAGGAAAAAGAGTTAAAATATCAAGGCGGGGGGGGGGAGAACTGGCATAAGATGATATCAGGCATTTCAGCTGAGAATTACAGAATTTGTTTTTACTCAGTTTTCCCCCTGGAAGCATCAAAATACAAATGTCTCTAAAAAAATTTCAAAGATAGAAACACAATTAGTTTTTTACTGACTTAATAACAGAGCTACTAACACTGTAGGGGACAGTTGGAAACAGTCTGAAAAAGATATGTCCTTCAAATCGTTGTCAGCAACCAGGAAATTTTCACTGGTCAACAACCACATTTTACTCGGTATCCTTAAACCACTGCTTGACCTTTAGGCTACCTTGATTTTGATTTTCTTACACTGATCATTGTTCAGTCTCTGTTGTCTTAAATTTGGCTTTCATCATCTTGAGGAGTTGTCTATTGAAATATCTAACAGAGCTTATGTACGTATTTGTCCAGAAAATCAGAATCAAAGAATCATCACTAACTTGCTTTCCTGGGAGATTTATAGAGAGGTCTGTGAATAAACTTCTTGAAATTCATATCAGAAAAAATAATGAAAGAAATAGAAAAAAATCTATATTTAAGAAAGCTTTTATTAGCATCTAGCATGCTACATGCAATGTTAGGTACTATGAGGAAAAGAGAATAAATGTTAAAATCAGTCCTTCCTGTCAGCGCATTTTACATAGAATCTATTTGCAGAGTCAAAGCCTAAACTAAGTCAGTCCAAAACTATATAACATGGATTTATGGACCCCTGGAAAGCTGAAAATATATTACAGGAGTTATATATGTTTCTGTGAAAATGTTTAAAGTGTTTAATTTTTATCTGTAATTGAATGAAAACCCTACCTGATCCAGACCACCACTCTATAATTAGGTCATGCCTACACTGTGTCTGCATTGGAGATTTCTTTAGTGCAAAGCTATGGGAACTTTTATAGGCTTGTTAAAAAAAATGGCAGAAGTGGTCTATCATAGGTCACATCATGGCATTTTGGGGAGAACCTGTTTGATAGTAGTAACACATTTACATTGAGAATAGATATTTGCTTTGGTGAAACATTGTGTCACAATAAATTAATGTTGATCACTTTGAATTAATTAGTTTTTTCATTGGGTTTATAAAGTTTTTCTTTTATGATTTTATAAGAGCCATAAAGCACAAAAATTCATCAATAGCTTTTTGCTTGTTAATGCTTAAGTGACAGAATAATTAAAATAATTTAATTCACCATTGTGGGTATGTGTATATATATTTTTTACTTATTTGAAGAAGACTGGTAGAGAGTGTAGAGGTCTGATGCCACCTATTAAGAAGGTATAACTGTTTCCTATATGGGGGTCAAGGCTGGACTGGAGGACCAGCATGTTCTTCCAAGTTTGGGAGTCTACGATCCAAAGTCCTGGCCAGGAGTTGTGGAAGATCGAAGAAGGAGCTATCTGTGTGGGCTGGCTAGGTTTTAATGGAACAAGGCACACAGGAACCTGGCTGGATCTTACTGAAAAGGCTTGGATTTGGAAAGACAGGAAGGAAAGGGGAGAGGGTGTGTATTCCTGGACGTGTGGATGAGACCTGGACTTTTACTGGACTTTAGAAGGAATGACTTGGTGGGAGGGGAGCCCTCATCTGTGGGAACAGGTTACGGGCAGTTGGAGGCCAGTGCCCGGACCTGGGAGGGAGCAGCAGGCTATAGGGGCCACTGTGGGTCTTGAAAAAGGAAGTGACTGGATTGGGTGGGAGCTTAGGCCCTTCAATGTACTGGCAGAGGATTTGCGTACAGAGGCATTCAGAGACCATAGTCTTGGAAGAGCATGAACACAAAGACCAGGAAGTGGCATCCTCTTAGGCTTTCTTCCTACTGTGGGTTAGAATTATGTATTACTGTCGATTTTGTTTTTTCTCCAACTAGAAAGTAAGCTCCCTAAGGGCAGGGACATTATCTGTATTTACTCACTGCTGAATTCCCAGGACCCTGTGCATGGCAGATGCTCAATAAATATTTGATAAATGAGCAAATAAATAAAAATATGTATGAATTTAGGTGGATGAATAATAAACTGGAAAGAAATTTCAAAGAAGGAACTGATTTTTAAAATGCTCAGAAAAGAAACATGATATTTTAGTTGTTATCTTGTAAAACGTAATCAAATGTAATAATTAAAAAAGTTATCTCAGGTAGCCCAGTTCATGCCTGGTTGAGTCATAGAAATGCTCAGATTCTCAGATACCTGTCCCTTCCCCTAGTGAGATGAATGTGTGGGGACCTCCCTCTTCTCTTCCTGTCTGGTTAGATCCTCCTTTGTGTGAAATGCTATCACCAAGGCTACTGGAACGGCCTTCTGATATAATAAACGGGATGATAAAGAAAGTTAGAGAATCCTTTTTTCTCTTGGCAAGGCCTGTCTTTAAGCCTCCTACAATATACTGCCTATTGAGAAAGCCTATTTTTGCGGATAGAGGGTGAATATTATCAACCTGTTCTATCTGCATTCCTATCTCAGTGCTCTTCTCCTGTCCCCCGCCCATAGAAGCTTTGGGATAACTGAGGAGAAAGTCCTGCAGAGACACAAGGGGCCAAAGCCCACTCAGATATTCTAAAAAAAAAAAAAAAGTTACCTCCATTACACACCAAGATTAGAGCTTTAGGGAAAGTATAAACCCTTTATTTATCCACAAGCAGGACCACCCAAGAAACTGAATAATAATTTCCCAGCAGTTATCCTAATTTGAGGAATTTTTTTTTCTTTCTTCTGCCCTTTAGAAATGATAGTATATTAAAACCGAAGGGACCCTTCGTCTCCCAGATTATCCTGTGCAGCTCCAGATATTACAGGTGAGGACATGAAAACCCAGTGGTGGCCAGCGGCATGCTGACTGCCAGGTACTCGAGACTGGAGCTCAGACTTCCAGCTCTAGTTTCCAGCCATCAACATTTTTTCCACTGTGACTTTTAACTTCTACTACTTTTTTTTTTAACTGCTTGATTTTCACACAGCTCTGGTCATCTGTTGTCAGTGGGTCTTCACTGAGCTATGGGTCAGTATTCAACACCCCGCTGCATACTTACTCAGTGCTAGATGTTTGGACAAGGTGCTAAGAGGTGGGACTGGCCTGTGGGGACAGAGAGGCCCTGGGCTTGCAGTGCCCCCTGAGAGTGGCTGATGCCATGGGGTTTATGTAACCAAGGGGGCATCATTGTTCAAGGTCTCTGTGCCTGAAATCTGTGAAAATCCACTTTTGTGTAAGGGAAAGAAAAGCAGCAGAAGGAATCATGAAGAGGCTCACATCTGTGAAAATCCACTTTTGTGTAAGGGAAAGAAAAGCAGCAGAAGGAATCATGAAGAGGCTCACACGAGGTATTTCAGGGCGAGGATAACAGAGTGAAACTCCTATCACAAACACACTTCACCTTGGCTCTGAGTGTCAGAGTGAATTATCACTTGTTATCACTGCCCTTTGAAATTTTGATTCCTAGCTCTTTCTTCACCTGGAAGCAACTTGTCTGCACTTTCAACTTTGTAAGTCTTATCTTTGAAATAAAGGTCTAATTTTTATGAAATCCATAGGTTTTGCATACCTGCCAAAGACTCGGGTTTTAATAATTCAGTAGGGAACTGTCAAAGGTGTCAGTCACTTTACAAAACCATCAGCCTCAAAATCCCTCAGGCATTCAGAATTTTCTGACTGCTCTATTTCTGTTCTTTGAAAGAGAACTCCTGGCTCATTCCTTTGTACCCTAAGGAGGCCTGAGCCAGCTGAAATTGCGCTCTACCTTTTCAACAAATAAAATTCTAAATGGTGACAGACCAACTGATTTAAGTAAAAATTTCCATTATTTCCCAGTTTTATAAGCTCATATCAGGGTCTTTCAACCTCGGCACCCCTTGACATTTGGGTTGGAAAATTCTTTGTCATGGGGGCTGTCCTGTGTTTTGTAGGAGGTTTATCAGCATCGCTGGTGTCTACCCACTATGCCAGCAGCAACCCCTCCTCAAATGTGACAACCACGAGTGCCTCCAGATACTGTCAGATGTCCCTGATTGAGGACCCCTGCCCTACACGAGGCCTAAAACTCATGTTGAGCCTCTCTGCTGGCAGGGAATTGTATCTACAAGCTGGGAAGTTAAGGAACACTGATCTCTTTGAACCCCTGAATGGTTGGCTATCATAACAGCTGTGCTATTAGGGTCCCTGAACCTCCATTTCTTCAGCTGTAAATGATAATAAAAATGAAAGGCTATAAAGCTACTTACGCTAGTTTTAGTTAAACTAGTATTAATAGTTAATGCTGATTGCATAGTCGTGTCCACAGGCTGTGTCGGGCTCCCTGCTCAGCGGGGAGTCTGCTTCTCCCTTTCCATCTGCCCCTTCCCCTGCTTGTGTTCCCTCTCTCACTGTCTCTCTGTCTGTCAAATAAATAAATAAAATCTTAAAAAAAAAAAGATTTAATTCAAGGGGCACCTGGGTGGCTCAGTCGTTTGAGCGTCCAACTCTTAGTCACGGCTCAGATCATGACCTCAGGGCCATGGGATCAAGCCCTGCATCAGGCTCCATGCTTAACATGGAGTCTGTTTAAGATTCTCTCACTCTGCCCCTCCCCCTGTTTGCATGCCCACGCTCTCTCTAAAATAAATAAATAAATAATTAAAAAAAATTTAAATCAATGTTATAAACACCTTACTTTTCTCTCATTTTTGCATCACTAAAGTATGTGTGCAACGAATGTATATCCCTTCAGCTCACGCTTCTCTCTCATGTCACAAAGCGCAATATCCCCCAGCAAACTGAATTCCACCCTGGCTCTGTCACTGTAGTCCGTGTGACCTGGGACATACCACTTGTGAGTGATAACTTTTTGTCTCCTGAGGTTCTTTCTTATGAGAAGCAAATGAGACAGTGTCTGAGAAACTGCTTTAGAAATCCCAGTACTTGGGGCACCTGGGTGGCTCAGCCGGTTAAGCGTCTGCCTTCGGCTCGGGTCATGGTCCTGGGGTCCTGGGATCGAGCCCCGCATCGGGCTCCCTGCTCAGCGGGAAGCCTGCTTCTCCCTCTCCCACTCCCCCTGCTTGTGTTCCCTCTCTCTCTGTCAAATAAATAAATAAAAATCTTAAAAAAAAAAAAAAAGAAAAGTTTTTATATGATCATATATATATAAACATATAACTTCTATATAAGCATATATGCATATGTATAATTTTATATAGAGATACAATTTTAGAAGTAGTAAACACGATTTCCCATAATTATTTCTTTAATGATAAGAAATAAAATCTCTTAATGCTTAAAAATGACTTGGAAAATACTCATTTGTAAACCAATCAACCCTCTCTCACTGTGTCTCTCTCTCTCTCTCATATAAATAAATAAAATCTTTAAAAAAAAAAAAAGAAATCCCAGTACTTAACACAAAAGCAAGGAGTGATTATTGCCACCACTGCCATGTCACCAACATCCCCACTGCCAAGAATCATGCCTTGAATATTCTGAATGCGCTTCTGGCCCCTGCTTGAGTATGTAGGTTAACACGGATCGGCATGGGGACAGCTACACTCTTACCAGACGAGGGCCTTGCCACCACTGGGTGAGTTCTACAATTTCCCAGCGACGGGCATAATTTTCCCATGTTCAGCAACATAATGGGACATTATGGAAATAGTCTGAGAAAAACTTTTTATCCAGCATGCATCATTTTGTGCTCCATAGACAGCAGGTAAACTTATGTCCTCCTTGAAATCTGTAATGATAAAACTGCCCAGGCATTAAATTTTTATTTTATGGAAACCTGTAGCCCTCACACAAGAAAAATATACAAATACACTTTGCTTTTATTTTATTAAACCCTGACTCCCTTGATTCCCTAGCTTTTGCTTTGAGAAAAGTTGGCAATATCACCATAATAGCCTGATTTAAAAACCACTGTTACTCTGCTCAGGGAATAGGCTGTGATGGGAACAGTTCTAGGAAAAAGCCACAGTATTATACTGTAGCCTCATCGTCATATCCAAGAGAAACCTTGTCTCTTATTCAGTGATCTGCTCATTCAGCATGTATGGCACACTGCCCGCCTATGGTCATACGAATGAATGAACGAATGAACAATGGGAGGAAAGAAGAAAGGGATGAAGGGAGGGAGGGACTGTGCTGATGTGCTGGGGTTCACTTCAAAAAGCCAAAATAAATGACAGTAACATATGTAAATATAGAAGATGCTCATAATACTCACATTTTTCTACACTGTTTGCTTCTAAAATGGACACAGCTCTTTTCCATTTTAAGACTAGCATAACTTTCTTACACCTTACTTCACTTCCTATTCTAAAAGGCAGTTTCAGACCTATGACCTGGCTCTGTTCTTCTGCTCATCTCATAGCTTCCAGACAGTTACTGCATTATATGGTATGTTGGAGACTCATCCAGTGTGTCATTAAAAAAAAAAAAGTCCACAAGTTATGCCTATATTGGCTTATTTGGTAGAATACTGATCTGCTCTGATTGGTATTATAGGGGATTTACATCTGGACTGCATTCTCCAGCTCTCCCCCATGCCCATTCTTATGGGATTTACACATCCTAGGTCTACTCTCCCCCATTCCTGAGGGTCATTCTGGGTCCCTTCACCAGGAATATAGAATTGATATGAAAAGATAGATCTTAGTCTTCCTTTGACGAGGCACAAGAATGGTGTGTGTGTGTGTGTGTGTGTGTGTGTGTGTGTGTCTAGGAGAGACTGTGAGTGAGAATGAGGAGCTGGCACACTGAGCCAAATTAGAGAACGAATTAGAGTCTTTAGCATTCCAGATTCTTCCTGGGCTCTTCTCTGCCCTTGTACATCAGGATTCACACCTGCATCCTTAGAAAGCCACTCAGAATGGCCAAAGCACAAAGAATGATAGGTTAGTGGCAACCAAAACCAAGACTGATAGAGTTTGCATTATGGCCATAATGCCTATAAATGAGGAAACCTAACTTTATATTTCCTTTGTCCCCTCCACATACACTGAGTTCAGCTGCAGCTGAGGTTGTGGTTTCACTTTGAGTACAATGACAGCTTCCCACCTCAAACATCTGCCCCTCCATAGACCTTTCTGGGCTCGAAGGGAGGCTGCTCAGCCACGTCCAGGTGCAACCAGGAAGTGTGCAAGAGCTGATATTCTCACAGTCCACCCTGAACTAGTGGGGGGTCAGAATCAGTGAATCGATGCCACAACATCCCCATGAACCAAAAGGTTTCTCGGAGACCCCCAGGAGGAACGAGCTCCCACTGACGCTAGCACTCACTTCCCCACATGCCTTCTACTGTCCATCTCCCGTCCTTGTCTCATTATTTCTACTCCTTCACCTGAGCTTTCCAGGACAACCTCCCAATCAACTGCCTCCAGCCAAGTCCTCATTTTGGGAACTGTTTTGGGAAGAACCAAAACTATAAAAAAAAGTCACTTCCTGGTGGGCGGAGCAAGACGGCAGAGGAGTAGGAGACCTGGATTTCGTTTGGTCCCAGGAATTCAGCTGGCTAGGGATCAAACCATTCTGAACACCTACAACTCAACAGGAGATCGAAGAAAAGAATAGCAACAACTGTCTGAACAGAAAAGTGACCACTTTCTGGAAGGTAGGACGTGCGGAGAAGTGAATCCAAGGTGATATTTGGGAGGATAGACAGCGGGGGAGGGGGCCTCCGTCGGCCGCTTCTGGCAAGTGATAGAGCCGCAGAGCACAAAATCGGAACTTTTAGAAGTCTGCTCTGCTGAGGGACGTCGCTCCAGTGGCTAAGCGGGGTGTGGAACCCTCGTGGGACAGTGTGGTCTCAGGACCCTCGGGGTCACAGGAAGACCGGGAGTGCCTGAGTGAGGCAGAGCTCCCAGGTATCGGAGCGGGGGAAGCCGGCTGCAGAGACGGAGCCGAGGCGCGGGCTCTTAGGTCAGGGTTGCCATAAACCATGATCCGTGGCACAGTCGGGCCACTGCTCCTCCAGCAGGGACCCAACAAGCGGCAGATCCGGGGAGACTCCCCTTCTTCCCCCGGGAGGAGAGGCATGGGAGCACACCGCAGGGATCTGCTGGGTTTGGAGACTCCACACAGGGTCGGGTGCCAGAGATAGAAACCCTCGGTCACAGGCCGGGTGACCACGGAGTGTGGCCAGAGACCGGGGAGACGGGAGTGACGACTGCTTTTCTCTAGGGGCACACTGAGGAGCGGGACCCCGAATTCTTGGCTCCTCCGGGGCAGAGAAGATTGGGAGGCCGCCATTTTCACTCTCCGCCTCCAAAGCTGTACGGAAAGCTTGCAGGGAACAAAAGCTCCCGAGAGCAAACCCGAGGAGATTACTTAGCACGGACCGGCAAGGGTGGGGCAATTCCGCCTCTGGCAAAGACATTTGGGAACCACGGCAACAGGCCCCTCCCCCAGAAGATCAGCAAGAACCACCAGCCAAGACCAAGTTTACCAATCAATGAGAACGGCAGAACTCCAGTGCTAGAGGAATACTGCACAGAGAATCCATGGCTTTTTTACCATGATTCTTTAGTATTTCAAAGTTAATTTTTTT
>NC_138380.1:7402063-7410448 GCF_054177405.1 Leptonychotes weddellii
AAAGAATGCCCAGTTTATTTACTATAGCAGCTCAACATTAAAACTGCCATGGAATTTGCTACAAATTTGGGTCCTTCGAATATTTTGTGTGGAACAATGCTAGACCTATTCTCAGGTTGGCTTAATCAACCTCTTCGATGGTGGGTCCAGAGGAGGCACCACCAGAGGGAGGAGCTCCACCACCAGGGAAGCCTCCAGGCCTTCCTCCCGGCATGCCCCCTGCACTCTGGTACAGTTTGGTAATGATAGGATTGCAGACTTTCTCCAGCTCTTTCTGCTGGTGTTCAAATTCTTCCTTCTCTGCAGTCTGGTTCTTATCAAGCCAATTGATGATTTCATTGCACTTGTCAAGAATCTTCTGTTTGTCCTCATCATTGATCTTGCCCTGAAGTTTTTCATCTTCAACAGTTGCTTTCATGTTGAATGCATAAGACTCAAATGAGTTCTTGGAAGACACCTTGTCTCACTGTTTCTCATCTTCAGCTTTGTACTTCTCAGCTTCCTGGACCATTAGCAGATACAGAGAGGATAAACTGAAGGTTCTAAAACCAGGAATGGGAAGGTCTCTGCAGTACTCCGAAGTGAGGAGAGGGCGCCTGGGTGGCTCAGTCATTCAGCGTCTGCCTTTGGCTCAGGTCATGATCCCAGGGTCCTGGGGTCGAGCCCCATATCGGGCTCCCTGCTCAGCAGGAAGCCTGCTTCTCCCTCTCCCACTCCGCCCTGCTTGTGTTCCCTCTCTTGCTGTGTCTCT
The DNA here is from genome assembly GCF_054177405.1 of Leptonychotes weddellii. Taxonomy (NCBI): domain Eukaryota; kingdom Metazoa; phylum Chordata; class Mammalia; order Carnivora; family Phocidae; genus Leptonychotes; species Leptonychotes weddellii. Next base: position 7,402,815 of record NC_138380.1, read on the forward strand.
CTCTGTCAAATAAATAAATAAATAACGTTTAAAAAAAAAAAAAAGAAGTGAGGAGAGCCTGGGCTCAGACGTAGCCCCTAAGAGGAAGGTGGGACACAAATGATATCCCAGGGGTAGAACATGCTGAACTTGGGGACTGATCATATGTGGGGGTTTTGGACTGCTGCTTCAGTGACTGGGTTTGCAACGGATCATTTACGTGCATTGGTATGACGGGAGGAAGAGCGAGGCAGGGTGGAATGAGGAAATGGATATAACATGTAGGATACTGAGATGTTCACACATTCAACAAATATTTATTAAATCCCTACTGTGTGTTGGTCACTGTTTAATGGATCCAGCGGAATATTCTGGACTAGCAAGACAGATGAAGGAATTTTTACCACATAAATGGAAATTGAAGACATGGTTGGAGGCATTCAGGGGTAGTATGTAAGGGAGAAGGGAAGCCTGAGGACAAAGCTGGGGAGCACCATCGTTTAAGAGTGAGGCAGGACATAGACTGGAAACAATGGTGTCAATCAAACCGAACCAAAACGAAGAAATAGTTGAGCCACAGAAAACAAAGAAAACTGCTGTAAGGAGAAAGCAAGTGATATCAAACATAGATGCCCCATTTAAATAAACTAGCATCAACTGGCCAATGTGGAAGTCAGTGATGAGAGTAGATCCAGATGGGAAGATGGAAGCCATGTCTCCACCAGCATCAGGAGGAGAGAGTATCTTCAGACAATTTGGATGCATATACAGGAAATGTTCAGAAAGAGTCCTTGTTCTTTTTTTTTTTTTTTTTTTTTTAAGAGTCCTTGTTCTTAAACAATTGTCACTCCATTCCTACCCGCGCCCCCCCCAAGCTTTGTATTCTAATTTCTGACATTTTATTGCTTTCTTTCTCTGACTTGTCTTAGGTTCACCTGTGAGCACTGTGACAGATAGCTGGTGCTCTCGTGAGAGCAGGTCTGATAGAGGAGGGAGAGAGGACACCTAGGGAACAGAGCTTCATGATAACACCAACGGTGACTACAACTGAGGGCCCGTGATATCCCTCGTAATGAACATCCACTTCCCCTACATTTTAAATTCTTAAAAAAAAAAGAAAAAGAAACCTGGCCAGGTAAGTATTATTATTTTTCTTATGCAAGAGAGGAAAGTGAGGATCAGGGAGGTTAAGTCACCACCTTGGACCGCACACACGGGAAGTAATGGGTGTGGGACTGTCACCCCTGTCTGTCTTAATCCAGTATCCTCTCTCCTTCGAAATATCACAGGAAGAAAGGAAATGCTGAACAAGAGGGGAGTTAAGAGAGTTGAAAATCAGTTTGGTCTGACACCTTTGTTTCTGTTCTAGCTAGTGGGCAACCTTGAAGAGCAACGACAGAGACAGAATAGGGGCTGGTGGGCCAGGAAGCTCACCTCCCAAAACCCAACTCTCTTATCACTCCATTAGACGAGTCATGCCTTTAAGGAAAGTACATCTCACAGAGTTTTTAAAAAGATAACATTTCCAAAAGTCAAGGAGTTGAGTATTAGCCCCTGGAAGAATGAGGCTATTGTCAATGATTGCTCTGTTCTTCTTGTGGAATGTTCCCAGTGCCTAGCTGTGTGTCTATTGCTATTAAGCCTTAATCATATTGACTGTATTTATCCTAAAAAGAGGAAGATTTAACCAGAAGCCTTATGATGTTTCCTAAGCAAAGCAATGGTTTGTCCCACATTATCTTTTATAGGTTTTCACCCCAGATGCTGAAACAGTAACTGATGCCTGAGCCAGTTCTCATGAGGCTTCTTCTCGACGTGGGGAGGGAACAGTGACATATCCTCATTACAAGGTCTGATCCAGATCCCTTTGACTCTAATCCTTCCAGACCTGCAAAAGGTCCATTTGTTAACTCAGACTTACCCCAAAAGGCAGGACAGGGAAGAAGTGGCAGTGATTCTGACATGAAAAAGTTGTTGTTTTTTTTAAGATTTTACTTATTTGAGAGAGAGAGAGAGCAAGAGAGAGAGCAGGATCAGGGGGGGAGCGACAGAGGGAGAGAGAGAACCAGGCTCCCTGCTGAGCAGAGAGCCCAATGAGGGACTCGATCCCAGGACCCTGGGATCATGACCTGAGCCAAAGGCAGACTGAGCCACCCAAGTGCCCAACTGAGCCACCCTGACAGAGGCACCCCTCTGACATGAAAAAGAATTACTGACTGCTACTTTAATGTCTTTTATGATCTACAACCCTACAGGTTGCAAAATACTTTATAGTAGTTAGAACTACAGTGTTTTAAGGTCATTTATTTGTTAATCTGTAGCAATCCTTAAAAAGAAGCTGGAAAAAAGAGAAAGTAAAATTAAGGAAATGGATACATCTATTCCATTTAAATAAATCTCTTTGCATTTTTGCATTGTTTCTGTCCTTTAAATCCTCCCAGATTTACAACTGAGTGTTGGTAATTGCTGGAAATAGCCACAGATTGTACAGAATAATTGGCTCTATTTTAAGACACACATTTTAGTGTGTATACTACATGGTATGGCTACAAAGTAATAAAATAGATTTTTGTGTGTTGCTTCTAGAAATCATTGTCATTATTTTTAGTCACATATCATGTATATGTGTGAGCGTGGCAACATTTTCTAGTTTGAAGGTCTTTTATAGTTTTTATAAGTTACAAAATAATAGAATTAATTGCTTTGAATTTAGTCATTTTGCACTGGGCAAATATTGATTTCTTTCCCAACACCTTTAATTTCTAATGGAGCTTGAAATTAACTTTAGATTTTAATTCTATTTTATTCTGAGTTTGTACATCAGGGCCATTAATAATGTCAGGAGAGTGCTGAGAGAACTGTTTCTGAGCCAGGAGCCCACAGCGAGCTTTGTAGCATTTGGGTCTCCATACTTTGCAGAGAAGAGGAAAGTCTGTGTGGGAATTGTATATTGCATTCGTATTTTATGACCGAGCAACCAAGTCCAAAAATTTAGCCTGTAACACGTCAGCCTCTGATCAATTGCTGGAGTTTGCATCAGTGTGTGTGTGTGTGTGTTTGTGTGTGATGCATATTTATTCAGATCCAAAGCAGGGTAGTGAAGGACAGATTTCCACTAACCAGAGGTGCCTTGAACACGGGCCTTTCTGATTCATAAGGTAATAGTTTACCTATTATACATAAGGTATATGCACACACATTTGTATTACTGTATCACAGATATGAACTACAAATTTTAAAATAAATGCACTCTCTTTATGGCGTTTCAAAATGTTTTGAAGTGGTTTTATGTTGTCTCTACAGAATGGGGTGATTGTAATTAATTGGTGCTGAGTCTCCTTGGAGGCACCTGCGTTCATACGCACCACAGAGTGTTACCTCTGTGCTTCTCAGAGGTTCCCTAACTTGCTCCCACAGCGGCTACTGTCAGGTGATGAACATCCGCAGAGACTAATGTCAGAAACTGAGATGTGGCTTCTCCACTGCATCTTCCAATATATAATCAACTTGTCAGGGCCACGTCGCAAAACAGCAACCTCTGTAGTCTCTCCGCCCATCATCCCTGCCTAAAGTCTTCCTTCTACGGTTGAAAAGTGGCAGGTAGCCACATATTGGAAAAGAGAATTGGGACAAAATTCAGGAAAATGGGGTGGCTGCAGATATTCTGATAAGAAGACTATAAAAAGGCAACATTCTGGGGCATCTACTTATCTTTTTTAGGTGTAGTCTCTGATCTTAACACACATATATCAGTCAGTATTTCAAAATAGCTACTACCCTACTCTTCCTCAAACTTTGTATATTTGTTCTTAATGTTCTCTAAGTCTACAGATAGCAAGCCCATCTTCCCAAACACTGAAGTTCTGTTTGTTGCACTTTTGAAAAGAAGTTCCCCAAGATCCAAGTATGATTTTCCACCAGGCATCCTCATTAAAAAAGCACAATGAAAATAGTTTTCTTGAACCCAATCAATACAGAGATGGCTGGAATCTAAATGATCCCAGCATGAAAATTACAGTTCGTGCAGATTAATTTTTTTATTACCACATGTGAAATTGATGTTAATCAAGTGTCAAAGTGAATCCATTCCTTGGCTAAGGCATCACCTGTGGTAGAGTTTAGGGCCTCATGTTCATTTATCTCATCTTAAGACAGGTGGTATGTGGGAAGTTTAGGGTGATGATAAGAAGAAAAAAGTAGTGGGCGCCTGGGTGGCTCAGTTGGTTAAGCGACTGCCTTCGGCTCAGGTCATGATCCTGGAGTCCCAGGATCGAGTCCCGCATCGAGTCCCGCATCGGGCTCCCTGCTCGGCAGGGAGTCTGCTTCTCCCTCTGACCTTCCTCCCTCTCATGCTCTCTGTCTCTCATTCTCTCTCTCTCAAATAAATAAATAAAATCTTTTTAAAAAAAAAAAAAGAAGAAAAAAGTAGTGGCTGAATGCAAACAGAATCCTGATTCAAAATCCCTTAGAAATTCTTATATAGTGAATGCGTTACTTGGGCTTTAAACAAATATCCTTTTACTATGTGTAGGAGACATGGGGCAATGTTTTTTACTAATAAACTCCCCTGTGATTGCTAATAGCATTTCCGTTGCTTCCCGATACATTTGTCTTCCACATTACTTCTGCCCAGTGAATCATTCTGTATCATTATTTTGATTTCTAAGACACACGGTAGCCCCTGCACTAGTTTAGGCCACAGAAATGGCCTAAAGTCAATGGTGCTAGGACGGGGGCACGAGGTGAGGCAAAGCGAAGCTGCAACACGGACTTGCTGCTACGTTTCACCCGGGAATGGTGGAAAGCTGTCCTAAGCCATGGATTCAGCACGGATGACGCGAGGATTCGTTCTGCAGTCACTGCCTTTCCGTCACCCATCGCAGATTCTGCTTCCTCTCCCGGGCTCTGTTCCACTCCTGCACCCTTTGGATGATGAGCCACACGACTAGCAGAGACGAGAGGAGATTCTCAGTAACAGTTCAGGTCTCCCCAGTTGGTGCAGTAATCATAGGATAGTGGATGCTCCCACTAGTAAACAAGGAAGCAAGTATTGCTGCCTGAATGTTCCTACCTGCCTTCCCAAGGGCCTCTAATAAAAGTTCGGTTCCCCACTCCTCTCTCAGAACTGCTGCCCTTCGAGAAGGCCAGCGGTCTCCATTACTGATCTTCTCTCCCCTGCAGAAGTTCAGGATACTCTCTTCTCTCTCACAGAGCTTCAGCCAGCTTGATTTAAAGAATTATACAAAGGGGAAAAAATAATCCTTTTGGACAAGGAATTAACAAAGCCTGTTCATCTACCCTAGCTTCAGGTACTCAATCTGGCTGATAAAAGTCAGGTTTTTTTATTCAGAAAGTCTAGATCTGGGTCACTGAAACTATATAAAGAAGTCTTAATATGTTGGTTATTTTCTGAGTAGGAATATGCCTTCCACTGAATACCTGAGTGTTCTCTAAGTAGGGCAACTGAGCAACGGACAGCCATATGGCAGAAAAAACACACAGGGTTTTCTAGAGTTCTGAATTCCATTGCAGTAATATGGATGGAAAGAATTTCTCTTTCCACAGCCAAACTCTTCAAGGTGTTTCTTTATCCAATCTACCCGGATGGTCTCACTTGGCTTTATCCAGCAATGTGAAAGCTGATCACATGACTTGGCAAGCAAAGCATGTTTAACTGATGTCTCCACAGGATTGGATAGTGGCAACAAGTATTATTAGGACATTTTGATGCCTGCTAATGAGTAATGACAGCGATTTTGTAGGTGCCAACTTTGTCTGGCATTTGGTGCCGGCATCTGTGATGGCAAGAAAGGTCTTTCAAGAATAGGTTAGGCATATTTTGCAGGTGGGAGCCCCCATGGTAGCTTTGGAACACAATTATACAATGAGACCAAGGAACTGCAAGTCATTGGACCTTTCTCTTGCTTTACGTGAAAATTAGATTTTTTAGTCAAATCCATTTACAGAATTTCACTTGCACTTGGCTAAGTTAAAATATTTTCAAATAAAATATTTTACTAAATTTTGAAAGCACTCAAATGTGAAAACATTCAAAAAAGTCAACCAGCAACATTTTCTTGGAAACTGCTACACTTTCCATGGTAAACTTTCGCTTTCAGTGGCATTAGTCGTCTACAACAAATATAACAAAAGGGATTATTTGGGTAGATAAACATTTTCATTCTAGATTCCAACAATCTGAACTATACATTCTTTTGCCAGGAGGGCTTGGGAAGGAGGAAGAAAGCAGAATGTAGTCATAACAACAAAAGAAATGAAGAGAGTTCTTTGTCCACCATGATGTTGGAAAAACAAAAACAAAACGGAGACCAATCATTCATTCTTCAGATTTTTGTCATGTGAACAGTGAAAAAAAAAAATCACTAGATTCATTACAGGTATTTGTAGTCTTAGAGAGCATAGCAAACCAAACCAAGTGTCTTGAATTTATGGAACAGAAATTTGACACAGCTGGGTCACAGATGGGAGGAGATTCCGACAGGAGAAAGCTGCTCATTCTTTAGATTTAAGTTAATAATCACAAAGTAATCTTAAACTTAGTTTTGTACCCTAACAGATAATTATTCATCAGTTGGTACCTCGCATTATACTATAAGCTAAACAGCTGAGGCAAACCTACTAACAAAAAACATTTCTGTCCCCTTCAGTAAAAGAAAATGGTGACAGTTGATGTGATGCTACATAATCCATGGTCCTTCCTAAATGCTCTCTAAACACTGTTCAGGGATCTTACACGTCCTCCATAGCCCAGAAGTAATCGTAAGCCAGTTGTCTGTTAGGGAAGACTTTAATGTCATTTATGGATTAATATAGTGAGAAGAGCTCAACTCTTCCTTCTAAAGAATAAATGTGAAGTTGTTTTGTGGTAAAGACCAGTGATGAAGAATCACATCTGAAATCGTACTTCGGCGCTGAGGTAGTAAAGGACCACTGTCCCCTGGCTAGCTCAGCCTACCTGCCCAACTCCCTATCCTGCTGCTCCTCTGATGAGACCAATCTCTTCACAATATTACATTTAAGCCTGTAGCTGTCATCTCGAGCGTCATCTGTGTTGACTCTGTGCTAGACATTTTATACATTATTTGTACCCTAACACAATAATATGCATAGGCAGATCTATAATTCGTACTTAATTAAGAAGGAATCAGGGCAGTGGTATTCTGGTAAGTCAGCAACTTTACAAAAAAAGAGTCTGGATTTGTTGGGCTTGTTACTTTCCGTGGGGTAAATTCTCCTACTGTAGCTGGTTCAAGCTACCAAGCCTTCACAACCAGCTCACAGAAGTCCTGAATATTTAACAATCCTGGCTCCAGCATGCCACTCCAATAGGAACTCAGGAAGGGTTTAGAAACTTCTCCAGGATCATATGGAATGTAAGAATCTGAATGAGCATTCCCATGGCAGTCTGTGGGCTCCAAAGGCGGGCCCCTTTCATGAGCATGCTTCTCCATAGCTCGTGTTTATTTCTGCCCTCAAACTTTGCCTCTGCTATCCCACCCGCATCCCCCCCACCCCCCATCAGTTCCAATCTTAATTCCCAACCAAGCAAGCAAGGAGCTTCGCCAGGGTTCAGCGGGTCCTGAAACCCTTCCCCAACCACCTTGGTGACCTGTTCTCCCTCTCATGCTATACAT
>NC_138380.1:7410548-7429127 GCF_054177405.1 Leptonychotes weddellii
TGTCTGTCTGTCTTCCATTTTTAGCCAACACGTCTACTTCATAAGGAAGCAGGCTCTTGTCTGTATTTCTGTGATCCACAGAGTGTGCTACATACAAAATGGACATATAATATTACCGAATGAACCAGGACCATGTATGAATTACAGGTAATCCGATACTCCAAGTTCGTAAAGCTAAAGACTTACAGTAGGGGCACAGTGACTAATGTCAATATGAAAGCAAGAAATTGTTTGATTTGGGAGATGTTAAAAGGATCAAAGGAGAGGCACATCCTATATTTAATTTTAATTCTTTCTTATTTTTTGAGTAGATAAAAAAATCTCTGAAGTTTCCTTCTTTATCTGCCAATAATCAGGCTTGCCCTCTATCTTCTTTCCACTTCACCGAACTTGGCAAAGGTGTAAAGGTGAATGTCTTCTATTCCTTTTTCTCTTCACTCCGAACCTGGGCTGCGACTGTCACTGGGATTCAAACTACAGAGGATTTTAATGAATAATGTCAACTCCCTCGAGCCCGAGCTCTGGCATTTTATAGCCTCTGTGCAGTTCATAGGTGCATGGCTCGTCTCTATGGCAGGCTGCTTTTTAACATGCATTCGCAGATCAACTTTTTTGCAAAGGCTTTTTATTCAAAGAGAAAGATATATTTTTGAAACTATTGAAAAAGTCTTCATAAAACTGAAATTAAATCCTTTCTTTCTAGGTTTAATCTTAGCCATCTTTCCAAAGCAAGGCATAAAAGAAGGGATTAATTTGAAATTTGGGCTGCCTTAGAAATGTAAAGGTCCTTGGGCTGTGTTTCTCCAAATGACCTGCACTATTTTAATCCAATGTAATTTATTTGGTTGTGGCTAAAAGACAGAATGGCCTCTAAATCCCCTTCCAACATTTCTACAAAGGTAGCACTTTCCCGTGTCTCTCCATCTTATTTTGTCTGCAGATGCCCGGTGAAAATGGGAGTGAAGGAACTGCTGGGATTATTGTTTCTTTTGGTAAATAAGTGTGATTTCAGTAAGTGACGCCACTTGTCCTTTCCCTCTTTCCCCAAATGCTTCAGCTTTGGTGAGAACGTGAGCTTCTCATCTAGAGCGTACACACAACGGAGCAAGGGCTTACTGTTATTTTAATGGCGCATGATCCACTGAAAACCACATCCCCCACCTAGCACCGTGATGGAGCGGATTCCTCCTCACTCTGATCTCTCCCCATCCCATCTGGTGAGAAAAAACCCAGAAATAAACAGATTGATAATCTGATGGTATAATCTGAAAAGATGAAACGACTGCTTAGAATTACAAGGAGTCTGTGATAAGATATTAAGTAATTTCCCATGTAATTGCATTTCTACGTATTTTGTAAGATGAAAAGCGGCAACTTAGATCATAAGAGATAAGCATACAGTACAATTTATCCTCAGTTCACAACAAGCCAAAGATATGTAAATGAGTTAAGATTATAAGGGCTTTTATTTTATTTTTTAAAGAATTTATTTATTTGAGAGCGAGAGTGAGAGCACATGAGTGGGGGGGAGGGGCAGAGGGACAAGCGGACTCTCCACTGAGCGGGGGGGCCCAACTTGGGGCTCCTTCCCAGGACCCTTAGATCATGACCTGAGCCGAGATCAGACACTTAACTAACTGAGCCACCAGGCACCCCTAAGGGCTTCTATTTTTTAATGAAAGTACACACTTCTTTGGAGGAAGCTATTAACACTACATCCTCCCCTCTTCTTTCCCTTCTCCACATTCCAGCATCTATCCCATACTCAGAATGGAGTTCACTCTTGACATATTGATGAAAGGACAAAAAATGAATAAGCTATGATAGTATACCTCCTGTGTGTCCCATGGTCCTGTGGTTCTGCTCTAGGGCCACTCCTTAATGATAAGGACCCATACCTTAATGACAGAGACACACTGAGCCTCTGAAGTAGGTCACAGTGTAGGAATGTAAAGGACGAGAAAGGGAGGTAAAATTGGAAGACTGGTAATCGTTCACTTGCTAACAAAGAAGCACAATCTGGTTACTTAATGCTGTGTCTAGATTAGAAAGAGCAGATTCACCCTGTGAATATAAATCAGCCTCTGTAGCCATTGTATTTGCTAATAACGCCTTTTATCTTTTCAGTGAGTATTGGCTTAAATATTGGGACACCCTCTGATCTTTTCCTTGAGAATCAACTGTATCAGTGCTCTGTAACCTGAAGCTACTTCTAATCAGACAAAACTTTCGCTGCCTGTTTTTAAAGACTCAGTGGTACAACACAAGTTACAAAATGATACCAAATGTTTTCTAAATTTACAAAGCACTTGAAGAGACAGGATTTCATTGAATGTCCCGGGGGGATACTTAAATTCAGAGAGGTTAAATGACTGTCCAAAACACAAAACACAAAGCTCATACACCTGGCCAGTACACGACCTGACTGTTCTTTATTACCTGAGGTATCATTTTGTTGTTGAACTTACTTTGAGACTCTCACTATATTCCCACAAGTCACTTTGATGAACATGCCCTAACATGCATGGCCCAAGGTTTTCCTCATGATTATTTGAAATGTGCAGGTTTGTCTGCTCATATACTGACTTCCTCCATATAATTTCTTAGAACTTTATACCTCTTGTGGCTGTTTCTGCTGTTACTACTATCACTACCCTCTCGGCCTTTCATTAACTCACCTTCTATTATCTGCCCTCCTCTTGTTTTCCTTTTGTCCCTTTAGCTTACTCCCTCTTCACAGCTTTTTCATTAATTTGTATAAAGGACACTGATTTGTAAAAAGCTACTGATGCTTTTTACATTCCCTGCCATGCATTCACTGATGCCATGCACATTTACTGCGCACATAATATATGCTGGGCGGGCCCTGGGAATAAAATGGTCAACAGAACCTGGCACTGTCTCCTCTCAGATAGTACAGTCTGGGGAAAGAGACAGACAGTATTAAGGAATCACAGAAAATAGATGTCAAATCACAGCACCAGTGCTAAGACGTGTATTAGAATTACGAGGATTTGACCTAATTACAGGGCCACAGAAAGCTTCCTTAAGGAGGTGGCCACTGAACTGAGATTTGATACATGAGTAGGAATGTACCAGACAAAGCAGAGAGGGAGGGTGTGTGAAAATCCTGTGGCAGAGGCGGTGGCCGGGGAGCAGGAACAGTGTGAGGGTACAGGGCACACATGAAAAACTGAAAGGAGACTGGAAGGGGGAAAGGGAGGAAAAGTATGGTGGAAAACCAGATTAAAAACATAGCCATTCTGAGTAGGTCCTTATAAGCCAGTTGAATTTATAGCTGAGAGATGGACTCCAATTCTGTAAGGACATGATTCTATACAGTGAACACTTTTGGGGTGGGTGGGTGGGAAGGTTGTAACTCTCAAATTCCAAGTTGTCTTCATTGATGCCTAAGTCTGTGGTCGTTCCAAACAGATGGAGGCACCAAATCTCCTACTGCCAATAAATCTAGGTATTTATGCTCTAGGTTAGTGTGACTACAAGCAAGTCGGATTAATTTCTTTTTAAAAATTATGCTTTGAATTCAATTACTTATGAGTATAATGGATTATAAATAACATAGTGTCACTATTGAAATCCACTGCACTTTCATGTTTGCGGTAATAAGGTGCAGTGTAATTTAAGGCTTACAAATTTATGGACCGAGAGTAATAGCTCCAGACTACAGGATGTAGAATACCGTCCTTTTCAATTTCAATTTTTCCTCTAACACTGGCTAGTTAAATTTTAGTTTTGCATTTGTGTGGCAACATTACTACCTTCTTAGTATCTCAGAACTCAGAAATCACACCATTTTTAAACTGGAAGAAATCTGTGTAGGCCATTCAGTTTATCACCTCTTACTACCTCTGGAAACAATAATTTATCTGGGCAAGGTGAAAATCTCTCTTTTGATAACAAAAATCTGGAAAAAGATTTTCTCTCAGAATGAATATCTGGTATTTAATAATAATTCTTATAAATTTCCACTCCAGAACATTGTTTATATCTGTTAAATGTCCTCTGGCTTGTGAAGACAGCCAATAATTTTCATGTTATTGAGAATATTCTGGGGATTTTTAGGGCAGTCCCAATTAAGAGATTGATATCATATGTAGAATGACTGAGCTCAAAGATGGGCTCCAGTTGGGCGCCTGGGTGGCTCAGTTGGTTAAGCGACTGCCTTCAGCTCAGGTCATGATCCTGGAGTCCCTGGATCGAGTCCCGCGTCGGGCTCCCTGCTCGGCAGGGAGTCTGCTTCTCCCTCTGACCCTCCCCCTTCTCATGCTCTCTCTCTCAAATAAATTAAAAAAAAAAAAAAAAAAAGATGGGCTCCAGCAGCATGAGAGAGAGAGAAAAAAAAAGTCTACTAAGCCCTGAGATAAGGGATTGCTTTTTGTATTTAATTTATGTAAGTGAGCACCATAATTATGAAGTGTAAGGAACACATGTGGAAAACATGAGATGGTAATTAGATCCTAAAGAGCATCTGAAGTATTGACAAGTAAGTTTGGAGACCAATTGTCTATACAGCGTCAGGAAGAGAAAAAAAGACTGTAACTATAAACATGAAGCTTTGCTCACAAGAAAAACACATCCTTATACTTTTAAGAGGATAAAGATAAGTCAATATAACAAAAGATAAATATTCAACATGATCATTCTACCTTCTTTGTCACAATTTTAAGTTTCAATATGTTACTAGTCAGAAATTCATCGACAATGGAGTATCTGCATAAGAAAATCTAAAAAGTATAAAGCTGCAACAATTTAATGTATTTCCACCATTTGGTCACAATCTAACCTCTTTAGTGTTTGGGAGAACAAAAACTGGCCTGCCCTTTCCTGCAATCCGACCTTTGGCTTTCCCTGTGGCATTTACACATCCAAAGGGGGACATCCTGACTCCTCAGGAGAGTGCTTTGTAAATGACAACCCTCTGAGCCTTACAGAAAATGGATTTGAAAATAAATTCTCCATGTATAAATAAACAAACAGATAATTAGATACAGGTCTAGGATACATCCAGATTAGTTTTAATTCTCTTCAATTCTTCTGAAAAAAGAGAAAACTATGAAACTCATTCACTTCAAACCCAACCTGCCATGCAAGTGACAACAATGAGGGGCAGCATGAAATTAAGTGACAAATTGTGGGATGTGGACAATTACTGGTACAGAAGTACAGATCAAAGGATGTTTGTTCTAAAAGGCATTAATGGGTGGAAATTTATTGATCACTAATATATGCTAAAGCTCTTCTTTGTGTCTTCCATAAGCCACCTTATTTAATCTCAGGGTGGCTTTACAAGGGTCACTGCACCCATCTCACACAGGAAAAACCTGAAGCCCCAAGGGGCTAAGCGCCAAGGTTACAAGTAAGTAACAGGGCCAAGTTCAAACTCAGGCAGTGTGACGTATCAAAAAAGGGCTTCTTGGATCCATCTCGGACTCCAGCATCTAGCCTCGATGATCAGCAGTTTTCTGAGAAATAGCTATCTTACCCTGACCAAGCAGGACCAGAACAGAAAATGTGTGGAAGTAGCTCAATTGTAATGTTTGAAGCTCTATGAAATATTTAGTTATACCAAACACTATGTTTTAGTTAACTGTTTTTTACCTTTTTAAAGGAGTGCCATTATAAAATTACCATAACTCCTTTTTTCAAAAGGGATCCTTGGTCCTCTGCAGGGAATAATGTAAAATATTTAATAACGCTAACAAAATTTAAGATTAGAGAACACAGAATAAGCACCTGGAAGTCTCAGCTCATTGGTTTTTAGAACTATAAGAGACCTCAGTAGCCATTTAGTCAAGAGGAATAAAGGAAGTCCAAGAGAAGTCAATGACTTGCTACAAAGGCACACACAGCATGATAATCTCATAGCTAGCGTCAGAAGTTGGTTTCTTTTACTTCAATGCTCTTGCTATGAGTGTGGTCACTAAGTAAAAATGTAATATTGTTCATTAAATATCAAACAGAATGGCATTTTTATATATATTTTCCATTATTATGTGCTGGATCAGACCCTCCTTCCCAATTTTTAACTAATCCATGGGAGTAACTAAGAGGTGTATCAAGTCATTCAGTTTATTTGGAAGCATATAGCCTTCAATAAGCTACAAGAAAAATAATTTTCACAACTTGGGGCGCCTGGGTGGCTCAGTTGGTTAAGCGACTGCCTTCGGCTCAGGTCATGATCCTGGAGTCCCGGGATCGAGTCCCGCATCAGGCTCCCTGCTCAGCAGGGGGTCTGCTTCTCCCACTTCCCTCTCGTGCTCTCTGTCTCTCATTCTCTCTCTCTCAAATAAATAAATAAAATCTTTAAAAAAAAAAAATAATTTTCACAACCAAATAATGTCACTGAACCCTTTCTCTAATTATGCACTGTGGTCTTCTAACCTCTCTTTATGCACACGCTTGATTTTCAAGATTTTGGCCTCACTCAGACAAGACAAGGTATCAGGCTTTCTATGTTAAAATGAATGATTCTACTTTTACAGAAACAAAAGTGGAATACCGAACAGGTAGGAATGAGCTCCAGGGAGGAGATAATTTCTCTTTTACATTTATAGATTGCCACCAGGGCCAAACCTAAATACTTTTAGGACACTTTTAGTAGTTGGAGTTATTAGTCTTAAAAAAACAACAACAACAACAAAAAAACCTCAACTATTTAACCAGTAGTATGTATTTAAATTTAAAACAAATTTAATATTTTTAAAATCTTTTTCTTTGCTGTGTATTTAAATGAAGGAAGCAGCTATAAAAAAAGAATAGTTTGCTTTTCAATTCAATATCAAGTGAGCACTGAGTTAGAAAACCCTTGTAACCAGCACCAATTTCTTGTTCTCTGTTTTCATTTAGAATTTTCATATTCAGGAACAAGATCCCTTATAGTTAAACATGGTATTTGTAGCACAATATATAAATTATATTGGTGGAGTGAAGGTACGAAGTTTTATCAAATTTACCTAACTCAAACATTGTTTATCATATAATGAGTATCACAGGCTAAAAGTTAATATTTTGATGTGACTGGCAAGGGGCGACTTTAGTTATAACTCCTTTATTCTACTAATTTCAGTATCAGTTTCATTTTTATTCATTAAAATACTCTTTCATGTACCCATATAGAAATATTTTACCAAAAATCAATTTGTGCCTGTTTTTATTTTCTTGTACATATTCCTATTAATGTTAATTTTTTAAGGAACATTTGTCTCTTGTTTTTGAACAGCTTCCTAAACAAAATAATAAGTGCAATAAAATAAATTACAAACATTTTTCTTTGTTGAGGTCTTATATTCCAGTTTCTTATTGTACATTCCTACAAATAATGACATGAAAGGCTCAGAGAGCTGTCCTGCATTTATTATCCCCAGAACTCTTCTCTGATAATATTTTTGTCATTGTTTCCTAAAAATGAAGTGTAATGAAAGAAGTCTGTATAATTACAGGGCTTAAATATTAGATTTTCAGTTTTTCAGCCTGTTGGAAGGAGACTGAATGTTGGAGCTCATTCTCTTTCCCTTCCTCTTCCTCTCTCCCTACACACACATGCACACATGTGCACACACATACACACACGACGGACAGATGAACTTCTTCCAATTCTACGTCTTATGGCAAATCTGTTTCCAAAAGGGCTTCGTAAACAGCCATGCATTTTTGGAAAATTAATGTTACAATAAGAGAGTTAATATTCATTTAAAAATATTCTTTGAATTACAAAAATACAAACTTCAACTTTTCAGTGTAATGCGACTATGTAAAACAAGGCACATCTGTGTTTTATTAGTCATCTTTGCAAGCCACTTTTTACTTTGAATATTTAGAAAAACTTGCCCTCTTGTGTTATTAGTTTAATAATGGACTTTATTCCACTTTCTAACTTCTTTTTCTGATTTGAAAAATGCGGCCAGACAGTTGTGACAGAGCAAGAGACAATTATTGTCCAGACACTAAATGTCCAAATTATACTCTGTCTGTCTCTCTGAAGAACTGATAAATGAGAATCCAGTCAGAGACATTACACTAACACAATTTCCCAAACCATCTCTCCAGACGTGGCTTAGACACACAGAGGCAAATCCAAGATCAGCATTCCAATCCCAACTATGTTTACGGATCATTGGACACGTTGGTCCTTCTTTTGTGTCATTAGGCATGAGACAGTATATCTTGATGACTACGGTGCTATTCTGGGGAAGCAACAACAAAATCTGGGTTCTTCAGAATCAAGTGGGTGCATTCCCTAGGTAGCTGAGGACCTGGGGTCTGGACAAGTAAAGGTCATGGTGACATGAATGGGCACTCACAGTTGTGGCAGGTGGCCCCACTGTACCCCGTCTCCTCACAAGCGCACTGGAAGCTGTGCCATGTTTGCGAGCACTTCCCGCCATGCTCACAGTGATTGGGCACACATCTGTCAGAGAAAGAGACAAACAGAAATAAACCAACACACGAATGAGATTTATGAGTGGCCAAATTCCAAGCTGTCTGGGCAATATATCATTTCAATGCCAGGTTGACTTACCAAGGCAATTAATCCTTGTTAGTTTAAGCAGATTAATATGATCCATGATGGAAGGTGCCAAGCGCACAAAAGATGATATATCACAAGCCTGGTGTTTCCCATTTTTGAGTAAACAGTAGAAATTAACAAACAGTGGAGAGACTCATTTGCATAACACAGACTCATTTTATTTTGTCTTTGCACAAAAATAAAGACACTAGCTGAATTTCCTCCTGGTGAAAGATGGAAGATTAGCCCTCTTGTTTCCTGTCCTATTCTTTAACAAGGCCAATACCGAGTCAGAAAAGGGTACCACTGAGTTTTTCATAGCAATTTGAGCTTTTGAAATAATGCCATGGCAACAGCAATGAGAATATACAAGTCTTAAAAGATTTCTAAGTCTTCTGTATGTCTCCCGATATACCCAGCTGGCCAATGGAAGCCACCTACCCAAAGTGGCACCAAGCATAACATAGGGGAAAAATGCAGGTTTCATGTTCAAATCTTTGTTTTTCTATTTACTAGATATTTCTCAATATCAATTTCTCATTTAAAAAATGGAGTAATTTTGTTACGGAACCTCGACTGGATCGCCCAACGGAAGAAACAAGCAGCACTCGGAGATCTTGGACAGGAGGTTTATTTAATGCAATGCAGGCTGGCTCAGAGGAGAGTGGTCTCCAAAGGTCTGAGCCCTGAGCACAAACAAAGGGGGCAATTTATACACTTCTACTTCTGCATACTTGGCACTCTTGGTGCATGCGCGAAGCAGGGCAGGGAGAAGAACCCGGAAGAGCCCGGGGGTAAGGACTGGGACTCTCTCGCTGGCTTGGTCGGCCATCTTAGGACACAGATTTTCCTTATCAATTTTACCTATCTGATAAGTAGTTTTAAGGTTTGTAGGAAATGCTCATAAATGAGATAATTAATAGGCAGGAAAGAGAGGGGCAACATATGGGAGCTATGAATATCTGGACTGCAGCTTCCAGGGCACAATTTCATTGCTTGCCTGTACCTTCACAACAGTGAGGTTGAAATCTATTCAGAAACACTCCTATTTCAACAGCAGACTCCTTCCTTTCTCCTAGTCCTATCCCCTTATTCCTCCCAATTCCTCTCTATGACTTCCCCACAACCCGATTCTTTAAGATCCTGATAGAGATGCTCACAGATAACAAAGGTATCATTACGTATTAACATTCACAAAAGATTTCAAGATTTTAGTAAGAAACTCTCTAAAATGGAAACATCTGCCCAGACTAAAACAGTAGAATCTCTAGTAGTGGGTCACAGGCAATGGGCCGATAGACAGCCACAATGCATGGGACCCCTTAGTCATAAAGCCCTGGTAGCTTACTGCTGCAAATTTTGATAGGAGTTGCTTCAGAGACAGCATTCACTATGTCCCATTCTTGATTTACCATCAGTCATGCCTAAACCTGGTGTGGCAGGCACACCCCCATGAGGCATGTAACCTCCGACTCTTACGTAGGAATGCCATTCCTCTACAGCTCTTTGCAAACCTTTAGTCACGCAACAAACATTTACTGAACACTTGCTATGTGCACAACACATGGGAATCAGAAGATAAGTAAGATTTCAAGAACTGACAGCCGGCAAAAGTGAATATAGCGTATATATGAAAACTATCATGTAAGATGGAAATGAAGAGTGTAATAATCAGGGGCAAATAATGCAGGATGGAGTTACACAGGAGTGATCATATGTAGACTTGGGGCACAATATAAAGTCTTTAAGTAGAGCCTCGATGAACAGTCAGGATTATAAGAGGAAACTGAGAGGAAGTGCATTCCTGGAGGAAAAATACAACAGAAGCAAAGACACAATGTTGGATTATCATGGGGGGGGGGATGGAAAATTCACTCTATGCTAAAAAGGCACTCATATTTCATATGAATTTGGGCTTGGTGTTATCAAGGCTACCTAGAGGGTCCTTCTCCAAAGACCTGATCACCTAGGTGGAGATGGGGGATAAGATTCACACAAAATACAACACCAGGCAGAATTTGATGACTCATCAAAGGAATAGGAAAGGCTACAGAAATAAGGATATCAGAGTAGTTATAGGTAGAATATAAATAAAGGCAGAATATAAATAAATATAAAGTTTAGAGCATTCCCCTGGGGCCTTAAAAGGGGAGTTGCATTTTCATAATTAACATGTTGGAAGTGTTCCCAGCAGGGAAAGCGAGAAAACGATGACAGGGAGGCAGAACCGCACCATCCTGTCCCTTGCCCAGGCACCCAGGCAGGGGCCTCTGCAGAGGGTGTTTCTGCTCACAGTCCTGATTCTCTAGGCCATGAGACCAAGCAATGGGATGGACACTCCAAAATTATGGAAAACTAAAAAAAAATCCGTGATACTTAAGTCTGTATATGACTCTGTGTGGTATATTTATTTTCTAAACAGTTGTGGGTTAATATTAGCTCAGCCTAATAGTGAAAGTAATTTACATCAGCTCATTATAGCAATTAATTCAGGGGGAAGTAGTGCAAAGGACTGAGTTGCAAAGGAAAACCAGGTTGGAATCTAAATGTGCTCTAAATAATGCACAAAGCAGAAAACCCACCTCTCAACGATAAAAAAAGACTACTGTGTACTTACACACACACACGCACACACACGAGGAGCATATAACCATCAAGTGAGATTGACTGAATAGTCCTAAAATTCAGTATTAAGGATTCTTTAAAAGGGATCTTTTATTTAAATGGGATTTTAATATTTTATTTTTTAATGTCTGTTCCTTATAACTTGTATTTTTAAAATGGACATTGTCCTCATGCTGATTACTGGCATTTAGTTGTTAATGGGGAGAGATGTTTTATTTCCAAGTCGAATGGATTCAAATGTAATTTCAAACCCTAATACTTCATCCCTGTATTTAAAAAAATGGGGGCGCCTGGGTGGCTCAGTCGTTAAGCGTCTGCCTTCGGCTTGGGTCATGGTCCCAGGGTCCTGGGATTGAGCCCCGCATCGGGCTCCCTGCTCAGCGGGAAGCCTGCTTCTCCCTCTCCCACTCCCCCTCCTTGCGTTCCCTCTCTCGCTGTCTCTCTCTGTCAAATAAATAATAAAAATAAAAAAAAATAAAAAAATGTTAGGGCCAGTCACCAAGCAAAACAAAATACGAATTAATCTAGCTTCCGACTTCCTGTTTATTTCTTCTCCTGTATTCGCATAAAACCATTTGCATAGGTCCCATAACCCATTATCACACTGTATAGTAATGATCTGCTTGAGCATCTTGTCTCTTCGAAACTGTGAGACTCTGCAGTTAGGGATTTTTATCTTCTGGTCTTTAGCATGGCAGGTGCCTCGTCCACCCTCAGGAAATGGCTGCTGGCCGACCCACTGAAGTAATGGAGGAATGTGATGACCGTGAAGTTACACCATGGGGCTGAAGTAAGTTTGGAGGAAACATCCCTTTTACTGCAAAAAATAGGGATTAGTGTTATGTATGATTTTAGTCTTACATCCAGACTCTTGCTCCAGTAAAGTATTAAATATATAATTTGTTTTACAGCAGG
The DNA here is from genome assembly GCF_054177405.1 of Leptonychotes weddellii. Taxonomy (NCBI): domain Eukaryota; kingdom Metazoa; phylum Chordata; class Mammalia; order Carnivora; family Phocidae; genus Leptonychotes; species Leptonychotes weddellii. The sequence continues at coordinate 7,422,616 of NC_138380.1, forward strand.
TCCTGGCTTGGAAGTTTGCGTTGCATCAAACATGAATCCCAATGGCTCTACTGTGGCTACTTGAGAACTAGTTGAGCAGGATCAGGAACATGCAGGGATAAGTTGGCAGGTGTCAGTTTGCTGTGATCAAAGGGCTCCAGAAGGGATTCATCCAATGAACTCTGTCCCCAGAGAGCACTGGCATCGGACTCTTCCAGCTGCAATCGTCCTTTCAGTTGTAGCAATGCTTTCCAAAATGCTTTAGAATCAATGCATTTTTTTTTTCAAATGAAACTGACTTACACCACAACGTAAAACAAACAAAAGCTAACATTTGAAAGTCACGTGTATAATAATTAATATAAAATCAAACGCTACAGACAGAGTAGCTGTTTGAATGGATACAATTCTATCCAGGGTTATGGATGACAGCTGCAGTTTTATTTTACCCAGACTATCACTTTTATTTCTATACTTGATTTTAATTGCAAAGCATTGACAAAAATGGTATTCATGGACATAAGAACTGTGAATGGTACCAGGTTCGTTCACCACAGCCCACTTCTGTGGATACTACTTAAACAGAGACAGCAGAAGAAATTTTCTTTCAAATCTAGAGAACGTTACTCTGACAGCATAACGGAGTGCAATGGTGGTCTTCAAAACACTTTGAAAGTGCTTTCTTTTTTTTTTCTCCTCTACAGTGCTTAATAGTTAAAATAGAGAGTTTCAAATAAAATTAAAATCAAACCTTTGTGTTACCTTGAGAACTAAATTTTTTTTTTTTTTAAAGATTTATTTATTTGACAGAGAGAGACACAGCGAGAGAGGGAACACCAGCAGGGAGAGTGGGAAGCACGCTCCCCACAGAGCGGGGAGCCTAATGCGGGGCTCGATCCCAGGACCCTGAGATCATGACCTGAGCTGAAGGCAGACGCTTAACAACTGAGCTACCCAGGCGCCCCAGAACTACATTTGATTCTGTAGAACTCCATATAAAACCAGACTGTTTCTCTCAAATACATTCACACGATACCCAATAGTGATTAACGGTGGAGTGTTTCTCTGAATAGCCTGCTGTTGCTAATATCCTGAGCTACTGCTACACAAAAGTTCTCAAACTTTCATGCACATAGAAGTCACTAGAAAATCTGGTTAAAATGAAGATTCTGATTACTTAAGTCTGGGGTGGAGTCTGAGATCCTGTAATTCTAACATGTTCCCCAGTGATGCTCATGCAGCCGGTCAGAGGACCGCATTTTCAATCACAAAGCTCAAGAGCATTCCAGCTCAGAAGAATGAGGGCACCAGGAGGAGAAACAGCCCAGAAGGGAGGGCACAGGGATGGGGTGGGGGGCAGAGACAGTATGCGGGAAGGGCAGATTTGGTCTAGGCTGCCACTTCTCCACTCAGAGTGACAATATAATAATCTCCTAATCCCATTTAGTAGGTGTAATCATTTCAGAACACCTGAGTTTAGACCTCATCTAATTCATAGAAAGTGATCACTGAATATGAAGACAACTTCATTTGACCTTAAAGTCAAGTTCCATATTCTCAGTCTGAGTCAGCTGAGATTTCCCTCCCACCCACTTAGTTATCGTACAGAGGCCAGTCTGCGATACTTAATCTGCTTTCAGATTAGTACAAATTTTATACCTGCTCATTAAATATGACTTGTTCTAAAGTTTAGAAAAGAAAACTTCAGGTTAGGTATAGGTTATTTTGTGAACTATTGGAAAATTATTTAGAGTGATTTATAAATTACCATTCCAGTGCAAATTACCTCTTGAATTTTATTTTTTTTTCTTTCATCTTGGCTCCCAATTTTATTTTTGCGTATCAAGCCAAGAAATTCATTTAGAAAATTTGATTTCTTAAATGCTATTTTTCATACCCCTGGCTCTCAGAGCTATTTCCACAATCATGGCAGAGTTTTCTTCTGCATTACCATCAATATTGATCTCAACAATATTTTAGTACTTTTATTTTCACACTAATTAGATTTCAATTTTAGTTGAAGGCATACTCTCTATGGAGTATATATCACTGCCTTACATTTTTTCCTGTTCAAACTGAAATTATATAGAGAAGTAATCATAATTCCAGCAACTAATTTAGTATTTCGTTACTACATAACTTAATTTTATAGTTGTACAACCAGAAAACCTAATGTTATATTGATGGTGCTACTTCAACAAACATTTATTTATGGAAATACTTAAATGCAGAGATATTTATTATACCTCCTGCATTATGCCCAAAGTTTCCATTAAGAATAATCAAGCATATTTGGTCTGCATCTTTCCAACAATTATGCATTTCTAGACAACCGTATCAATCATTAATTGTAACCTTACTATAAAAATACCTTAAAAATAACTTCTATTGTAATAAAACCTATCACTCTATTTTACTTGGTTAATTTACTTTGAGTTAGAGTATTACAATGTATTCCCCATTGTTTTATGAATAAAACATCTTTTAAGAGATCACAGGCTCACAGGAGGAGAGGGACCTGCAAAGATCATGAGTTCCTTCACCTGTCTCCAGGCCCAACTGTATTTAACCTAGATAAGTAAGAGTAAGTTCTTTTTAATCAATCAAGACACTCTAAAACAAACTCTGGAGACACAAAGAATAAAGGCAGCTTTATCCTCAAGAAATTGCATTTATTCATCAAAATGTAATTGGCAAGTCAGGTCTCTCTCTATGCCTGATATTAAAAATATTGGTACAGAATTAGGATAATATATCACTATTATATGAGTACACTGAGATTTATGGAAAAGTTAATCTTTGAAGGAAGCATGGATTCAGGTTAGCCTGAAAGAAAGAGAAGAACCTTTCTACGCGGAGGGAAAGCGAAAGCTTGCACCAGTCTGAGTAAGTGCAAAACGTGGCTATAGAATAATGAGTTGTTGAGTTTGGCCAAAGTAGAAAGCTTGCATCCACCTTGAGGATTACAGCAGAAAGTTGTGGATGTCTGGTCAACAGCCCTGTCCCCTTTCTTCCTTCCTATCATAATTCCTATTTTGTTCTGGTATCTTCTCTCCATGTGGCCATCTGCTTTTGGAAGGGAGAGTATCCTGGTCTCCGAGGGAAAAAAAGTAAAGCATCAGGTTTCTTAAAGAAGTCATTAACCTACTGCACACTTTTCCCCCAAATCTATGATCTCCTTCTTTCACAGCAACAGAATTTATGTCTTGCTTGACATAGAGCCACCCAGCTAAAGACACCATTTTTCAGGCTCCTTTTAATTTGGGGGGGGTTGTGACTAAGCTCCATGGAAGTGCACTATCTGGGCTAAGCCCTGAAAGGGAAAGGACATGCACTTTTCTTGCTTTTCAGTCACTCCTGGCCTCATTCCTAAAATGAACCTATGATGGTGAGACCTAGAACAGGCATCTCTGAACACAAAAGGATGACAAAGGAATATTTTAAGGACTCTGGTTTCTGAATAACATTTCAGCCCTGGACCATCTACTCAACTGTTTCCTGGCCCCACCTGAACTGCCCTACCTGCTAGGTGTTGAAGTTCTCAGGGCTCAGTCCTTGGTTCTGTCTAGGATGGTTCCAAGCTTCTTTCACTGGTTCAGATTTCCACTGACATACCCACTTGGATGTGGCAGAGGCATCACAAAGGGAGTTAGTCTACTCCTTAACCTTCTTACTCTCTTGCTCAATCTCATCTCAGTTAATGGCACCACCATCTATCGAGTCGCTCATCTCAGAAAATCAGAAGTTACTCTTTACATCCCCGTTTTTATCACTTCTACATAAAACATCAGCAAAGTTTTGTGAATTGAAATTCAAAAACTGGCCTCAAATGTATCTACTTTCTGTGCCTCTACCTACTCATTTCAACCCACCATCACTTTTACTCGGATTACAATGTTTCCCTACTCATCTGCCCCTCTCTATTCTTGTCTTGCTTTAAATTATTCTCAACAAAATACCAGAGTGAACCTTAACATTATGTCATACTACTGTTTAAAGCCTTTTGATGGACTCTCATCGCCCTTGGGAAAAGGTGGAACTCCTGTCCGTCTCTGCACGATTCGCTCTGCCTGCTTCTCTGTTGCCAATCTATGCTCCTCTTCCTCCCGCCATCTTCTAATTATATACCTATTGGTTTCTTTGTTGTCAGGCTTCTCTTTGAACTCTGCTTTCCATGATGGCAGGGACTATGTCTGCTTACCACTCTTTATCCATTGCGTAGAATTCTGTCTGGCATTGAGTATGTACTCAATAAATAATTGTTGAATGAATTTTGAGTAAGTGAATTATCAGTCCATTTAGATAGCTGGAAATGGCTTACAATACCATTTTGCTAGTATATGAATGCAGAAACAGAGAATGTCTCAGACTGCTGCACTCTGAGTGAGTTTTGGATTATCTGGCCCATTTTTCTCAAATCTATCATATAAACATAATACCATTATACAATAAGTCAAACTGTCTGACCAAAGGCTTTACATAATTTCTGCCTCTACCAGAATGCTATCTTATTTGTAGATGAAGGAAAAACACATCTAACACAAGCCCTTTACTCTGAAAAATGAGTGAAGTCTTCGTATATTGATATAGCTATTAGAATAGCAAGCCCAAACTTGGCAAAACCCAGTAGTCAAGCAAAGACAGTATTTTTGACAAGTTAATCCATATCAAGAATTACTAAAATCAAGAAATATCTGAAGGATAATAAAATAATGATTAATGTAAGAATGAAACTCCATAAATTTATAGGTTTATTTTATTAAGAAGGTACAGTATGAGTAACTTTTATAGGATACTACAAAATTATATTTTTATGAGATTAAGATGATGAAATATTTTAGAGGGAGTGATATTATTAACAAAATTACCATGAGACCAATAGTAAAACTATTTTACAGTTTGTGCTTCCAAAGGAATACATGCAATTTCATTATTTAAAAAAATGTTTAACAGGGGCACCTGGGTTGCTCAGTTGGTTAAGTGACTGCCTTCGGCTCAGGTAATGATCCTGGAGTCCTGGGATTGATTCCCACATCGGGCTCCCGGCTCAGCAGGGAGCCTGCTCTTCCCTCTGACCCTCTCCCCTCTCATGCTGTTTCTCTTTCTCTCTCTCTCAAATAAATAAATAAATAAAATCTTTTAAAAAAATTAAAAAATGTTTAACAAATTAGGAAAATTTGCACAAAACATATAATATTTGAAGTTTAATGTCTTTTTAATTGGTTCATCACTTCTTACAACCCTGAAATCAGACTGACCACATCCCTTTGGATAGGCATCATTGCATTCTGATCTCCCAAATATTCACTAATGAAGAACATTTACAATGTCTTATTTTCAGGTATAAAAAGTGTCATACATGATGAAATCATTATTCTAAAAAACAGAGAGATACAAATGGCTTCTAAAAGACAACATAGAATACGTTCACTTAAAGAAAAAAATATTCACCCAAGGCAGAAATATATAATTAATAGATCCTTGCTCTCCAGATATCAATATGGCAATGTTTTCACTTAGGCTACACACACACAGACACACACACACACACACACACAAGCTACATAAATTAACTTTTTTAAAATGTATATTCAAAACAAACAAATGAAAAGCAGAATCAGACCTATAAATACAGAGAGCAAACTGATGGTTGTCAGAGGGAAGGGGGGGTTGGTGGTGGGCAAAATGGGTGAAGAGGAGTGGGAGACACAGGCTTCCAGTTATGAAGTGAATAAATCATGGGGATGAAAGGTACAGCACAGGAAGTATAGTCAACAGTATTGTAATAGCATTTTATGGTAACAGATGGGAGCTCCGCCTGTGAACACGGTATAGTGTATAGAGAAGCTGAATCACTTAGGTTGTACACCTGAAACTAATGTGTGTGAATTCTACTCAAATACAGCAACTGAAAAAATGCCTATTCAATGTGGACTTTGTATCCAGGAGACTCAATAAGGTTTGCTCCAAGTCTCCTTCCAAAAAGAAAACTACAGTAAGTACAGTGAAGAACTGAATGAAGGAAGAGACTCCATGATTACATAATTTGTTAAATGAAGACTCCCCTGACTCTGGAATACAGAATACCCGGGGTATTCCTAAGACACACAGACATTTGGCCCAAGACTTTGAAAAATAGGACTAACCCTGTCAAACCAGAGGATCTGATAAATTTTAAAATGATACAGTGATAAGGTTAGAATCTGTTCAAACACTGGTAATAAACCCACTGCTTTATACTTGAGTTGAACAATTTAGTACCACGTATATAGGTTCTAATTTTTTTAAGTCAGCAGCCTAGAAACAAATTTAAATCTCCCTACAAGAGTAAACTATTCATGTATACACAATCTTTAAGAGGGACTGTTGTCATCACTGTAATTTTAAAAAGCTGAAAGTAGATAGCAAAAAACCTCAAATGAAATACACACTGGGGGGAGGGTGGAGGAAGATGGCGTAGGAGTAGGAGACCTGGATTTCATCTCATCTCAGGAATTCAGCTGGATAGGGGTCAAACCATTCTGAACACCTAC
>NC_138380.1:7429627-7481338 GCF_054177405.1 Leptonychotes weddellii
GTGTTGTTCTTGAAAGGACTTTCAAAACAGTGCACGTGCCCTTCCCAGCCCAGTGCCTGGCACACAGTAAGTGCTCGGTAATCCTCAATAATTTGTTTTCAAATTATTGTGATATCAGGATATTCTATGACCACAGAATATTTATTTAAAAACTTTTCTTATGGGCGCCTGGGTGGCTCAGTCGTTAAGCGTCTGCCTTCGGCTCAGGTCATGATCCCAGGGTCCTGGGATCGAGCCCCACATCGGGCTCCCTGCTCGGCGGGAAGCCTGCTTCTCCCGCTCCCACTCCCGCTGCTTGTGTTCCTGCTCTCGCTATCTCTGTCTCTGTCAAATAAATAAATAAAAATCTTTAAAAAAAAAAGTCTACACATTACTCCGTGCTCACCACAATAAAGTTTTGCCACCACTGTCACCCTAAAAAGTCACTAGAATATTATTGAGATATTCCCTATGCTGTACTTTCCATCTCTGTGACTTACATTTTATAACTGGAGGTTTGGAGCTCTTAAACCCCTTTATCTATTTTGCCCATCCCCCCACCCCACTCCCAAATCTTCATAAGACCCACCTACAAGGTCCTCCATTGGATTTTGCCCCTTTCCCATTCTACAGAAACAAAAGATCTTCTCATTGTTCTCTGCACACACCACACTTGCCCGATCTCCCAAATGGAAAGAAAAAATACTGGAAACTGTTATTATCTGAAATTGAGGTAAGGAGTTTTCTCTTTCCTTTTATTACATCTTCAAACCTGCTTTTATTTAATTATATATAGGCTATTGATTTCTCTATGTTAAAGTTATTCCCTGCTATTTTATTAAATTATCTCTTTGTATCTAGTAGTTGTTCCATTGATTTTTCTCAGTTTCTCAGATAAATAATCATATCATCTACAAACAGAGGTAGTTTTATCTCTTTCTTTCAAGTTCTATACCTCTAATTGCTTTCTTTGTTATCTATCTCCAATAGAAAGTTAAATCGTAGTAAAAATAGTGGGCAGCATCACCTCGTTCCAGTGGGAATGCCTCTAGTGTTGTCCTTTATGGTGGATGCTAGCTGAATGCTAGCTTTTGGAGATAGAAATATAGATTTAGGTATGGATATAGATGGACACACAAACATAAAATCATGTTAAAGAAGTATTCATCAATTCCTATTTAACAATGATTTTCCTGTTTTTGCTTTTTTTATTTTTAAAAACTGGTATTGAATTCTGTCAAATTCCTTTTCAACATCCCTGGGAACTGTTTTCTCATTGGCTTTATTTATATGATGACTCATATCACTAGAGTTCTTACTGGTGAATCACTTTGCATGTCTGGAAGAATCCTTGTGTGTTTGTGATATAATATTTTTTATAATGTGCTGTTGAATTCTGTTTAATCTTATTTTATTTAAGATGTTTGCATTGATGCCCATACATAGGTGAGAGTGGTCTGAGGTGGGTTTTTTTTTTTTTTTTGGCTTTGTTTTGATAAAAATCTTTGTCAGATTTGCCATTGTTGAAATTACTTCACTAAAAGCATATGGAAGTTGTCCACTATTTCTATGCTCTGAGAAAGTTTAAATCAAGCTTTTCTTTTTTTACCCATGGCTTTATTCAAGCTTCCAAAAAGGTATTTGTTCATTTAAATTGATTTAAACTGGGATGATGGGGCTAGAAATGGAGAAATATGTCTTAGAGACTGTAAATAGCATGAGTTTTTGAGACTGAATGATCTAAAAACAGTGAATTCTGGCATTGTTAATTATTACATGTATAACGTGAGCAAATTACTTAATTTTTAAAAGTCTTTGGTTACTCACTATTAAATGGCAATTATAATACCTAACAAGTTTATAGTGATAATTTTACTTTTGTTCTATTAGTGCACACAGAGCTATTGAAATTATTGTTGTATATTACCGATTCCTGATTTCAGGGATTATTCAATTTATAAAGGGTTGAAGAGAGATTAAGACAAAAATGAAAAAGCATGGAGTAGAAGCTTACACGAACCAAGTCTACTTCTGTGATATTAAGCTCCTCCTACTTTTAGAAGATGTAGAGCACTTAGTATTAATGAGATGGGTGATAAGAATGTCAAAGTTGAGGACAGGGATGCATATCTATCACTACAGACGAAAATTTCCTGAGGTCATCAGAGCCACACAAAGGTCAGCTTCTACAGGGCATGCGGTCAATTCTTGCACACCAAAAATAAGATTAAAGACCATGATCCTGTCAAATGGGGGATTGGTTTCTCAAATGGGATTTTAAAATACAGATCTTTTGCAGTGAGCACTGGCAGACACAGTGTTATTAAAGGTCATCAGGATGTTTTCTTAAAGTTGCAGTGTTGGCAGCTTTATCATGAGCTCTGACCCTTCAGGTATATCTGCTGCAGGACTTTTATTAAAATCCTGTTCACTTCACTTGTGTCAGAAAAGAAAAGCTAAGGCTTCTTGAAGGTTAATAGGCTCCAGGAGAAGCTTTCTTTTAGCCATTCTGGTGTTCGGTTTATAAACCACCCAATGCACCCCTGATGAAGCAGCACCAATCCTGCTTAGATTTTAAATCCTTAAATTAAATTTTGTTGTGTTCTTGAAGTTAGAGGGCAAATACTCAGAAATCACAGCCCTGTGGAGAAACTGTCCTGGCAATGTTGATATACTTGTGATTTTGCTCAAATATAAAACTATAAATATATGTCCTATATTATAACTCTAAATCAAAACAATGACAATCACAGAACACTCTATAATTCTCTAGAAGAGGGGAGAGCCTTGTATAAATGATGACAATTCATAAAACAAGAGGAAGGCATAGCCCTGGTTGAAGATATATTCCACTTAAACTAGAAGTCCTGTTGCAAAATAAACAAAACCTAAGATTTAAAAACCACCAAAAATCACCAAGAATCTTAATTCTATGTTTGAATTGGAAATATATGGTATGGGACAATATTTTAACAAGTGTAAGACTAAGGTAAGATTAAACAAAGCATCAGTGCTTAGCATATGTGAGCAGGAAACATGTACTGAATTAATATATAAAGAACACATCAAAAATGAGCAAATCCTTTGCTGATGTAAAATTATATGAGTTTAAGTGCAAAATGCTTTGAATTAGAGAATTTCTTAAAATGTATTTTTGCTCCAGTGTTACAGGTCAGTTCTCTTAAAGAACAAATAATAGACAATGATGTATCTCAGGTGCCTATTTCATAAATTTTTACTTTCCTACTAACTATATATAGAAAGAATACATTTCTCAAAAAATTCATAATGAAAACAAGCATACTTTGGTCTTACTTCCACTTCTCACTTTAAAACACATCATAGTTCTTTAATTCTAGAATTTTTCTCTGGATTCTAGATCTTGTCAGTGAGAACCAAAGAATTGTTTTCAGGCTCACTTATACTAATGGTTTGGACACATCACTTAAATAATCTGAATCTAGGTTTACTCTTTTGTAAAATGAGGAATATGGTGCCTAATTCGTATGGTTCGTTGTGAGAATTAAAAGTCAAAATTTATCTAATTATTGAGTGCTTCCTATGAACCAAGCCCAGGACAAGGTTCTAGGAATCCAAAATTAGTAAGACCATTTCTTTGCATTCTAATGAGGAGAGTACAGATGAGTAAAGCGATAGTTACAGAAGCATGAGGACAGTGTCTTCACCGGAATTCTATGCTCTACTCTCCCAGGAGACGGAGGAGGTACAGAGAAGCTGCCATGACAATGGGTGATTGTTCCTGGCATATGGGACTGGTGAAGGCATTACTGTTTGAATTGTTAGCAAGGAAAAGTTTACCAAGAAGAAAGAGTGTTGGTGTGAATAGAAACTATGAGACTGAAAGAAGCTCTATCCTTCCAGGATGATCACTGCAGGCAACCTACTGAGCACAAGACAAAAGACTGGGTGGTTGTAGGTTGCCAACAAGGACCACGCTTGCAGATCTGTATAGGTGATTCTCCACGCTAGATGAGAACATCACTCACAGACCTGCTGAGGGGCTCAAGGAAAGCATGAGAGGATAACTCAGGAAGCCTTCTGAGTTCTACATTTGCATTTCTCTTTGAAAGAAATATGCTCATTACAAATAGAATGCAGGTGTCTATTGCATTTTGCACCTTGCTAAGGTTTCCTCTTGCAGAGAGCTAGAGAGATATATTCATATTTGATGTGTTATCCTTTCAACAGGTATATGAGTATTTCACACATTAAATAATTTGTCCTGCTGGTCCATTAGGATTCTCTGCTCTATCAAAAACCAAAGGAAAAGTGCTTTTAAAAGAAATATCTTTATCTTCCTATAGCATTGTAAAATTACTACAATTTTCATGATTTAGCCTATTTGCTCATATTTAGCACATATGAGCAAAATGATGCTCAAGGTCCTTAATTATTTAGAAGAGTATATTACCATGGCTTAGTATATACACAATCATACAAGGGATAATAGAAGAAATTAACAATAGATTCCAATAAAAGAAGTTACCTGATAGAGCAGAAACAATGCCAACTATGTAGACATATAGAAAGCTAAACCTCAAATTAAATTTTACATTAAAAGCAATTTAACTTTATTTTTATTGCTTATAAATTTTTGTAAATAGACATTTTCAGGTTGTATCTTAGACTGAGTTATTTGTGACACCTCTCCCCTGTCCCTGTTGTTTCATTATTTATTTGTGTATCTAAACATATATAACTTAAAATACAAAGATATTTCTTCTGTCATTAGAACATTTTCTATTTATCATCATAGACATCATCTAAGAGAAGACCAGGAAACAACATTTTTGTCAATTGCTTATATATTTGTTCAGAATTTCTAGTAAGAATTGATTATCTGATATTAATAGGGAGTGCAAAGATATATGTAACTCGTTTGTTTTCACTTAGGATTGATTAATGCTTATGTACCTTTAAGTAAGAATGCCCTAAATTCTTATGCAGAGCGATAATGTAGGGAAAAAAATAACTGTTAAAATTAAAAAAGAAAACCTCTGTAGATGTAAATTTTTTAATTCGATTTAGAACTCAATGGATTCTAATCTAACAGTTTGGAGATAATTCCTCTTAAATATTAACTTTCAAAAATAAAACTAAAAAATGAAGATTATTTATATTTTCAGAAACAGAGAAGATGAGGAAATATAAATACCACATATCACATGTCATTTGCAGGTCACCAACATTAATTTAATTTTAAAAGTTGCATTATTGAATTCCTGGCATTCAATGGCAAAGGACATTTACTTAAATCAACCACATTATTAATTATTTTCTTATTTTTTAAGAGCTATTCATAATTCATGGACAAATTGAGAGAATCTACAACACAAGGATTTGCGTTTTTATTTACTTATTTATGTTTATTTGTTTAGATTTTTTTAAAAAAATTATTTGAGAGAGAAAGAGAGCGAGTGAGCAGGGGGAGGGGCAGAAGGAGAGGGAGAGAGAAAATCCCAAGCAGACTCCCCACTGAGCATGAAGCCGGATAGGGGGCTCTATCTCAGGGTCCTGAGATCACGACCTGAGCTGAAATCAGAAGTTGGAAGTTTAACCAACTGAACCACCCAGGCGCCCCAAGAATTTGCCTTTTTAAAAAAATTATTTAAAAATATATTTTTTATGTTAAAAGCACTGCAACATATTGGAGTGTGGGGAACAGTTTTTGTAATGGAACATGCATTAGTTATGACTCTCCTGCTATTGGCCCTATTTATAATTTAATTTCTAGAACATTCTGTAAATATGTTACCTTTATTTAGATAAATTTTCATTGCAGAATATTAGAAAAAGAGAAAATGTAAAGGAGGAAATAAAAATTGCTGTAAATCCTACAAACTTGAATATGGTCATTGTAAACATTTTGGTGTATGTTTTATATCCTTTTTTTTTCTAAGTATGTTCATAAACAGATATATATTCTGTATACACACATGTGTGTTTATGCTATGGACTGAGTGTTTGTATCCCCCCCCCGAATTTGCATTCCCCCCCCCCGAATTCAACTATGCTGAAATCCTAACCCCCAAGGTGATGGTATTAGGAGGGACGGGGTTTAGGAGGTCATAAATATGGAGCCTTCATGAATGGGATTTCTGTCCTTATGGAAGAAATCCCAGAGAGCTAGCTTACCCCTTCCCCCACATGAGTTTACAGAGAAAAGACAGCCATCTAGGAAGCAGGCTTTCATCAGACACTGAATCTGCTGGTGCCTTGATCTTGGACTTCTCAGCCTTCAGAACTGTGAGAAATAAATTTCTGCTGTTTATAAGCCACTCAATCTATGGTACTTTTTTATAGCAGCCCAAAGAGACTAAGACAGTGTAAACCAATCTGTTCACAGGTAGAAATACATGAGTGCAAGAACATGCAAATGTGTTATTTACACATCGTTCTCCAAAACTTCTCTGAAATCTAACCACCTGCCTGTATCTGTTGGCTCTGTCATGGTTGAAATGACAAGCAACCCTTACTTGATCCATAGCTAAATCTGTCCTCGAATCTGGTCTTCATTTGGAACCACAGTGATTTTTTAAAATAAAAACTTGATTGTACTGCTTCCCTACTTAAATTCCTTTTCTTTACTTTTACCGCACTTAGGAGAAGGTAGGAAACCTTAGCATAACTTACAAGGCCCTGCACAATCTGGTCCCTGCCCAGCTCGTCAGCTGTAAGCCATCCCATTCCCCTCTTTGATCCCTCCTGTCTAATCACACTGACCTTGCTTCTCGTATCAGATGACTAAAAGTCCTTTTACCCTCACATGCTACCTCCTTTATGTAGAAGGCAAAAGATTTATCTCATATGGCAGTTAATGTCCAGGGAAAATATACACTAAATTTTGCCCATAGCTGACCTTGTTCTCAACATAAGTCCCTACCAGCTGGTGTGTGCAGTAAGAATTTAACTAAGTAATTACTCTGCATTAAAGCTTAGTCGGATTTGATCATTTAAACAGTCTCTTGAGGTGGTGTTCAGTACTCTTGGGAGAAACTGTCTTCTTTCATTGTCTCATTGTAAGGAAGATAAGAGGTTAGTTCAATTTGTCCATAGTCATGGCTATAAATAGTGGCAGACTTGGATAGGTCTCTAACTTCCTAAACCTCCCTTCTGCTGATTTCATCACTGATGGCATAGACCCATTAAATTTTGGTATTTAAGGTCTCAGATAACCACAAAACATTCCAGTAAAATAAGCAATAACGGTTTTCAGGAATACTCTTAAGTAGCAGGGCTTTCCCAGCTGACATATGAAGAAAAGAATCCCATGTCATTGCATTTGAATGAAAGCTGTAACAAACAGCAGCATAAGGGAACTAAAAAGAATGTCAATAGAAGGAAGACTGCCCTGTTAAAATCTAGAAAACAAGACACAGTAGCTTAAAAATCAAACAGGGTTTATCCAGAGAGAGAGAGAGAGAGATGCAGAAACACACACAGAAATAAAAAGAGAGTATGTTTTGTTCTGAGGACTGTGCGCCTGGCAGCCTGGGCACCACTCGGAGGGCTCTGGGCTGGAGTGGTGGGCAGTATAGTTGATTTTCTCAGACCCGAATAAAATATCTATTGCAACCCCACAGATCTTTGTTCCACTATTTTTTCCTAATGAAAGAGTCATCTAAAAAAGTTAATGCAGCTCCCAATTAATTTCATGTCATGAACAGAATATTCTGAAAGGAGGATAAAATAATTCTGGACCCCCTTAGATGTATTTTTCACAAATTAATAAGCCAACCCATGCCAGTTGAGAATTTATAAAACTAAGAATGACAACTTACATTTTGTGTCAAGCAACGTTCTAAGACTTTTCATCCTCACAACACTGTAAGTGAAATACAACTTTTACCTGTAACGACCAATAAAGAAACTGAGGCAGGAGGCTGTTCTGATAAATCTATCAACATAAAATGTAATGTGAAAATACAGTTTCTGGATCTGGAATTCTGAGACCAAATCTGCAATGTGGTTTCCTACCCAAGTTTTCGGAGCCTCCAGAAGGTCTCCAGTAACATAGTCTCTCACTAAGGTATTCTTTATCACAAAGCCAAAAGGATGGACAGAAACAGCACCATCTTTTATCAGTCTTCAAGCATTCGTAAAGCAGGAAGTCAGTCCCTGGTGAAAGGACAGGTCAGAGAGATAAGCCTCCTGCCAGGCATCCTTTACCTAGACTCACTTTCCATACCTGAACTTCTCTCCTGAACTCACTCCCTCCTGGATCTTCTTTGATTTCTACCCAGTAGCTCTCTTTTCTTTGTTGGGATGGAGTGTTTTGAAAAACATTTATCATTAAATGATGTATATAAAATCACCCCATCAGAGAGAACTTATAATGTAATTCTAATCACACAACAAATAAAATTTGGTGGTTTTAACTTCATTCTTAGCAACTTAGGGGAATGGTGCCAGTAAAAATAAGAAAATTAGAGTGAAACAAAGAAGTCATGAGATTTCAAAAGCAAGCAAAGTCCTTTTCATAATAAAATATTAGGGAACATTTTTTAAGATTTGGAATTCTCTAGCCATTTTATTAAATCATTTTACTGATTTCTATTTTTGAGGACAATTGTTCATAGAAAGTTATTTGAAAGCTATGTCAAGACCCTGACACTCTGTTTTACCCTATGTTGGGCTCCATTGTATTGATATTTTATGCTGTCAAACTGTATTGCATTTCTTTGTTGGGAAAGTGATCAGGTTAATTACTGCTGTGTTTTTTTGACCATGTTCCTAATCCAGCAATCCTGTCCTTTGAAGGGTGGAATGTATTTACCACCCACACATACATAATAATTTCCCAGGGACCTTCAAAAAGATGATCGATACCCTTGCCTTTGCGTGTCTGTTCTTTTAAGTGACTTATGGGTGCAAAGCTAAAATCATACAAAAACCTTTTCACTGGAAATAGAAAATGCAAATGGTGGATGGGAGTCTGAGATCCAAAGAATAAAAACAAACAACAATCAGGAATGAGGGGCTAAGAAATGCAACTGGCAGATCTCTGCTTCTTGGAGAAGCTGATCTTGAAACAGAATTACAACAAGTTGTCTTCCTAACAAGTCACTGCTATGTTTTTTTGAATGGCGTGTTGGATTACGTTCATCACAGTTTTAGGATTAGTGGATCTGAAGTTGCATCTTAAAGAGAACACAAAGCTACAACTCATCCATATGCACATTTGCCCATCTCTCTCAGGTCTACACAGGGATTTAATTTTGAAAATATTGCCATGTCCTGAATACTAGAATCCAAAAAGAGCTGGAAAGGATTTACAAATTAATGCTAAATCTTGAATCCCAGGAAATGTAAGAAACTTTGCTAATGTCACTGGGCTAAGAAAAATTCAAGGTCTGTTGTAATTGATTGCCTAAGATGATGGAGCAGCTAAACAGTGACTGGAGAAGTTGAGGGAATGAAGTTCTTTTTCCCAACTAAATGCCAAAGGTAACAATGTAAATAAATCTATGGAAAAGTTACAAATAAAGTTGTTTCTTTATTTGTATTAGTTTAGCTGTATCCATCTTTGCCTCTAAATCAAAGCATTAGCCTAGAATGTAGAGGTGAGATCAGCAAAATGTCACCTTCCGAAATTTAGATTTGGTCAAACCAAACATATGTGTTTAACCAGCTGTCAAATACTTTGTTTTGGAACTAAATTGCTAATGAGCCTCTATATCCTAATGAAATCACAAGATCTGAGTGTCTCCAGACCTATCCAATCTTATAATGTTTGTGACTTGAAAAAAGACCACCACCATCACCAAGAGCACAACAAAAACACTGGTTAAGGGCAGGGGGAAGGAACAGAAAAATAAACATTTGTTATTTATCTGGCATTGCCAGGCAAAAGAGACCCAGAAAACACAGATGTTGCATTGGAGCAGAAATTATTATTTACTCTATAAGAGCTGGAGTAAAATATTATTCAAAAATATCCAAATGGCTTTGCTTTCAGTCTAGTAAAGAAGTGATTATTAATTTAGAATATATGTCTGCTGGCAAAAGCAGCACTACAAAAGCATCGTAATGTCAGGATGTTTCACTGGAGCTTGAATATGAAAAGAGGTACAGGAACAGAAATAAACAAAAGGAATCACCGGAAGGAAAAGAAAGGAAAAGTCACTTGGCCCATCAGGTTAACAGATCAGGACTTACACAGTCGGACTTCCAGGAAAGGCTCTCCATAAACCAGCGTTCTAAGTCAGGAGTCAGAGTACACATATACAATGTAACGACCCTCCCACTCCAGGCTGTAACATGCCACAAACCCCCCATCCAAACTACAATAGTAGCCTTCCAATGGGAAGAATAATCATCAAAGTCCAAAATGGAAAAACTTTAAACCCTTCTTGATACTAGGGGAATTTCTCCATACCTGTTGACTGAATGGAGAGTACATGAAATTTTAAGCATGGATCGTGAAACTTTATTCTACAATGAAAGCATTGAGATAGATGTAGAAAATGTGCCTAACAATGAGCACCAACACCCAACAAGCCTTTTCCCTACCAGGTTAAATGATCATCTTGAATAAGGATTCATTAATCGAGTTGAGGGAGGGAGGATGAGAGTTTGTGATGTTAAATACTGTGTAGAGTCACTGAATAAATATGAATAAAGCATTTGCAGAATTAGTAAGTCATTATTTCTGATTCTTCTGCTCAAACATACTCTGATTACGGTCAATAGAATGATTGATAATTGTCAAAGAATGTTTTTTACAAGTTTCTCTTCTCAGGCACCAAATCCTATTTCCAAAACTCTTCTTATGGATTTGTTTACATTGGTTTTGAAATATCGGTGTATTTTTTTGCCTAGCAAAATATCTCCATCAATATACTACGTGGTTAATTTTTAAATATATGAACAAATGAATTTTCCATGGAAGGATGTTTTATTTCTTATATCATGAAGACGAAATATAGTTGCTGCACAGAGTTTACAAGCAAAGTAATTTTGTCAAATGGCACAGTTTATAAAAACAAAATTCTTTCATTTGATTCTAAGAACTAATTTTTTCAGGCTATATAAAATATCAATTTTCTTATGTTGAAAATGTGAGGCTACTGCCCTTAATTTTGTTCTGTCACACAAACTTTACAACACCAAAATTTTGTGGTAATATTTGACTGGGGTTTTTGCTGCACAAATAGATCTATTTGCCACAAGCCCAAAACATGCAAGGAAATTAAGCAATCACTGAAACAAGCAATGCCAGAAGTAGGACTCACACTGTGGATGAAGGGTATGCATTTCAGGAGTTGTGGATTCACACATCCATAGCATTTTATAATTTAAAGAGAACATGAAGCACAGCTTGTTAGAATTCCCACCCCAAGTAGGAATCAGAAAGCCAGAACTCTCAAGAGCTCTTATAAATCATCCAATGCACCCCAACCCTTGTTGGATGAGAAAACCAACATTCATCAGGTTGATGAATCCATCTGCAGGTACACAGTAAGAAGAATTAGATCCTAGGCCTTCTGCCTCCTTGTGTTGCACCTATCTGAAGTCTTTTTAAGTGTTCTTAAGGACAATCACTCACTGTTCCAGGAATATATTTCTAGAGCTTTCTCATCTTCCTAGTCTACTAATTTCATTTTACCTAATACTCTTTCTTCCCTCGGCCTCAGTTCACCCATCTAAAAACCAACAAGAGAATCTTGACATTGTAAGAGTTTTTCAACCTAAAATATGATTTAGGAACCTCTTACCTGGTCATAGTACTTTCCCACATTGCAGGTTTTAAGATAATAGATTTACTGAGGAGTTTAGAGTTGGATAATAAGTTGCCTGCCTCTCTTTACCCACAGATGGAAGAGGTTCCAGCTTCTTGGGTGGTTGGGAAGTGACACGTGGAGCAGTAGAAGTCCAGATACCCCTGCAAGGTACCCAGGTCAGCTTTTGAATACCACCGGGATGACTGTCCCAGAACAGGGTTCACTGCATGCAGCCATCAGTGTGAGGACACAGCACCAGGGCCCGCTCACCCTGGCTGGAGGACACTGGGTACTGACGGTGACCACTGCTATGGGACTGGAAACAGTATGTTGTATGAAGTACCCAAGACATTTGCAAGCATGTGGACTGGACTTCAGAGACTTAGACAAAATGAAAAACATGTCTCCCTTGCTTCCCTCTATGCTCTATGCTGCTGATGTCCAGGCTTTTGCTCAGGGCAGTGTGCCCTCTGCCTACATACTTGTCCATACGAAGTTTTGGTCCTCTTTGTTTCATTCCACCTTATTATCATAAATCTTGAATTAGACACGCTTTTCCAATAGGCATGGCACCTCAGCGATCTCTCTCTTGCTGGTTTCTTTCCAACTGTGTGTAGAGGCCACACACTGTTTCCGTGATTAAACTAAATAAAAGCTAGGTGTTGAACAAGATGGCCTTCATGTTGCCCTCAGCTTGGCTAAACCTGAGACAGACTTCTTCCTGACTCCAGGCTCTTGCACCCCCTTTTCTCAGAGCGTTTACTTTAGAAAACTTGTAACTGTAAATCTTTTCTCTGCCCCATTGAGATGTAAATCTTAGAACGCCTCTTGCCAGTTCTACAACCCAGGAATGTTTTCCTAAGGACCCAGGGGATCATTCCTTTGAAATGTAATCCTTGAAAAAAAATAGCACCCCTATCTCCCAGTCTCTGTAGGAGGGTAGGATTCTAACTTCAAGGATCCTTGCTTCAAATTGTAAAACTATCTACTGTCATGAAGATAGTTTCCTTTGGGTAAAGTCGATTCATAAAGACAGATGACTTACACAGATTCCCCCATCCCAGCCCTTAAAAACTCCCCTGCCTTATAGATTTCATTGTTGTTGAGCTCAGACTGAGTTCTGGCCTCTCCCCACTATTGCAGTAGTCTTGAATAAAGTCTTTCCTGCCTGTTTAATTTTGTCCAGAGCAGTGTTTGCTTTGACAGCATTAATTGTGATTTTATCTCGCAGTTGTCTAACTTATATGCTTTTGGTTTTCCTATTGTTTTCTTAGTTTGTTTTCTTCTTTGGAAATAGGCTGATTTCCTTAGGTCATGTGATAATTAACAGTACCCTTTATGACTCTAAAGCATCATTAAATTAAGAAAAAACTTTAATAAAGAACAAACTGGTGGTTGCCAAGGGGAAGGTGGGGGATGGGTGAAACAGGTGAAGGGGATTAAGAGTCCACTTATAGTGATGAGCATCGAGTAATGTATAGAATTGTTGAATCACTATATTGTACACATGAAACTAATATCACACTGCTTATGAATTATACTTGAATTAAAAAATAAATAAGTAATAACTTTAAAAATTTCTAGAACATGTTTGTTTTAAATTTCTTTATAAAAAAAAATCAATCAAATTGGTTATCAACTCCTTGTCAATGTTTCTCAATGGACATATTTCCCTGGTTGGTCAATAAAGATATTTAATCTATTTGGCACATGCAAATATTCTTTTTTATGAAGAATAAATCACCCAATAGCTTGATTGAACAATGAAATGAGATCTGTCAATTTTGCTAGTAGCTTCTAATCTTACTCCAGTTTCCCAGGTGGGGCTCCTCTGTAGGACAATGCTGGAGAGGGTACCATTACTTCCTGCTTCCCTTAGTGCTTGTAATATGTTCTAATTATAAATTAATAAATTGGCATATTTGAGTGGTAATATGTGAGCATTTTAAATCCCTATAAGAGCTGGCTATCAAAAAATAATGTAATAAAAAATACAAAGAAGGAGAAAGCTAAGACTTACCAAATACTTAAATTTGCCAGCCATTGTTCTAAATGCAGTATATGTGTTATGTCAAGAACTCAAATTAGCAACACTGGAGTAAATGCTATTATTATTCCCATTCTATAGATGAGGAAGCCATGGTCCCCAAAATGTAAATAAATTGCCCCAAACTATGCATCTAATGAAAGGCAGAGCTGAGATTTGATAACCCAAGGAGTACAGCACATTCAACTATTACACTATCATGGTTTCTGGGCTTACAGCCTATCAACTTCAAATATGAAAAAAAAAAATGGCCAAATAAAGCAAAATATACAAAACTAGCTTAAATGGTTAGGTCTCCAATTATATCTTTGCTAAATCACAGTTACCCTTTAAAAAAAACAAGCAAGCAAACAAGCACACAAACAAACACAAGGTCTTTCTGTTCCTTCCTGAAGCCCATGGATAGGTGACCTCAGATCCTATTGCCCTATGGCAGTGTTTCTCAAAGTGTGCTTCCTGGATCAGCAACATCAGCATTACAAAATTGTTTGTTAGAAATGCAAATTATCGGGGCATTTGGGTGGCACAGTCTGTTAAGCATCTGCCTTAGGCTCAGCTCAGGTCATGATCCCAGGGTCCTGGTCCAGCCCCTGCATCGGGCTCCCTGCTCAGCAGAGAGCTTGCTTCTCCCTCTCCCTCTGCCTCTCCCCCCTGCTCCTGCAGGCCTGTGCTCTCTCTCTTGCTCTCAAATAAATACAATCTTAAAAAAAAAAAAAGAAATGCAAATTCCCCTTGCCCCTCCTACAGACCTACTTAATTCAGATAGCCGCACTGATTCTGATGCTTACTCAAGTCTGAGAATCACTGGTCTAGGCAAATCTTGGCAGGGATTCTTGTTCCATTGCTGCTGGGCTTTTCTGTTGAGTTATGACCTTAATAATACCTGGTAGTGATTTGTGGATTTCCAGCCTGAAGTGGGCTCCACTCATTTACTGTGGTAAAACTTTTAAGAACCATGCTTTTTCTGGGCAGATTTTGATCTTAGAGGTGAAGAAACTTACATTTCAAAATCCTGGCATTCTCTATGTTACCCAGAACAGGCTTACACAAAAAAGCTGTCATCAGAATTAACTTTTGGATGAATCAATAAAATTATATCTACTTCTCCCTCCCCTATTGCCAAAGACTAAGAGTATAAAGGTATTGAGGACATTTGCAAGAATTCACAGTATATCCTGCCCACTCTACACACACACACACACACACACACACACACCCCAGATACACAAATAATACACAAGATAATATGAGGTGTGATAGTTAAAAGGGAAGCTGATGCTTCAGGTAAATTCTATGGTCTAAAGAGGGAGAAGAAGAGGCTGGGCACCTGCCCAGAAGCCTGGAGTTTGGTTTTAAGAGCATGGCAGACTGTGACTAATTTATCTGAAGTGCTATGACTTCCCAGAGTAGCAGGTGTCCTCATGTGCAACTAAAGGCACAAAACACTTTAAAAGAAATAAAAAAAAATTACTTCATGTTCCACTACCTTAGATAATCAAAACAGCTTTCCTTCTTGTCCTTGTCAGCCTCTGCTCATTAACATAGATACATCAGTTATATGCAGAACAGGCATAACCTTCATTTTTGAATATGTTAAAAGTACATATAAAACCAAATATAGATGGAAGATATGAACCATTAAATATGAATTTATTATTATTATTATTATTATTATGGATTTCTTTTTTCCTTGGAAAAGCACTAGAGAATTCCATCTCTCTCAATATAGAAATCAGAAGGGAGAATTCAAACTTTAGGACAAGATAGATACACCAGCCTAAATATCTTGGTAGGCAACATTTCAATTTAATTTTGAAATAAACGTGGAGGGATTTAAAAAAATACTCCACATTACTATTATGGGGGAAAAACCTAGGATTTTATTCTAGCAGTCATGCACAGGATTCTGTTTTCTTGTATCTACTTTAAATTAACATATAAAAATAGCAATTGTTATTTGAAGGGAAAAATATTTGCTAAGGCATTAAGCTCAGCCACTGTGGGGTATTATACTATAGCTATTAACAAATACAGAGAAGGCATAACCCTGAACATGAAGACCAGATGAATAGTCATCAATAACTTACATTTCCACTTTCTACTCTCAGTTCTAACCTTTCTGGCTCTGTGACCTTCAATAAGTTTTAATATCTCTCCTTCACTTTTTTGCTATTAGCTTTTCATTATTTTAGTGGACTGACAATGTACTTCTGGAGTATGAAAAAGTTTCCCAATACTTTGAAGTGCATATATTACTTAAAATGACAACAAAGCATTGTTACTTTAATAGATACTAATTTCATGGTTCTTAAATGTTCAAACACGTCCAAATTTTGCCACTGTTCCTACCTAGATCATAAAATATGAGAATGTATCAAAGAAAAGGATTTGCTTTTAGATTTTGATATTTCAACCCTCTGTTAGACAAATTCACAGAGTTCTGGATATAAACACAGCAACTGTCTACCCACAGGCAGTTGGCAAACACCCACAGGCACACCATTTTACTGTAGTTTGTAGGACATGGAGGAGAAAGCAGGCTCCCAAGAAATTCCAACTGATGTGAAAATACGAAAATAGGTTGAAAATTTCATAGGTAACATTACATGCCAGCATGAAATTCACAACTTGTCTTTCCAAAACAAGTGTCAAATTCAGTATTCAACATTTTTGCCCAAAAGGTCTTTCTTATTGATTCACCAAGCAAACATGAGGCTTCACTCTTGTCACCGAGGGAATGTTCCAGGATGACCTGAGGATCACAGCCCTTTCCTCTGATGATCCAACAGTAAAGTAAACACACTAGGACCAAATAAACTACTATATATTGCCTACAACTACATTCCCACTCTCAACAGCTACAGGTAGAATTTTCAGTTTAAAACCTGTGAAATTTTGTGGAACAAAGTAAAATTTCAAATAATTAATTAATGCATTTACCACTTAAACATTTTTTTCTTAAACTGTAAGGTGTGTAGTATTCACCCAAGGAATTTAACAATGCCAAAAAACAGTATTTGAGAAGCTAGTGGGAATTTAAATTATGGTGTACAGGAAGTGGCATGACACAGGGGAAAGATACTGTACCTTGTGGATGACCAGTCTATGGAGGATTTTTTAGTGCGGTGTTGATTTCAAATTCCTGTGCTATTGGTAGGCAAGGCAGCAACCCATGAGCCTTCCTCCCTTCCTTTCTTTCTGTTTAATCATACACATCGCTGCAAGGGATGCATGTTTTACAGTTTATTCCTTACATACTTGTTTAAAGTCTATTGAGTGTAATAAATATTCAAATACTCCAAATGCATATTCAGTGAGTTAGGTTATGTGCAGAAGGAATGGAGCACAGTTCTAAGACAGCATAAAACAAGAGAGGTGACTTTGGGGGTGCAGGGAAGGCCTTTTGGGAAAGTGATGCCTGATCAATGTTCTGGAGGATGAAAAAGGTTATGTGAAAGGGGCATTCCAAGCACTGAGTGATAGGGGGAAGCATGTGACTTCAAGAAACTGTGCCTGTGGTTTAGAGATGGAGGAGGGGAGGGGAGAAACTCTCTGAAATAGTCAGGTGCTATCAGCCAGGTCCAGATATGGTTTCTTGGTTCTCACCAGACAAATCTTCCCCATCCCCTGGTTTTACTGAGCTATATCTGGTATATAACATTGTGTTAATTTAAGATGTACAACACAAGGGTTTAATATAGATAGATAGATCTATCTATATATGTATGTTGTGAAATGATCAGTACAATAAGTTACCATCCATCACCTCACATTGTTACAAATTTGGGGGAGAGGTAAGAACTTTTAAGATCTACTCTGTTAGTGACTTTCAAATATACCATACAGCATTGTTAGCTGTGGTCACCATGTTGTACAATACATCCCCAGAACACAATAATCTTATAACTGGAAGTTTGCATCTTTTGACTACCTTCACCCATTCTCCCCACATGCTGCATGTATCTGGCTACCACCAATCTGTTCTGTTTCTGGGAGTTCATTTTTTCTTAGATTCCACATGAAAGTGAGATTATATAGTATTTGCCTTTCTCTGTCTGACTTATTTCACTTAGCATAATGCCCTCAAGGTCCATCCATGTTACTGTAAATGGCAGGATTTCTTTCTTTTTTATGGCTGAATAATATTTGGGCCAGGTAATTCTTTGTTGTGTGTGTGTGTGTGTGTCACATTTTCTTTAGCCATTTATTAGCTGATGGACACTTAGATTGTTTCCGTATCTTGGCTATTGCAAATAATGCTGCAATGACTATGGGGGTGTGGATATCTCAAAGTGGTGGTTTCATTTCCTTCAGATATATACCGAGAAGTGGGACTGCTGTATCATATAACAGTTCTATCTATAATTTTTCATGGAACCTCCATACTGTTTTCCACAGTGGCTCCACCCATTTATATGCCCATCAACAGTGCACAAGGGTTTCCTTTTCTCCACATCCTCGCCAACATTTACCTCTTGTCTTTGTAATGACAGCCATTCTAACAGGTGTGAGGTGATAAGACAATTCCTTTCTTGGGCAAATTTTTATGAAAAGCATTTTCGATAACTGATGGAATTCAGAGCATGCACCTAACGTCTGAAATATTGATGGTTCATAAATTATACATAATATGATCATCTCAGACATATACCTGAACAATTCACTTACTAGATTTCTTATTATTTTCCTATTTTAAATCTTCTGCTCCAGTGACATCATGAAAACTTCATGAAAGCTTCAAGAAGCTCCTCTTATTCTAAGCAGCTTCACTGAACAGATGGATTAATCCTGAGTTAATTAAAAAATCCAGTTAAACAGAAATCCATGATTTCTGGTTTTTAATAAAAGCACCTTACTTTCTTGTCTGCCCTGTAAAGCAGTGGTTCTCAATCAAGGCTGGTTTTACTTCTCTGAAAGGCCTTTGGCAACGTTTGGACACAATCAGGTTGTCACAACTGGAAGAGGGTGCTAATGGCATCTCATGGGTACAGGTCAGGCAAGGATGCTGATGAACAACCCATAACATATAGGAGTGACCTTCAACAAAGAATTACCTGGCCCAAAATGTTGATAGTGCCAAGCTTGAGAAACTCTGTTGTAAGTACTTTTACAATTAAAAGACTTTTTTATGGTCTCTTAATCTAAAGAATAAAGGTAGGGAATTATGTTATTTCTTATATGGAAAAGAATGGGGTCAGGCCAGATTTTAGAATATAAAGGATGGCAGATATGTTCAATCTTGCAGGAGTTGCATTTGAGGTGCTTATTAAATAAACCTGGATATATTAAAAGGCAGTTCTTGCCCGTAAATTTAAATTTGGGAGTGTTTAGAGTGCAAAGACATTGAATCCATGGGCAATGCGAGAGCAAGAGCAGAAGAAGCAAGCTTTGTACCGAGGCTTTGGGAACCCACATTTCATGCCTGCATGAAGAAGAACAAGCCTACAAAAGAAAACCAGTGGCAGCAGGCAGAATCCAAAGAAATAAGAGAGAAATAAAAGAGTGTGATGTCACTGGGACCAATGTAAGAGATTGTTTGAAGAAAGAAAAGCTGACATAGCGCCAAACGCATTCGAGAGGAGAAACAAGGAAAAGGGAAAAGTCCATTTTGCTGAGAGAGGTCATTAGTGACCTTTGAAAAGGGCTGTCTTGGTCAAGAGATGGAGGCAAAAGACTGGAGTGGGCCAGGATTAAGTGGCAGTGTGGAACTACGTACAGACAACTCTTCTAGAAGTTTTTATTGTCAGGGGGAGCTGAGGTTGTAGGGACTTAGGTATGGAACCAAGATTACCATGGGACAGACTCGAGCGTGTTTAAACGCTGATGGCAGTGATCTGGTTAGAAGCTCGCAGTGCAATACACAGGGGAGAAAAGGAAACATCTATAGTGTAGTTTCACTGGTATAAGGGGTAGGATCCAAAAGAGATAGTGTTTGCCCATATAGCTGAGGGAAATCACCTCTGTTGTAATAGAGCAGGGAAGAATCAATACTTATCTTTGTTGGTTAGTTTACACAGAACTGATACAAGATTTGTGGCTTGTTGTGTAGAAATAAAATACTTATTCCCCAAAGAAAATAGAATGAGAAAGGGTCAACGATACTGCCTGCTATGATCTGGATGTTTGCGCTTCCCCAAAATTCATATGTTGAAATGCCAACCACTGAGGTGATGGTATTAGGAGGTGGGGCCTTTGAGGGGTGACTAGGTCACGAGGGCAGTGCCCTCATGTATGGGATTAGTGCTCCTTAGAAGAGACCCCAGAGCGCTCCCTTCCCTTCCACCAGGTGAGGCTGTATCGGAAAGATGGCTGTCTAGGAAGCAGGCTTTCCCCTGACACCAAATCTGCCACCATCTTGATCTTATACTTCTCAGACTCCAGAATTGTGCGAAGCAAATGTTTGTTTATAAGCCACTCAGTCTATGGTATTTTGTCATAGTAGCCCAAATGGACTAAGACATTATCTTTTCAACCTAATTGGGAACCAATCCTAGGAAATGACCTGCACTTCCCTTAATCTGCTGCCCATGCTGTTCCCTTCAACCAAACTATCCTGCCTATTCCACATCTTCTGGAAACCACTTCTGCACCTTCAGGTGGAAGTAGATGCTCCCTCCTCCATGCTGAGAAGCACTCACCACAGTGTACTATGATGATTTCTTTCTCTGTTTAATTCCTTCACTAGACTGGGAGCTGCTCCTGGGCATGGTGACATCATGTGTAGAACACCAGTACCCATTTCTTGGTAGATGACTGGTAAGTGCTTGCTTAGGAGATGAGCTTTACTTTTCATTTTTCTTGCAAATATTGCCATAATGGAATGCTATCTTGTGCTGGCAAAATGGTGCATCTCTAAAATTATAAACTCATATTTACATGTACCTATATATGTACTTCTGAGAATAACCCTTTAGAATGGAAGCTCCTCTTACTCTAAGCAGCTTCACTGAACAGATGGATTAATCCTGAGTTAATTAAAAAATCCAGTTAAAGAGAAATTCTGCTAACTGGAGGCCTCCATTTTATAATCAAGCTAATTAACTAGGTGATTACTGAATCTCTTTTTTCCCAGACTGTGACCTCACTGAAGGTAGGACATTTTTCTCCATTTTTATCATTAAATTAAATACAAAATGCATTTGTCAAAATGCTCCCTGAAAAAAATAATTGTACTAGGTTCAAAGTACAAGTGGGGAGAACATGGGTTGGGAAACACCAGAGTAAATAGAATCAGGTTTCTGATTCCAAAATCTATCCTCACTTTCACTTCTGACATATACAAGGTCAAACACAGACTCAGAAGAACAGATATCACATAAGTAAGAAATAAAACAATGGGAGAGTTCTTCTTTTTTAAAGATTTTATTTATTTATTTGAGAGAGAGAATGAGATAGAGAGAGAGCATGAGAGGGGGGAAGGTCAGAGGGAGAAGCAGACTCCCTGCTGAGCAGGGAGCCCGATGTGGGACTCGATCCCAGGACTCCAGGATCATGACCTGAGTCGAAGGCAGTCGCTTAACCAACTGAGCCACCCAGGCGCCCGAGAGTTCTTCTTCTTATCCCTCTTTCTTTCTAAAGTATAAATCTATGTTTTAAGTGAATAATGACAGTTCAAAAGACAGAGAATTCAACATATAAATGAACTTTAGAATCCTATGACACTAGTGGCTTGTAAAGAATATAAAATAAACTGAACAATGAAAGAAAGGTCTATGCTCCATTGAATCCTCCATCCTTGTGGCAATTCAGTTCCATGCAATTTATATAATGTTAATGATATTATTTTAATTATGAAATGAACAGTATAAGATACAAGAAAAGTGTGAGATACGGCCTTTGCCTTGTGCTATCTAGTTGAAAAAATAAGATATCAAATAGCAATACATTATGCACAAACAATGAATCATGGAACACTACATCAAAACTAATGATGTAATGTATGGTGATTAACATAACAATAAAAATTTTAAAAAAAATAGCAATACAGCACAAATCTATTATTAAGTATAAGATTATGAAGTAAAGTTAATAAGAGAGAAGTGATTTTGTGATATTGAGTAGGTTACAAGGCTCAAGTCTTGGGTGAGGTCCTGAGGGTACACTGTGGGATAGAATATTCTGGGAAGTCTTCATGCAAAAATAAACTCAAGGTAGACTCTTGTGATTGCTTTAATTGCCCCACTTCACCATTTGTCAAATAACAAGCTGTATAGTTACTATTCAGTATTTCTTTTAAGGTGAGCCATTTAAATAAGTATTTACTTTATTTGTACTGTTCTTTGCAATTTAAATGCTTCTGTTTGAAAATGAATTTTACAAATTACTTTTATTCTACTGCAACCTGAAACTATGCCACATTTTCCCCGCTTTATGTCCTCTCTTTCATCATTCTCTTCTAAGAATTATATATTTAAGTTTGCCTATAAAAAGTGGAAGTCATCATGAACAAACCAATCGGGCCGTTTACACACTTTGATGAAACTTTGACCTTGTCCTCTTCCTGAAGCCCAGGAAAGATAAAGCCTGGCCGCCTGGAACCCTCCAGGAAAATCAATTGAGGGCATCGTGCATGGGCCTGCATTTTGAAGAGTAAAAGTTTTCCCAGAAAAAATGTCTATTTTCCATTAGTACTCCCCTTCGTGTGCTGTACTGTGGCTGCCATTTAATCCCATGTGTTTTCAGTGTGGAAAGTATATACTTCATTTACTCCCTGTTGTTTTTTCTGTCAGTTACCTACCGAGGAAAATGTCCGATCTCTGGCTTTGCATTCAAACTGTCCAACATGTGGCCAGATGGATTTATTATTATATTTTAGCCAAACTATTGTTCAGCTTTCTCAAACACGTCTTACATTCCTGAGTACTCCCTACTCAGTCACCTTTGCCTCGCTTTGTTCCGATTGGATTCGTTTTGTTCATACTGGCTTAGTTCACCTTTATCTCTTCAAAGAACCCATATTCCATGAAACCTTTCTAGATACTGCCAGTTACAACTGGTTCCTGTCTCCTCTGGGATTTTTGGTCCCTTATCAAATTGCTTGGCATGATATCTATTTGTGATGACTTAATGTCACTTACATTTAGAGGAAAAGTATGGGATCATTCATCCATTTGTTCATTCAACAATAATTTTCATTTCCCCAATAAAAATCTCTCACAAGGCTTTCACTAGACTAGACATTGAAGACACAGTGGTAAACAAAGCAGACTCATACCCAGACCTCTTATAACATGACTAACTGGTAGAGGGAGGGAGGCAGAAATTCTGTGAATTACAAAGGTCTTATATAAGGGACTCAGGTGTAGGTACAATGACTTTGGAGACATTGTCTTTCTAAACATCTTCTGGTCTAACCATGGAACTAAACAAAGAAAGAGATTCTGGTTGCTGGAACTAGATGTGGAGGACACATTAGAACAAATTAAAAATGCTAGGGTGGAATCTGGAAGAGATATTTGCTCATTGGGAAGGAGTAACTAAGCATTTTGACTGAAGCTGATTTGAAGCTTCAAATATAGCTTCTGCCAATCAGAAAAGTCATGTTGAGGGACTTTAAAATGATCATATTCAATAACAAATGTTTTTTTTAATATCCATTACATACACACACACATACACATATGCACACACATGCACGCTACCACCACCAACAACCCCCAGAGGGGCATTGAGCAGGCTGGGGCTTCAATTTCTAATATTGGAATCATACATGAAAAAGGCTAAAGCAACTCCATAAAGAATAATGGAGAATAATAAGTATTTACATACAAGCTTTCTAATTATTTGTGTTTCTTTTTATAAAAAGTACAATTGACTGGCTTAATAGTAAAATAAGCACTATGATACATACATCTTTGCTACCCAGTTCCACTGCTGATGGATACAGAATCCTGGTCCATAAACACAGGGGCTCAGGGTAAAATTACCACTTTTGAATTACTAATTTTTAATTCCTAATCTTAAAGTAATGAGAAATGAGATATACTATATAATAAATCTTTATGAAGATTATATGATAAAAGAAGTTTACACATGAGCATTTGAAGTCAAACAACACTGAGGTCTTTGAGCTATAAGATTGTGTTTAATGTTGGAATAAATAAAATGCACATTATTAGGTTCAGTTGGAAATTGCATGTTAAGTGTCTGAAGGCTAGGACAAAATCAAGTAATAAATGATCAAATCAATAGGAAGATGTCCCCTCAATCAACAACACCGATAAGAACAGGCTTCCGGTTATGGAATGTATAAGTCACAGGAATAAGGAATACAGTCAAAGATATCGTAATGGTGTTGTATGGTAAAGAGGGTAGCCACACTTGTGTGTGAGCACAGCATAATGAATAAATTTGTTGAATCACTATGTCGTACACCTGAAACTAATGAAACACTGTGTGTCAACTACACTCAAAAAATTAATTTAATTTAAAAAATGAACGCTAAAAAGAGAAAAATTCAAACATGAAATTAATACTGAAGGGATTAATTTCATTTGTCAATCATCCTTTCTTGGGCATATGGAACAAGAGGTCAATATATACATTTAGGTCAAAAGGTACCAACACATGAATTTTTGTCAGAGAAAACTACAGGATCTATAGCAGTATCTGCATGTTACGTTACACATGGATGATTCTGACAATGGAGTAGAGAGCAGATAGATGGCTGCTTGGTGAGAGCTGACTGTTCAGATCAGGGAGTGTCTAATGATATTAATGGAATATTCTGCCTCTGGTTTCTGGGCCTTTTCAGGAGAGGTGAGCGAGTTAGGATGGGATCTGTCAAAGGTGAGAGGGATCCAGGGGTTTGTCATAGGAATTTTCCACAATAATATTTTAACGAGTTACAATATGATGACGTTCTCTTTCTTTATGATGATAAAAGAGACTATAAATAAATGACAATAACAACAATGAAAACACAATTTAAATACTCTCTATTCTTAATACCTGCCTGCCTAATCCTAACCCTGGGCAGCAATTATTTAAAGGCAACAGTCATTGTGTGGAACCAGTAAGTAGGATTATAAAGTTTTTATACAGTGTAGAAATACTTTTTTTAAACATGTATTATTTTCATCAACTGAAAATAAAAGCAATTATTTTATAAATAAAACTCCACTTGAAGAATCTTTCGTTTTACACTAAATGGAAAGAAGTCATCTCATTTAAATGTAACCCCCTGGCTTCTGCGCCGATCAATCGGGAAGTTGCTGCAGGAACCCCATGCAGAAGTGGAACTGGTGGGGATGGTAAGAAACAACTGGACTCTGGATATACATTGAGGGGAGAGCCTGTGCTGATAAGTGGGATTTGGGATGTGAGGCATGGTGGGAAGAGTCAAAGAGGAAGTGAAGGTTTTTGGGCAGAGCAAAGAGAAACATGAAACTGACATTTACTTACATGGAGAAAGCTGAGGGAGGAACATTTGTTTTTGATGGATAGTTTGGTCTTGGACAGAAAAAAAAACCACACACACCTAAAAATACCTGTTAGACTGTGAATAGGCAGTTGGGTCTGAGGCTTCACAGAGAGGATGGAACTAGAGATACAAGTTTGCCATGCATGAGCATAGAGACAGAATTTAGGGCCATGAGACTGGATGAGAGCTCTAGGTAGTGGGCGTAGACAGAAAAAAGGCCCAAGGATTAAAACCTTGGCTCTTCATTATTTAGAGATGAGAAAACTAATGAAGAACTTACATGAGCAGGAGCACTAGGGGGAGACCAAAGAAGAAGTGAATGGTCTATGTCTAACGCTGATGAGTAATCAGGATGGAGACTGAGAATTCCCCATTTGATTTAGCAACATGAAGACCGCTGCTCACTTGACAAAAGCTGTTCTGCTAGGGATGAAATCCTCTGGAATAGGTTCGAGAAAGAATGAGGCCAAAGAAAGTGAAGGCCACAATTCTTACAGTTTAAAAGCGAACACAGAAATAAGCTGTTATTTTAATGAACTGGGGAACATAATCAGTTGAAGGGGAGGAGAATAGGTTGGGAATGTGTGGGGAGAGAAGATGGAGCAGAGAACGCAGTAGGAATGCAGCACGAGGGTGCCATGTTAAGTCAGCAGCCCAGAGTTTAAAATAAGACCACTCAGTACAGCTGTGTAGTTTCCCCCAGCCACATTCTGCCCCCAGGGGAGATGTGAAGCTCGTGGAAAACTGCACTTAACCAGCACTGGTGTTTTTCTGAGCAAGTATAATGGAAGTAGAGAGGAGCAAAGAAATTGAGGATTATTACAAGGAAGTCATTATAATTCTAGAACACGGAACTAAAACTGGGTGGAAGGGAAGTGGCGGCAGGAGTGAACCAAGTGTAGGAAAAATGTCCTTTTGTTACAGTTGATTTAGGGAACTGGAGAGAATGAGCAGCAAACTTATGGAGCGTTTGTAGTTAATGACAATTTTGAGGTCTTGGTGCTGACCTCGGAAGTCAGTGGTTATGCGGCACGCTGGAAGATCATATCAGTGGAGGAGGGAAGGTCCAATAATAAAGAGGCAGATAGAGATATTGAAAGCTCCAAAGGATAGGACAGGAGAGTCATTGGTGCACGTGGCAGTGATCCAGGTATTTGAAGTCTGCAAAGATGAAGAGCTAATGGGGCAAGGGTTCGTTTAAATATCCACAGTAAGAAAAGGTAGAAGGTGATATAATTAGCTTCAACACTGGGGCAGTGGAGGGAGGGAAAGGAGGCTTAGGAAACTGCTTATTCATCAAATATACACACAATGGAAAAAGTAGTTTTGGAAACCACTTCAAAAAATGCAAGTAGTATGTGCTCTATAATTATTAAGATTATGAAAGGTATGATCACGATATTAAGCATTTTAATCAGATTTTTCTTTGGGCATATAAGCTACTGCTTGGCTGATTCCATGATCTTTGCAACAAAGATCAGCCTAGCTGGGCTAACTTGATTAAGAGACTCCTGTAAACTAAATCTCATCACTGGCATAACAACCACAGGCATTTTGCAAAACACCTAATTTGGGGAATTGGGAAAAGGATCTGAAGGTGGTCAAAGTGTGCCTTTTATTTTTCATCCTATGTCTTGCAATTAGAAGAGATCATTAACCAAAAAATCTACATATCTCAGCCTGTCCTATAGGACACTTAAAGCCTGACAGTGACCTGCCTTTAAAGCCTTAGTAACCCCTATTCAATCCTGTTTGTATTCCTGTTTGCCCACCCCCGCAAGACACTTCCTCTCTAATAACCACCAATCTGTTCTCTGTACCTAGAGAGTTTTGTTTTGCTTGGTTTTTTAGATTCCACATATAAATAAAATCAAAGAGTATTTCTCTTACTCTGTCTGACTTACTTCACTTAGCATAATATGCTCAAGGGCCATCTATGTTGTCACAAATGGCAAGTTCCTCCTTTTTTTTTTTTTTTTAAAGATTTTATTTATTTATTCGTAAGAGACAGAGAGAGAGAGGCAGAGGGAGAAGCAGGCTCCCAGCTGAGCAGGGAGCCCGATGTGGGACTCGATCCCAGAACCCTGGGATCATGACCTGAGCCGCAGGCTGACGCTTAACCATCTGAGCCACCCAGGTGCCCAAGTTCCTCCTTTTTTAAGGCCAGGTAGTATTTATACATATATATATGTATGCCACATCTTCTTTATTCATTTGTCCATTGATGGACACTTTAGTTGTTTCCGTATCTTGCAAATAATGCTGCTATGAACATAGGGGTACATATATTTTTTCAAATCAGCATTCCTGTTTTCTTTGGATAAAAACCCAGAAGTGTAATAGCTGGATCATATGGTAATTCTACTTTTCATTTTTTGAGGAACCACCATATTGCTTTCCATAGAAGTTGCACCAATTTATATTACCATCAATGGTGTATGAGGATTCCCTTTCCACCACATTCTCTTCAAAACTTGTTATTTCTTATCTTTTTGATAACAGCAATTCTAACAAGTGTGAGGTGATACCTCATTGTGGTTCTGATTTGCATTTCCCTGATAATTAGTGATGCTGAACATCTTTCCATGTGCCTGTTGGCCATCTGCATATCTTCTTTGGAAACATGCTTATTTAGGTCCTCTGCCCATTTTTTAATCAGATTTTTTTGCTGTCCTTTGACTTGTTTCCATATTTGGATATTAACCCATTGTATGATTTGCAAGCTTTTTTTCCCATTCGGTAGGCTGCCTTTTCATTTTGCTGATGATTTCCTTGCTATGCAGAAGCTTTCTAATTTGATGTAGTCTCACCTGTTTATTTTTGCTTTTGAAGTCAGATCCAAAAATTCAACACTAACATCAATGTCAAGGAGCTTACTACCTATGTCTTTTCTAGGAGTTCTATAGTTTTGGGTTTTATATTCAAGTTTTCAATCCGTTTTGAGTTAATTTTTGGGTATGGTGTAAGACAGTGGTCCAGTTACATTCTTTGCATGTAACTATCCCGTTTTCCCAACATCATTTATTAAAGAGACTCTCCTTTCCCCACTGTATATTCTTGTCTCTTATGTCATATATTAACTGACCATATATGTGTGGGCTTATATCTGGGCTCTCAATTCTCTACCATTGATCTACATGTCTGTTTTTATGCCAATATCATCCTGTTTTGATTACTATAGCTTTGTAGTATAGTTTGAACTCAAAGTGTGATACCTCCAGATTTGTTTTTCTTTCACAAGATTGCTTTGGCTATTTGGGATCTTTTGTTATTCCAAAAAATTTTAGAATTATTTGTTCTGCAAAAAAATGTTATTGAAATTTTGATAGGGATTTCATTGAATCCATGGATTGCTTTGGGTAGTATGGACATTTTAACCATATTAATGTTGTCAATCCATGAATGTGAATATCTTTCCATTTATTTGTGCCTTCTTCAATTTCTTTCATCAATGTCTCATAGTTTTGAGTATACAGGTCTTTTAGTCCCTTGGTTAAATTTATTCTGAGGTCTTTTATTCTTTTTTGATTCAATTATAAATGGGAATGCTTTCTTAATTTCTCTTCCTGATAGTTCATTAGTGTATAAAAATGCAACAGATTTCTATGTACTGATTTTGTGTCCTGCAAGTTTACTGAATTCATTTATTAGTTCTAATAGTTTTTTGGTGGAGTCTTTAGGGTTTTCTCTGTGTTGTATCATGTCATCTGCAAATAGTGACACTTTTTCCTTTCTAATTTAGATAATTTTCTTTTTCTTGCCTAATTGCTGTGGCTAGGACTTCCAATACTCTAGCGAATAAAAGTGGTAAAAGTGGACATCTTTGTCTTGTTTCTGATCTTAGAGGAAAATATTTTGCTTTTCACTATTGAGTATGTGTTAGCTGTGGGTTTTTTGTATATGGCTTTTATTATGTTGAAGTACATTCCCTCTATATCCATTTTGTTGAGAGTTTTTATCATAAATGGATGTTTAATTTTGCCTTTTCTGCATCTATAGATATGATCACATGATTTTTATCCTTTGTTTTGTTAAAATGGTTGTGTCATGTTGATTTGATTTGTGGACATCAAACCATCCTTGCATCCCTGGAATAAATACTATTTAATCATGGTGTATGATCCTTTTAACATATATTGAATTCCACTTGCTAATATTTTGTGGTCCAAAGGAAAGGATCTCAGTCACTATCTAGTTTCAAGCTGATTAGAAGCTATACCCTTGGGCAGCAGCTTTTAAAGTATACAAACATATATAGTCCTACAGGCCACAATTGTAAACCCTGCTGACCTCCAGACAAGAAGATCTGGAGGTGTCCTCTGGGCAACAGTTGCAAGAATAAGGGCTTCAGACAGGTGCATAAGCTCCTTTCTGGCAGGTACCAGACAGCAATGTAGAGTTCAAGGGGGGGCTCAAAGATGGTGTCTCCCTGCCTACATTACTTAAGAGCACCTCTGAAGCCTGTTTCTCACACTGAAGCTCCAGGACAAGGAGATGGGTCTTTTTCATAGGCACACTGGGGATATGTGTTTGAGTCTACTCTCTGTGCAGTGCTCTGGATGTGGCAGCCCAGAACCATCTTTTTCATTATTATAGTCCCACGGGGCCCAGGAAGGCAAGCCCCTCTGGCCACTAGGGTTAGGTGATCAAGGGGCATTATCTGTGTGGACTGCACTCACCTGCCAGCTTTGCTGAGTCTGTGGGGAGTGCTGAGGCTGGGGTACACCTGTGGCTTTAGCAAGACTCTTTCTGTGCCCACTTGCCCTAGTAAGGTAGAGAGAGAGTACAAAAATGCCACTCACCAGCATCTTTGCTCCCAAACAAAGTCTCAATTGTACCTGTCCCTCTGGCAGATGCTTTAAAATTAACAAATCGATCTCCTTCACATAATATCCAGTCACCATTCAAACTGCTGCTTTTGCACTATGTCCTTGGATAAATAAGCCTATATGTGAGCCCCTCACAAAGAGTATCTCAAATCACCATAGCCCCCAGGGTCCTCTGGACATAAGCCCCACTGGTTTCCAAAGTCAGACGTTTTTAGGGCTTCATCTCTCCACTGCAGGTCCCAAGAGCTGGGGTGCCCAACGTGAGGCACAAACCCCTGATACTCAGGGAGAAGCTGTGTACCCAGGATATGCCTCCCTATTGTGTGTCATTGCACCAGAGGTGGGTTTTTTGGCAAGACCACCTCCCTGCCTCTCCTACCCATCTTGATGTGGCTCTTTTATCCCTTCTTGTAGAGAGAGCTGTTCAGCTAGCTTTCCGTTCTTTTTCAGCAAAAATTATTCCATATGTAGTTTACTGTTTGCCCAAAAATGGAGAGAGGAAAATAGTCCAGAAATGTCTTTAAAAAAGTTTTTAATTCTTTTCCAAATAAATACCATTTAGTTGCTTTGGGGGAAAAATGATTTGGTGTGTCTGTGGGAGGAGGTGAGTTCAAGGTCTTCCTATGCTGTCATCTTGGACCACCTCCCCACCACCCCTCTCTCCTTCCTTCCCTCCCTCTCTTGTATGTGTGTACAAAACGTGTGTGTGTATATATATAATATACTGATATTATATATACGGTATATGTATATATACACACATACAAGGATATATCAGATATCCAGATAGTTTAATTGTGCAATTTAGATGTGGATAAATATACTATAATTTATCTTTTAATAATATTTTAAATAGAAAAATGGGTGATGTAACTGAATTTTGAATAGAAATACTGATAATCCTCCAATGTCACATTTCTATATAGAAAAGAAACTGTAATGTCTATCATCTATTAAGATTTCTTTTTAAAAATATTTTATTTATTTATTTGACAGACAGAGAGAGAGACAGTGAGAGAGGGAACGCAAGCAAGGGGAGTGTGAGAGGGAGAAGCAGGCTTCCTGCTGAGCAGGGAGCCTGACGCGGGGCTCATTCCCAGGACCCTGGGACCATGACCTGAGTCAAAGGCAGACACTTAACGACTGAGCCACCCAGGTGCCCCAAGATTTCTCTATAAAATTAATTTCACAGTAAAGTATTTCCTATTTCTCTAATACGATATTTTTTTGTATAGACATGAATGAGTTACTAAGAGAAACATGGATATTAGAAAATCCTCTCAGTGTAAATTAACTTTTAAAATAACATTTTAAATGATACTAAACACTGCTTTTCAGAACACCTACTCATTTGTTAGCTGCTAAACTGACAATGAGTCAGTAATAGCTTAATTCAAAACAGTGATAATATATAATTCATAAATGTCAGAACCAAACTCTTTGAGTACAGATTGCATCTGTGTTCTTCTTAAGTGTACTTCTATACTCAGAGACAGGCTTTTCTGGGGCGGCCCACGTTACAATTACCAGGGATTGTTGTATTTTCATCTATGGAGATGAGCTGAGAAAACACCCCCTAACCTCTTTCTTTGTCATGAGTTTTGTGTTCTCAGCAGACTAGATTACAAATATTGACACAAATTTAGAGTACTCACCTACAAATTCATGTCTGCAACTGAGTTGTACAGTTTGAATTCTTGACTGCTCTCAGAAATTGTTCATAATATAATATTAGTGCAGCATATAATTTCCAACAAATATTTTCTAGTGTCAATCATATGCAATGTAAAATCTATTTAGAAAACTAATACAATATCAGTATTTAATAATCCCTTTTAAAGTGTATCCATTTAAATAGCCTTTCTGGATACACAAACTTTCAAATGTTCATTCCAACATCCCTGCTGCCAATGGTGACCTGTCAGAATGTGACAGAATGAAGTTATAAACATGTACATCATTCACTGTAGCATTATTCACTGTGGTCAAGATATGGAAACCTAAGTATCTGTCAATGGATTAACAAAGAAAATATGATATATACATACACACAATGGAATATTATTCAACCTTAAAAAGGAAAGAAATTCTGTCATTTCTGACAATCTCGAGGGCATTATGCTAAGTGAAATAAGCCAGACAGAGAAAGACAAATACTGTACCGCAAAACAAATATGTGGAATCTAAAAATAAATAAATACACAAAAAGCCAAACTTATAGAAACAGGGAGTGGAATGGTGGTTGCCAGGGGCTGCAGGGTGGGGGAAATGGGAAAAGGTTGGTCAAAGAGTACAAACTTTCAGTTATAAGGTAAATTCCAAAGATCTAATATACAGCATGATGACAAAGTTAACAATTCTGTATTGTACACTTGAAAATTTCTAAGACAGCAGATCTTACGCATTCTCACCACATACAAAAAAGGGAACTCCATGAGGTGATGGATGTGTTAATTAACTTGATTACGGGAATCCTTTACCAGTGTACAGGTATACCAAATCATCACATTGTTAACACTTTAAATGTGTTACAATTTTGTCAATTATACCTCAATAAAGAAAAAAAGTGAACATCTTGAGTTGTGTACAAATGAATACCACAGCTTCTCTTCTGGTCCTCCATAAATATTGTTGAATAAACAAATTAATGAATAAATTAAATCTCTTGAAAAATTCAGGGAGCAATGGAACA
Source organism: Leptonychotes weddellii (assembly GCF_054177405.1). Lineage (NCBI taxonomy): Eukaryota > Metazoa > Chordata > Mammalia > Carnivora > Phocidae > Leptonychotes > Leptonychotes weddellii. The sequence continues at coordinate 7,462,341 of NC_138380.1, forward strand.
CACCCTATTTCTAACTTTATTTTGCTCTTCTTGTTTTATTCCTCTTGACAGCATTATGATACTTAATGAATTCACTCTCATATCAAAAATTGTGGTGTTCAATATGTACTTTGGTGGCTCAGTCGGTTAAGCGTCTGACTCCTGATTTCAGCTCAGCTCAATGGGCACTGGGCTCTGCGCTGGGCGTGGAGCCTGCTTAAGAGTCTCTCTCTCCCTCTCCCTCTGCCCCTCCCCCCACTCATGTGCTCTCTCCCTCTTTCAAAAAAAAAAAGATTATACTTAATATTTTAGAATGACTTCATATGGCTGGAGGAGTTTTTTTTTTTAAACAACACCTAATAAAGATGATATTTTGACATACAGTTTTCTCATTATACTGGACTTAAATAGTAAGTGCAGATTATTGCCTTCATTTCTGGCAATATACACTATATGAATGGTGTAATTTATAACTGTAGACAAATTAATTCCATTAGCAAGTTTAGTGGTTTTTTTTTTTTTTTTTTACTTATCCCAAAGATAACATTGGGATTATTCGCAAATATGAATTTGTACCTTTTTCTAGCTGGTAGAACCTCTGCTTCTAAGGTTCCTTTGATAAAATGACTAGGTAGGAAAGGAAAACTGACTCCTTTCGTCAGCTTTTTTATCCAATACAGCAAATGGCAAAGCAAAGACTCAAGAGAGAGCTCATGGCATCAGATTAGTGAATTTCAGAGGGACCACAGCTAATGAGTCTTCTAGGGCTCCAACTCTGGATGCATGAAACAGGCTCATGTGCTGCTTGGCCCACACCTGAGCCCAGATGAAGAAAAAAATCTCTGTGAATTCTACATAGTAATATTGGTAATATATAACTAAGCCAATAACCACAAAAATGCTGGTAAACACATCTAACAAGGAAGCTCCAGCTGGGTGTGTTGGCTAATCCCGTCTTTCCAACAAATATAATAAAGCTTCCAAGAAACTTCAAGCCAAATTTCAAGCGCAGGCACAGGAAATATATTAACTTCTGCCTTCTCTTTCTCCCCTGGCCCCACTTTTCAATCTTAATTGGAAGGAGGCATTTTATAAATAAAGTCATTAAATAAAAATGAGTCATCCTGCCAGACAGTGTGCTATGATGTAGAACATAGAGCTTGCTTTTTCCCCCCTCTTTTTAATATTCCAACCAAACATTTAAAAAAAACCTCTCTATAACCCTGGCCACTTGTCTGCATCTCTGTGACAGAACATAGGGCCCACAAGGCTGAAACGCTGCCAGGAGGAGTGGGGGAGGGGGGCTCATCAGGAGGCAAGCCGGGCATTCCCGTGGTGCCGCGCTTGAGTTTGAAAGCTTTCCAATCTGTGAGAAGGTGAGCCACAGGGAACTTGCTCGCAGGCTGGAAGATGGTAAGACAGGCAGGGGGCAGAGTAAAGATAGAAGGGCAAGGATTCTCCACCCCGGGAAATAAACACTCACTCTGAACCTTTTTATTTGAATGACTATTTGTTTACTTGCTCACATCTTCTCTCATACGGTGGTTGCAGATTCAATGTTTGAATGCTGCTGGAGTTTTTTCTGTAATACTGGTGTTGAGGGAAATGCTTCTGCGTAGGCTAAATGTTTTATTTTTAGGAAACATGCTTTGAGCCGTAGTATTTCTGAGTCCATATAGTAATGAGTACTTTCAACACTGAGTTTAGCAGAATTTTGATTTTCTATCAGGCACAGTAGGCATAAGAGTGCACGGGGCAGGATCTGCTTTAGGCTGCATTCCCCAGTGAGAGTCAAGCTGGTGCTCCCAGACTTGGAGGCATTGCTGAAAGTGATTTCTTTACCTTTAGCTACTATCCCGACTTGTAATACAGTAGAAAGTTGGTTAACTTGTTCTATTTTTTTTTTTTTTTTAAAGATTTTATTTATTTATTTGACAGAGAGACACAGCGAGAGAGGGAACACGAGCAGGGAGAGATGGGGAGGGAGAAGCAGGCTCCCTGCTGAACAGGGAGCCCGATGCAGGGCTCGATCCCAGGACCCTGGGATCATGACCTGAGCTGAAGACAGACACTTAACGACTGAGCCACCCAGGCGCCCCCTTGTTCTACTTTTTTTCTAGAGAAAGTGCCTTTTGTTTTTGAATGAGTCTTACTCCATTACTAACAGGTGATAATGAAGAAGTCCACTGGCCAGTCAATTGTTTGAAATTCAGGTATGTCTTGCCCTTTTGGTGTAAAAATATGTTGCTGATGGACTTGTTTCCCAGGCCAGCCCACAAAGCCTAGTTCTGATTATCAGCCACTGCTCCTAAGTTTTAGACTATTGTTACTACGGGGAAATTCATGTGTATTTTATATTAGGGCTCTAGGAAAACATTTCTGCACTTGGTGATGGCCCCCAAATAACAAACTGTACCAGATGGACAGAAGGAGATGTTCCTGGAAACATGTGACTCCACTAGCTCACTGCACATCTATGTCTACTTAAGAAAAGTTATTACCCCGTTCGTATGTTCTGTATTGAAGAATTAAGGTCAATTAAGTGAGAACCAGAACTTTCTCAGGGCTATTAACATAGATAGATGATTCTTTAACCAAGCATTCGTATATCAGAAACTTCCTGGTCAGTAAAAGATGGGCTTTCTTCTTTTACCAAGGAAAAGCACCAGAAATCAAAATTTCTGATTTCCCACCAATGAAACTTTCATTGTGGAAATCATCAGGATACGGTTTGGGAGGAATATTATTAGTTTTAGAAAATAAATAAATACCATTGAATTATGGTTTCCATCACTTTGTGAAACTGCGGATACTGGCATGTAATTATTATGCAGTTATAAGTGATTTTTAGGGAACAAAGGAAAGAAAGTACCTAGAGCAACATGAATTAACTCTTACTTCACTATGTTACTAATTGACTTCCCTTATTCATCAAACCAGCTTGATAGCAAACATTTCATAATAATTGCACTAACTTTTGTGCAAACTTTAAATGGCACCCTTAAAAAAAGTCTTTTCCTAGATTTTAACTAATCTTGAATATTTAATACACTTTTGCATAACTTAAGCAAAGGCTTATCTTTTTTCTTGCCTAGGGCTCCTTGAACTTTAATTAGTATGCATCATATCTTACAAACTTTGGTGTTGCTTTTAAGGAGCAATAATTTTGATCCATTTAAACTCACCACCATCAGATATGGGTTCCATATAATAATAATTACACTGCAAAGGAAAGAATAAGAATGAGAAAAGAAAGGGAAGTTTTCCGAAATTCAACTTTTGTTTGTAGGTGTTCTCTAAAATGCCAGAGATGAGTTATAGTAGTTCTAAGTATTTCTATATTATTTCTGTGATACTTATCAGTTATTTGGGTGAAATAGTAAGAAAGCTAGGATTATACTTAATAGAGAGAATAAGATTGTATCTTATACAAATGCCCCAAATACCTGTCCTGCTAGTCCTCCCACAGAAGGAAAATTGATACCGATCTTTTGAAAGGGGACAGAAGCTGTTCCAGTCAGACCCAGTGACCGGTTCCTACGGGGCACCTGACGCAAAGGCAGCCAAACCATAGATTTAAGATGAGAGCCTGGTGAAAAAAGATAAATTGAGCCAACATATTTCCTCTCTAGCATTTGAAGGAAGAGCTAAAAGAACAATTGGCCAGCTAACAATGAGAGCTGAGACAAAGGAGTTGTAAGACCAAAATAGGGCACTGTGAAAAAATCTGAAGTTATATTCATTTGGATGGATTCAATTGTAAATAACAGAAAAGATAACTGAGTCTGCCTTATCAAAAAAGGAAATTTATTGGTTCAAATAAGTGAAAAGTATAGAGGTGAGTGTAGGCTTGATCAAGTAACTTAAAGTCACCAAGATTCTAGCTTAGATTCTGTCTTTCCGAGGGTTCTCCACTTTGTCTCCAGCCTAAGGCTGCCCCACTGCTCGTGATCCCCAGATGGCTTTCCAGGATGGCGAGCCTCAATCATGTGAAAGCAGTCTCAGAGGCCACAGTTATAACTGAAGACAAATTAGTTTCTCTGAATCCAAACAGAAACTAGAGGCTGTTGGAAAGGGATGGGCTGGGGGTTGCCCACAGAAAATTGGTTGCTGAGAAAGTGAGCAGTGCGTACCCATCACAAAATCTGAAGAGTACAAAGTCTATAAGCAAAGCAGTCCTTTTGGTTTGGGGATTAAAGTGGGGAAATGAGTTCATTATAGTTCTCATTGTTCAGGCAGAGTATCTGGATGAAGACCCATGAATTTGTGCCTTTAAAATGGTCTCGAATCAAGAATTTCTGCTCACTTCAGTCACAGTGAAGTCTGCACCTGTTAAGTAAGGGTGACCTTGAATCTTGGCTAGTTCAGTGTAGGACCAGTTCATGCCTATTGTATTCCTTTCATTCTCAAAAGTGGCAGTCATCCTACTGCTATGACCTCTACTTTTGAATTTCTATGCATTTGTCCCTAATTGTTTCATGTATAGCTTTATGATAAGTTGTCTCTACTTGGACTAGTTTGAATTGGAATCTGCAGAAGATATTTCTAGCATGAAGAAATTCCAAGCTAGGTGGGAAGCAGGGCAGTACCTTCTGCTCAGAACTGAGGTGGGAGAGCAATGGTGAGGGTCCTGCAAGCAGGGTCATGGAGAATATTCTGGATGACTGAGGGGAATCTGGAACACGGTTCTGGTGAGAAGTGACAGAGCTTGGAGTTTCCATGCTCATCCTGGGTTCTGCCTTCCATCAATTCTGAGCTAGAGAATGACATTTCTTCATAAATTAACCAGAGTCTTTAATTTTTTCCCCTAGTTTGTTTATAATCAAGAACCCTGACTTAGACAGTTTCTTACAGTGAGTGGGTGAAATTAAGACATAGTTGTTATAGACTCATCTAGGAATGAGTCAGTCAACAAGTAAGGAGAAACCGTACATTTAGATTGTTATATTGTTTATATCCTTTCAACACTAGAGACCTACAGTGACTTACTGAAAAACAGCTTTCTGTTTTCCTTTCTAATAGTAATGTAAGTCATAGCAGTCTAGAGATGGCAGGTGATACAGGTGAGAAACAGAAGGACTTCAGTTTTGGGGTGCCTGGGTGGCTCAGTCAGTTAAGTGTCTGCCTTTGGCTCAGGTCACGATCCCAGTGTCCTGGGATCGAGCCCCGCATCAGGCTCTGTGCTCAACAGGGAGCCTACTTCTCCCTCTCCCTCTCCTGCCTGCCTGCTTGCTTGTCTGCCTACTTGTGATCTCTTTCTCTCTGTCAAATAAATAAATAAAATCTTAAAAAAAAAGAAGGACTTCAGTTCTGATTAGTTCCTACAGTCTTCCAAGCACCAAGCCAGGCTACTTCATACGATATCATTTCTATATCATCTGCTTTGGCTTATTTTCCCTGGAAATGATAAAGAAAACAGGCTTCCCTCTTTTATTAGCCACACCACTTCAAAGGCCCACATCACTAAAGTCCCCTGAGCTGCAATTTCCACACACCTGGGAGCCAAGATGCAGAGCCCACATCTTTGTCATACTCGAGGTGTGGCTCATGGACCAGCAGAATCAACATCATCTTGGAACTTGGGAGAAATGTAGAAACTCTGTCCTCACTACAGACCCGCTGAATAGAATCTATCCTTCAACAAGATCCCAGATGATTCACATGCACATGAAAGATTGAAAAGTGCTGGACTAAAACATGTACTCTCTAAAAAAAGTAATTGATTGTTTTCCTCATATTCCTGTCTCCCCACCCCATGTTCACCTGCCCATGATGAGTCTGCATCTCCAGCAAACCTCTCCATCATTCACCCCTTTTATTGAAAGCACTCCTCTTGGCACAGCTATTTATCTTGTAAGTATCTTTTGGACTCTAAATTTATACCCATCTGTTTCAGTCACGCTACAGCAGTCCCATCTACTCTTCCAGTTCTTTACAGTGTTTTCTCAGGGAACTGTTGTACTGGAACCAGCTCCTTCTCACCTTGACCACTCTCCTCCTGCATTTCTGTACACTCTTGACTACAAAATCTGGTTTCTCCATGAAGAAAGATTTATCTAGGAAACTTAGCAAGAGAAACCAGTCATTTTCCTTTTCTATCGAACTTACTGGTAAAAGAGAAGAATTTAGAACATTTCATAATTTTGAATGCTTATTTAAAAACATTTTCTGTAAACTCTTTTCTGATATAACCATTTCTGGGATTTTCTGACCACCGACTCAGATAGGATGGGTGGGGAAGAACAACGTGGAAACATTTTAAGAATAAATAAGTGGGCTTTCCTTCCAATGAGTAACATCTGATGACTCACTTCTTCTGGAATATATACAGTTACAAACAAGCACGTGCACACATTCTAGAAGGTAGTGGCTTCTGTGGACTATGGACTAAAACACCCATTCTTAGAATTTTTTTCAGCATTCTGAGAATTTGTGGCAACTTCCAATTCAGCCATATCACATGCCTTGGTTTAAACTGTCCATTATTCCCAAGATAGCCTTGCACCTTATCATCTGATGCTAGCTCTTTTGTCCTTGAAGGGTCAGTTTTAATCCCATTTCTTTCATAAAACATTGCTGAATTCCTCCATCTGAAATTACCCTTTTCCTTCTTTGTACTTTCAAAGGCTTCCTGTTAACATGTTACTACCAGACTCATTCATTTATTCTATTAAAAAATATGTGTTGAGAGCATATCACAAGTCAGGCACTGTATTAGGCACTGCAGTCAGAACGGGGATCAAGCTCAGGTCTGTTGCCCATTTAACATCAAAGTTTAACGTCTAGAAGAGGAGGTAGAGATGTACTCACAGTCTTGAATGTGTGATTTTAAAGAAGATTAAAAGAATCTGATCCAGTTTTAGAGGGCCTGGGATGGCCTCTCTGGGGAAGTTATCTTTGAATTGATCAGAAGGAGAGGAAGGCAAAGGAGAGGTGATGAGTGGTGGGAGTGGAGCAACTCTAGACCCATGGCACAGCACAGGCAGGGGCCACCAAGAGAAGAGTCCAGGCAGCGACCAAAGGCAGCGTGGCCGCAGGGTGTGGAGGAGGGTGGTGTAAGATGGAGCTGCAGAGGGAGGCGAGGGCCAGACCAGAAGAGCTCATCCACTACTTTTAAAGATCTGGGTCTTTTCCCTAAGGACAATGAGCAATTACTGATGAATTTCAAGCAGGAGAAGTTTACACAATCAGTACAAAAACTAGAATTTATACCTACCTCTGCCATTCTATTACAAAATCCTTGAAGACAAAGGCTTCAAAATCTCATTCATCCTTGAATAACCCAGAATATCTACTGCCTAACAATGAAGCTTCATGAATATATTTATTTTTGAATAGTTGGAAGAAAAATATAAAATATATAACGAATAAATTAGATAAAGGCTGCCTCAATTTTTTTTTTCCTGGAAGCATACTTTAAATTTTTTTGAGATATCAACTGGGCTTTTAACTGCTATTTGTTTATCCCATCACAAATTGTCCTCTTCCACCTCAGTAACACACCCCCAAGTTTTAGTAGGCACATAACTACCTAGAGTAAGAGACTAGAATTCCCATTCTATCTTGCAACTCACTCAGTCATGACTGAATCTGGCCAGTAAGATGAAGGTGAAAGTGTTGCATGGAACTTCTGAGAAGACTTAAATAAGAAGAGTTATTTAAAAGGGAAAGTGGGCCCTCCTACTTTCTTCATGAAAAGCAGATAAAATACCTGGAGTTCTAGCAGCCATTTTGTGACTAGGAGAATGGAAAACATGAACTAAGGAAATTGGAGCAAAATGTTAGAGTCTGGATCTCTGCTTTTGAGAGTCACCAGATAAGCTTAGATTGTCTATATCATACATCTTACATGTAAAATAAGAAATTTCAGATTTGTCTAAAAAACTGAAATTGGATCTTTGATCCTAGAAGCTGAAAGCAATTTCTAATTGAGACCCAACCTTTTACTTCATGGATATTGATGTATACACATTTGAACGAATGCAGATATTTTAGCAGATGAAAATTAAGCTTTGAACACTAAAAAGTTCTAACTTGTGCTCAACTAAAATATTGTCTACTTAATTTAGGCCTCTTTTTTTTTTCATTGAAAACTTTTTATTTTATTTTTAATGAATAGGGAATTAATATTCAGGAGAAAACCAACACATCTGGCTTCTAAGTCTGTAAAGGTTTTCTCTGGAGATGGTATTGCAAGCAGATTTAGGGCTTAAGGAAACTTCGAACTAATTAAAAGGGACTGTGAATTTCAGAATGATGCCAGTTTCCCAGACCTTCTGGGAATCCCCATTGTCTCTGAAAAGAAATAATTCTAAAGGATAACTTACTGAGTCTTATCAGAAGTTGCATGAATCTTTGAAGTCACCTTTGGAAAAGACTGACACAGGAGCTGGAGAGCCCTTTCTGACTGCAAAGTATCTAGAGATTCTAGATGAGCACTGTCCAACCGAAATGACATGGGAGCCGCATACCATATGTAATTTTAAATTTTGTGATAACTGCATTTAAAAAGTAAAGAGAAAGAAGTGAAATTAATTTTAATAATATATTTAATACAAAATGAAATCAATTAAAATTATTGAGATATTTTATATTCCTTTATCTGTACTAAGTTATTCATAATCTAGGGTGTATTTTACAGATCAATCAATCTAATTCAGATCAATTAGAAGCGGTCTCTGTTTTAGGGCGCCTGGGTGGCTCAGTCGTTAAGCGTCTGCCTTCGGCTCAGGTCATGGTCCCAGGGTCCTGGGATCGAGTCCCACATCGGGCTCCCTGCTCGGCGGGAAGCCTGCTTCTCCCTCTCCCACTCCCCCTGCTTCTGTTCCTGCTGTCGCTCTCTCTCTCTGTCAAATAAATAAATAAAATCTTTAAAAAAAAAAGAAGCGGTCTCTGTTTTAGTGCCCAGCAGTCCCATTTGACTAGTGACTGCATACTGGGACAGTTTAGCTTCAGTCTTTCCCATCTTCCTCTTTATTCCACTGTCATTACCTGTGCTTTGAGCCCAGCTTTGCTTTTCTTCTTTTAACTTTCTCTCTTTGACCTCCCTCAAATGCTCAATTGCTACTAATTCTCACCATTTTCTAGATCCCAGCAGAACCTTACTCTAACTGATATACCCATTGCTAAAAAAAAATATTCAAGTAAGACACTGTTCAGGGATTTGTGAAGGTAACTTAGTCTGCCACGCAAGCCTTTCTCACTCAGAAACCAGTTTCTCTTTCCCACCAATACCCTCTTGACCTCCACATCTAATGAGCTTACTCCAAATCCTGTAACACCTTGGATTTACCCTTTTCCGTCCATTTCTATCACTACACCAATAGTTCAGGCTCTCACCACCTCTGCTCCGATCATCAGAGCAAATGTCAATGATGCAAAATTTATTTCCCTGTAAATCCTTCAATAGTTCCTTAATTGCCCAGAGCATAAATTAAAAAAAAATGTAGCAGACTTTTTTCCAATAGGTTCTCCCTAAATTTCTAGCCCCAGATTGTCACACTAAATTTCTAGTCTCATCCTAATAGCTACCAGTCTCTGGAAGACCCTATGGTAACTATGTGAGTTCCCTGCAAGCTTCTCTGTTCCTCACACCCATGGCCTTTTGCATGTGCTTCCCATCCAGCTGGAATGTCCTTCCGGTGTAGGTGTGAACTGCTCCTCTGTGCAATCTCCTCCATCCTCATTGGAAATCCCGGGCAGAATTAGAGCTGCCATCCCTTGTGCATACTTTCTCAGTTTTTTTCAGTAATTGTGTTTTTTGTTTTTTTGTGTTTTTTTTTTTTTATGTCTGTCTCTTTTACTAAGGATGTAAGGTCCTGAAAGTTATGTTTTATTCATCAAAACTAACACTATCCCTGGCCCATGGTAGGTAATCAATGAACAATTATGGAATGAAAGGGTGAAGGAATGAATGAATGAATGACCCCCTACACCATTTAGTCTCAACGGTCACTCTCATGTCAGAAATATGACATGGCCATCTGTGTCTCTGCACTTCTGCTCATCTGTGTTCACCTGGCATGCTCTTTGCCTTTCTTTCTTATCATGAGGTTACTGTTCCTCTAAAGTTCGACATGTTCTCTGAAGGCTCCATCAGCCACCGCAGCCCCCAGCAGTCCTCCCTTCATTAATTTCCCTTAGAAACCGTTCTCTGTAGTGATCCAGAAGTTCATGCTTCTTAATATAGCTTTTTAAACAAATGTTATGAATGTTTCCTAGTCCCATGGCTAAATTAGTATATTCCTTGTGAAAAGAGATTCTACTTTGTATCTTTTGGTTTTCTCATTGGGTAGACCAGTAGCAGTGCTTTGACCTACTCAGGAGATTAAGAAATATCTCTTGAGTTAATACACTAGAACAACCACGTGAAAGGAACCATGTGCCTCTTTGTGTGTGGAATGTCTATCTAACTTCAGAAATGGCACTCTTGAAAATTGCAAAGGTTTTCCTTTCCCCCTTAATTTTGGAATGCTTAAACCTTCAAGAAACAGAAATAATAATTCACTTTCGTGTCACATTCATTTGCCCAGAGAGAGTCTTCACAGTAGTGTGTCCATGAAAATAATTTTCATGTTGATGAAGCCTTTTTGGGACTCTGCCAAACAACCACAGATCAGGAAACCACTGGACTAAAAGTTTAAAGGCAGCACTTGTTAAAGGCAAACAAAATTAGTCTTATAAACAAATGCTGTATGGTACTTAGAGTCTATCCTTATCACAACTGTAGGTAAGTCTACTTAAATCAATCTATTTAGTAATTAAGAACCCTTTTCAGATATTGCATTTTATTTATTAAAATTTATTACAGATTCACTCTTCAACCACATTCCAAACAAACACACACACTTCCCCCCCGCCCCTTCCAGCTGCGTTCCTCCCTTGCTCATGTAACATTATTTTTGATATAAGCATAATTTGGCAAACAAAATGAGATTCAGACTCTAATAAGTTCCTCAGTGAATTCATAGACACAGAGATAAAGAAGTATTTATCTCTAATATGGCAATGGGTGCATTACAGAATTTTAGGCAATGTTATCTAAAAAGCTAAGCTTGTTGCCCTTTTGAAACTGGTTTCAGGTAGGACCGATGCAACCACAGAGAGAGGAAGTACTTCTGTTCAATTAGAAAGTAAACTAAAAATGATGGCAAGTCCCAAGTCTTAATAAAACTTTTTTTTCTGGCATAGAAAAATCTGACTCCTTTCTCCTTCTTCTCAGGTTATGGATAATTTAAATAGCAAAGGAAAATTTTCAAAGAAAATGCCATTTTTAAACTCCTATAAAAAATAGACAACAGTCTTTAATGTTTACCTCCAATTTGTTTTAATGAAAGTAGAAAATGTCCCATATCAACCTCCTAGAAGGCAATGTGACTTCACAGTTTTACCTCCCTTCTTCCCTCCTCCCTCCCGTCTCCCTCCTATTTCCCTCCTGCTTTCCTCCCTCCTGCCCTCCCTCCTCACTTCCTTCCTCCCATTCTCCTTTCCCCCCTCTCTCCCCATCCTTTCCATTATTTGGAATGAAGAAAGCAAAAGAAAAAAAAGTGAATTCTAATTTCATTTTTTCCAGATTAGAGAACAGTAGAACTCTTAAACATGTTGAGCTTACTAAAGTAAAGAAACCATTAAAAGGATACATACCTTAACAATTTTAATTTATTTTTATTATTATTTTTTTGAACAATTTTAATTTAACTTATCCCCCCCCCCCACCACCATCATGTAAATTCAGTGAGTCACTTGCCAGAGTGAATTGCTCTGGGCCTGCTGATTGGAATTCTACAATTCCGATCCACCAGTCTTTCTGAAGAACCAGTGCCAGACATAAAGCATCACCCTCAACTTTTAGTTTTGATTTCTTAAAGTGCAGGGAAAACTGAAGTAACCAGGGAATCTCTGCAAATTTTTACAGTTGGCTTGTCCATACCTACACTGAGGGTTTTGTTTGTTTTTAGCTACTTGTCTTTCTAAAACCTTTTAGTTTGGTTTTAACGGAAATTATTTCTTTTTGTCTCTACTCATTTGAAAATGCATTTAGTACTTAATCAGACCAAGTTATTACAGTAACAAGTATGCCTTGCATTAACATATTTGGGAATGAACAATGGACTCCCACACAACATGTGGGAATGTACAACAGATGAAAGATGGTAGCCTTACCTACTACCTCAAAAAAACTCTTCATCCACTAGGATATAGGTATCATTCTCTGTATTTTACAAAGAGAATAGGGAGTGTCTATTATCTGTAAAGTTGGTTTAAGGGGAGAGCAGTTGAATGAATTCTCAGAAATCAATATAAATTTTGTAATACATCTAAGTAATTGACAAAAGCATTATCTTAAGAAGAAAATATTGTTAAGACAGATATTTTAAATATATGTTTTTAATCACTTGCTTTTGTTTTTATTTTCCAGGTAATCTAATATCCAAAGCAAAAAACAAAATTTAATGACTCATTTCAATCTCTCTGTAGTTGATTTAGTTACATGTTAAAATTATTTCTCTTTTTCCTTTTTGCTTATCTTCAAACACATAACTCTTTTCTGACATTACTTTCATGCACTAGGCCTTCCTTGGGATTTAAATGTCAAAGCACAGCTATATGTCACGTCAAAAGCAAATATAGTTTCTTTTGTCCTAATACATGCAATACATCAAAGAAGAATAAGGGTGCTGTTGAATCTTAAAATGGTTAATTCAACTTTTTTCTTCTCCTTTTTCTCCTAGGAGAGTTATCTCCTCTGGCATTTCACTACTGTACTTTATTTTTTACGTAAGTTTTGTCACTCAAGTACTCTATTTTTACTTAAAAATAAAATCACTTTGAAACCACTTCAGAGAGGCAACTGGCTTGAACACGGTTTCACCTGGGTGTGTGATACTTTCTGGTCACTGAGCTCCTGTTTTTGTGCTAGGTAGAAGACCATGGCTTAAATGTGTAAGTATCAACAGGAATATAAAATCAATGAAATCCAAGATGGGGAATGCCCGGAGATAAGGTGCAGAGACAGACATATCTATAATAAAGAATCACAACATGAATTGTCATGTAAGAAAATAAAGCTGGATTATGTGACTCCTCTTTTTTCTGTTTATTTTGATCTGGTGATATGGTTTTAGGACCCTGAATAACTCTTCTCCTCAGGATGTTTCCCCCAAAAGGAAATCCACCTTCATGCCTGAAAAATTGCTTATTGGCTGCACTTCTCCCAAAATGAGTTCCAGCCAATCTGCTCTTTGCCCCTTTGGAGTTTGATGAGCTCAGTCACAAAGCTGCCAAAATTCAGCCAGGCACAATGTTCTGAATAGTGTAGTTCACCTGAGAGGCCTTCTGTCTCCCTTACCCCTTGTGCATAATTACCATGAAGTAAAAGTAAGATATTCCCAGAAGCCTGCAGCTGGAGAAGTAAGAACCTAAGGGTAAAAGAGAAAATGTCTCCTAATATACATGAAGCACAAGCACAGCTTGACACCAGCCTCGCTGATGAATAGAACATCTCTTAAGGAAGAACAGAAGGGACCGGTCAGCCTGGAAATGTGTGAAAAGGCGTTAGACCCAGAGGCTAGCAGTTTGCAGTTAGCAAGATCCAAGTGAAGGAGAAAGAAAGTCTGGCACAGATGTGGTCACTACAGAAATATCCATGTTTGCGAGACAGGCTTTCCCTTTCCTATGGTGGACGTAGTTTTTAGATATTTCAATTCAAAGTTCTGGTTTTGTGTATTTTCCATGAAATTCTTCTTGTGCTGGGGCTGCCCACTCAGAAGATTAAGGATACTGTCATGGGGGGAGGGGTGTGCTAGGAGCATGCACCTTTGGACTCTGGACTGGAACAAAAAGTTAGCAGTCAATTTTGACAAGACAGTCTAAAACAAAGAGGCTTTTGGTTTGAAAGAATTAGGTCTTTGAAAGCAAAAAAAAAGAGGTACCCAAGGTTTAAGACAATTTAAGTTCTGGTCAATGACCCTCCCCTTGGTCTCAGGAGGGCATGTTCACTGCTCGATGTGATCTTCCGTATTTGTTGACTGAATGAATCTCAAGAGACTTAGAGTCCTATGACAGTGGTGGCTTGTGCCCTGCTTTCTGCCTTTGGGAATCTGATTTATAGAGGCCTCACGTCAGCCTGAGGTGGGTGCTGCAGAGTAGATATGGAGGCATGACAAACTGAGGGAGAGGGGCGCCTACTGTAGCTGTCCCCACCGAACACCCTACCCGTTCACACAGGCCACCATTCATTTTGGCTCCTATGCAGTTTGCAAGAGATCTAGAAATCACAGCATGTCTCTACGAGGTCTATTAAAATGTTTAGATGGCTGGCAGACAAGAAAAAGGGAATCTGGAGAAGGAGGGCAGAGGGTGCACACATCTTGAGTGACCAACCGTCCTGCTTTACCCAGAACTGAGGTGTTTCTCCTGGCACTCGGTTCTCAGTGCTAAACGCACAGTCCCAGACAAACTGGGAAGAGCGATCGTGTTACACGGATCCCAGAACCTGAGTCCAGCAGTAGCTAAGGCATCATCCAAGACCAGCAGAAACAACTGCCAGAGCAGGGAGCGGTTGGGACAGACTCCTACTCCTGGACACTCAGCAGGCTGGACACCTGCAGGGGAGCCCAGAAGGAACTGGAGTAGAGCACGTGGAACAGACCCCAGGTTAAGTAAATTGTTTGGCCCTGCACCAAGAGTCTTGCTGGAGGGGTCAAGGCCACTCAAAATGGACAATAGCCCAAAAAGGGAGTTTGACTTTTGATTAAGTTTGAACCCCATATTAATTGTGGTTATTATATATGCATAGAATATATAATATACATATAAAGTTATTAGAATTCCCAAAAGTATGTGTTCAAATATTTATTTTTTTCTGCTACTGTGTGGAAATGGGAGCTAATGAGCAAATGAAGATTTATTTTGGAAGATAAAAAATGTTACTTGTGGGGGTGCCTGGGTGGCTCAGTTGGTTAAGCGACTGCCTTCGGCTCAGGTCATGATCTTAGCATCCTGAGATCGAGCCCCACATCGGGCTCCCTGCTTGGCGGGAAGCCTGCTTCTCTCTTTCCCACTCCCCCTGCTTGTGTTCCCTCTCTTGCTGTCTCTCTCTCTGTCAAATAAATAAATTAAAAAAAAAAATGTTACGTGTGTTCTTCATCTAAGTTAGGACTGTAAATTTTAAACCTGCCTTTATAGAAACTCATGATCTCCTTCTGAACTGATAGTATGAATCTACTTATTTGCTGTTCACCTTTCCAACAGAGTCAGGTTAGTTTTGAGACAGACACTGTATCTATCCAACCCTCATTTAAGTGCTCTTATAAAAAAAATATATATATATACTTATTCTTTTCTCTCAAGGAAAAAAATCAAACTGGGTAGATGTTCTTGAAAAGAAAGCATTGAACTAAAAAATAAAAACTGGGTCTATGATTACGCACTTCCATCCAAAAATATAATGAAGACTTAATTACTAACTCAAAAATAGGATCCAGTCTATTCAGTTTCTCAAGGGGTAATTTTGTAGGTTGTGGTTAAGTTGGGACATTTACTCTTCCTTTTCCACTCTCTGTGCTATCCCGAATGCTTATTGGTTTTGTTTCTTACTATATTTACAAGGGAGGTTACAGGAAAGGTAAAGAAGATTCTAATTCTAATGAACTACTTTTACTGGTTTTTCTACCCATTGCTGATTCTAACAATATAAATGTGCTTTGGCCTCTAAACGGCCATTTGGTCCCCAAAGTTCAATCTCTGGGGGACATCACTGGCATGCAACTTAATATATCCTAAAATAAATTTACCATTTTTTCTTTCAAAGCCATTTCCATACTTGGGAATTTGTTCCTCTGTGTTCTGGTTAAAAAAAAAAAATGTACTGGTTGATTTTAGAGTGGAGGATAGGGAAAAGGCAGATGCTTTTGGCTCCAAGAAGAATAAAACTTGACTCACAGTGACTTAAATAAACAGGAAATGCTTCTCTTCACTTAAAAAAGGAGTCAAGGTGTTTGCTGACTCTGGCTCATTTGAGTTCTGGTGTTCTGGACCATACAGCTCCAGGCCTCTGAACAAGGACAGTGGAGCATAAGGAATGACATGTGGATGAAGAAATTAAAGCTTCCTCAAAAATACCACAGCTGACTTCTACTTATCACTCATTAGCCAGGACTGTGTCACATCATCATTCCTGCCTATGACAAAGAAAAAACATCTCTCTGGAGCTAAGCTATGAGGGTGGCCTGACAATTGATACAGAAATCACAACTACTTAACTAATGAATCGTTGAACACTGCATCAAGGACTAATTATGTACTATACAGTGGTTAACTGAACATAATAAATAAATATCACAACAAGCGAGACGGACTGTATTATTAATATTACTCACAAAAAAGGTAAATTTTGCCAGACCAGTCATGAACACCACCTACATAAGCTCAAAATATTCTACCACCACCTTGTCCTAGATAAGAATCACAGGCAAGCTAATCAAACAGTAACCCACATGGATTCACAAGTTCCACGGTCTGTTACTGCAACTCCCCTAGTTTACAAATTTGACCAACACCTGCAGGACCTTCCAAGGCTCACTCCCAATTCCCTTCCCTAACTGCCCCCCGCCCAAGCCCACCTTTGTGATGTCCAACTTTAGTTAGTTCTAGGAGTGTTTGGTAGGTTTTTGGCTCTCAGATGCTCACACCTACAAAGAGGTTAGAGAAAAGTGGATTGAGAAGAGGAGTTGAGTGGGCACCTGAAGACATTTGCTACAAGGAGTCAACAAAATAAGGGCACTAGGAGCAGATAAAAGGTGACAATCATCCAGGAGAAACAAAGAAGTTATCTGCTAGATATTTTATCATTTTCAGAGAATATTCTAGCAACCGAGGGTTTGATGAAGGTCCTCCTAACAGCAGGGTATCCTTCAAAGAGTAAAGCTACAGGCTTCCAATGTTGGAAGAGGCTTCCTGCCCACTATTCATGTTCTCCCCTTCCAGGTCTATGGCTGTTCATGGAATACAGTTAAAGAAACCAGAGGCCCTCAAGAGGCAAACATGAGATTTTATCAGACACAGCATTTATTGTGTAATCTGCAGATACATGCTTCTTACTTACATATATCCAACTGCCTTCTTGATATGTCTGCTTACATCCAGCGCAAATTTCAACACTAAATTCCTGATATTTTTCCTCAACCCTTGACCTATCTTCTCTACCACTAGTCTTCCCATTGGGAGATGGCAACTCCTTCCTTCCAGTTGCTTATACTAAATAATCTGGGTTTATCCTCTAACTCTAATATTTAATCCATCAAGAAACCTATTTACTCTACTTTCTAAATATATTCAGAACTGACTACCTCTCACTACCTCTTATGCTAGCACCCTGGTCTTAGGCTACTAGCACCTCTCACCTGGATTACTAGAATAGACTCCTTGCTTCTACCTTGCCTCCTCCCACAGCCAGAGTTATCCTTTTAATCCGTAAGCTAGATTATGTCATTGCTCTACTTAGAAACCTGCAATGGCTCCTTCATTGCCTCAGAATAAAAACCAAATTGTTAAAATAACATATAGGTCTCCAAGACTTGGCCTCTCGAACCGCTCTGGCCTCCTCTCCCAAAATTCTACTCATCCTTCCAAATTTGCCATCCTGGCTCCGCGCTGATCCTAGATCATGCCAGGCAGCCTTGTTGCACTCACTGTTCTCTCTGTACTGACTATTCTCTTGCCAACATAACTGGCAAATTCTATTATCTCTTTTAGGTCTTGAATTAATATCATCTTTTCAATAAGACTAACTCCGACCAACCCATTTAGATTGCAACCCAACACCTCCATCTCTTAGAATGCCAGTCCTCCTGGATTTGCTATACTTTTTTTTCACAGAACTTATTTCTTCTTACTATAATATTTGCTTATTAATTACATTTGTTCTTCTTCCTTTTTCCTCAGAATGTGAGCTTTACAAGTACAAGGATCTTTGTCTATTTTGTTCAATGATGTATCCTATGTGCCTAGAACAGTGCCTGGCACCATGGATACACTCAGAAAATACTATTGAATGAATAATTCTACAGCTTGGCATGCTCGTTCTTTTCTTGATTCATTGCTGTGCTCAGAAAACAAACAAGTAAATAAAACAAGCCACATGTAAATCCACACACAAAGAAAGAGAAATAAGTTCAAATCACAGGGTATTCCACTATGACACAGAGCAAAACCCCTTTACAATTATCTTCCCCAAACGATTTCCCTAAGTTCTACTCATCAGATCATTGCAGCTGCTCCTTATCATCTCCAAACATTTCATAAAAATTGTGCCTGTGGTAGTTTTTCTATTTTTTTACCCTATGTTCTCATTTATCCTTTTTTTTTTTTTTTTTCAAAAATAGCTCTCAAATCAATCACGCTGAAATCTGAAAGGAGCACAGTAAGAGCGAGCCAGTGCAGGCTTACTTAAGGAAAATTTAGATGGTTTGAAAATAAAATGGCAGAGATGGGGCAGTTGCAAAGTTTTAGTTAGAGGGAATACATCAAACCAGAGATGGACTGGGAATGTATCAATGTTATCTGGTGGGTCACTGTTACATGAAGACAGGCTAAAACCACTGGTGCTCTCACATGGAAAGACACAGAGTAAGGGTGAACTCATCAGTGAGCTCCTCAATGGTTGGAATAAGGTGAATACAGTCTTATATCATATATACGAAAATATAACACTTCACAGATTAAGATTTTGAACTGGAAACATTTTAGGTAAATAAAAAAATATGTTTTTTCTCATATTGGTAATTACTGTACATAAGCTGTTGCCCTGATGATCATTTTTTTTTTAATTTTTTAATTTTTTTTTATTCTTATGTTAATCCCCATACATTACATCATTAGTTTCAGATGAAGTGTTCCATGATTCATTGTTTGTGCATAACACCCAGTGCTCCATGCAGAATGTGCCCTCCTCAATACCCACCACCAGGCCAACCCATCCTCCCACCCCCCTCCCCTCTAGAACCCTCAGTTTGTTTTTC
>NC_138380.1:7481838-7510621 GCF_054177405.1 Leptonychotes weddellii
CCCATCCCTCCCACCCCACCCCCCACTCCAGCAACCCTGTTTGTTTCCTGCAATTAAGAATTCCTCATATCAGTGAGATCATATGATACATGTCTTTCTCTGTTTGACTTATTTCACTCAACATAATACTCTCCAGTTCCAGCCCTGATGATCATTTTGTGATAAATATCCATTCATTATGTTTTACACCCAAAACTAATATATTGTTATATGTCAATTACATGTCAATTTAGAAAAAAGAGTCATTTCCTTCAAAAAATAGAACAAGCAGAAAATGGATTCTCTAACGGACTTCAGAATTGCGTGATTTGTCAGAGGTGATGATTTCCCCATAGCCACTCTATTGGGTTATCATCCTGGAGGATAAGCTACAGGATGCTTGGCAATATGGACAATGGGACTGACCCATTTTGGCAAAAAAACATTTTGTGTATTCCTGTATCTGCCAAAAATTGAAATCTGTATTCCCTATTCTTCATCTTTCCTTGCATTGTTCTTCTCACATCAGAAATGCCATTTTCCATTCTCTTCATTTACAAAAATCCCATTCATTCTTTTGGGGCCAATTTAGTACCTACTCCCTCCATGGAAGTAAAACATTAAAGTCTCAACATCTTACCCATATTTCTTTGGTAGCAAACAATTTAAATATAATGTCCAGGATACATGCTGTTCGAAGTGAAACAGCAACATCACCATAAAATCTTGCCTGTTTACAAAAGCCGAATGAACTAACTTGGGTGTTATTGACAGAAATTATTATATCATTAAAGCTAATGACATGGAAAATGGACAAGGTACTAAAATAACTCAATATGCTGTATACTTATTACTAAGAAGGAAAATCCTCCTGTATGGAAAACAATTAATAAAAATTTATAGATGAAATATCAAGTATCAGAAATATGGTCTTAAAACATTCATTTTTCAGTTTTTCTGATTATTGCTACCACTTGCTTTAGGCAGAAATAATAGCTATTGCATTACTGCTGGTTCAAAAATTAGGAATATATTTCCATTGAAATTGTTCACTGTTCTGTTTAAATATAAATTGTTTAGGCCAACAGGACGAGTATTTGCAAATATGTACTAGAAATAAGAACTATGCTATGTCATCAAGTCTTATTATAAACATATTAAGGCTTAAAAAAGTTACATTCTATAGCCATCATTTAAACTGTAATTTACCATTCACATGGATATAATTTTATTGAGATTATATGGAAGCAAACTTACTTTATTACAGATGATTTTACATCTTTTTAAGATTCACTTTATGTCTTTGAATGACTTTCCTAAGGATTTCCTCTTAAATGAAGTAAGATTAATAAAGACTGAAAGTCTACACTTTGTTGGGAGCAGACTGAGACTTCTGAAACTTTCATCTTCCAAAATATAAGATTAATAAAATTATTTTTCAGAGTAAGATAGCCCTCTCATGAAAGATTTGAATACAGTTTAGAAAATCACCTAAATTCACCAGGTTAAATTCAACACAAAGTCAGATATAGTCTATTTATGGATGAAATATCTCAAACTACTTTTCATGGTGGAATGAAAGGCACTTTTCAGAAGTATATTAAGGTTAGTGCATGTAATGATGTCATAATATTTCATGTAAGAGTTGTATCTTTCTACTCTGTGAGAAGTCAAGTAAGTTTTTATAAAAAAAAGCTCCTCCCCAGATTTGCAAAAATGAATACAAATTAGTTTTTGCAGTATTTCAGTATGTATATTTTGTAATCAGACTCAATTACATTAAATATTCTGTTGCAGTAAATTCCCATACTGCCTGCCAACATTTTTAAAAGCTTCTTTTCCTTCAGGAGAGGGCTTCAGAGGGGAAAATATGCTGAGGTTGAGTTGTGACCAAGACAAGGAGAGAAGGGACATTTCTGCTTGTGGGCATAGGAAGCAAAATTTAAAATAAACCGAGTTCCTTTATAACTCAGCTGTTGCTTGCAAAATTACCTGCATAATGCTCACATTCACTGAGGGAGATTGCTGTCATCACAGACTGTTAGACCATATATATCCAGGTCCTGATATAAACATCACCGCCAAAATCACATATATGCTGTAGGCATGACAGATGGCTCCTCCCACCTTACCTCTTATACTGTGTGTGTGTGTGTTTCTCTTGTTCCACAACAAAAGCATGATTCAGAAAGTATGGGCAATTTGCGGTAGGATGAAAAGACTGCATACCTGTCTATAATGGCGCACATGTCGATGCTGACATTCGCAAAACTCCCTGGCCTCCTCTGTGCCACTTCATATAAATTTACCAGTTGGTCATCCACTTGAATGAGCTGCATGCATCCTTGGAATGAAGGCTGAAGGACAGAGTGACTGGAGTTATTCATCTGGTTCAGAAAACCTGTGAGAGAGAAGAAGTGGGAAAGTTACATTCTATGTACAGCATGCTTCACTAAAATTCCTCCAGGTGTCTTCCCTGACTACAGCCATCCTGTCTCATTGATCCTTGTTGATGTAGTGTTCAATGTAGAAGAATGGAATCTTTTGAGAAAGCAGTATTATTTCTGGAGAAGAAGGAAGGGTTGAACCTAAGTAAATGTTTGTTTCTGGGGTCTACATTCCTCATATTTTCTCTGTGACATTTTCTTTCTCAGTCTGTCACATTGCTCTGTCCCTCTGCTCTTGAAGGCTCACTCCTACACTTCCTCACCCGACTCTCTCTTCAGAGATTAAAACATAAAACTTTAGACCTTTCCAAACTATCCCACCACCTTCCTTTTATGCCTTCAATATTTACTTCTATTTTCTTAATTCCCTAGAGCCCTGTTACTCAGATGTCAAGAAGCTAAACTATTATCGATTATGGTGGATTTCTTTTATGGATTAATGTCTAACTCAATCCAAAGAGATACTTGCATTACAAATGATTTCTCAATTTATAAAATCCAAAGAAACATTATAAAGAAATAAATTTAGGCAGAAGGCTCAGCTACCCGCCTCTGAATATCCATCTTATATACCTACTATGGTATAGGGAGCACAAATGATAAGAAATGAAACTAAAAAGAGAATGAATAGCAAGACAAGAAAAAAAAGAGCAAATACTAGAGGTTCTATTAGGGAACAGAAGATACATATACTAAGTTTAAAATCAGATATTAAAAATTTTATTGAAAAATAACTTTAAAATAGCAACACCAGTTACTTAAATTATGCCTTTTTAGTAGAAAAAAATGCATAATTCTTAGTATGTGTATTAAATCTGTAAGCCACAGGAAAAAAATATTTCTCTAACTCATTAAGTATCTCCAGAAAGTCTCAAAAAGCATCTACTTTTCATATTGTTCCTCACACCAAATTTATCTACCAGAGCAGATTTAAACTGTACTAGTTTGTCTGCTTAAAATTCTGAAGTTATTAAACATATTCATTTCAGTCTAATACTAATAGCTACAGAAAAAAAATTATACAGAATGGGGTGCAATCAAGATGTGTCATTAAGTTGATAAAAGTGAATTTCCAATAGAAAACTTCTCCAAAAAATTGACCATTAAGTGATTTTTTAAAAAACGTCCTATTTGACTAGTAATAGCAGTTTAGGACAATAGAAACCGTTCTTCTATTATTAATGGGTTATGATAATTAAAGTCTAGTAATAATCATTGGAATTCCCTTTAAGAGTTAATCACAGAGCTGTATATCATTTTCCATCAACACAGTACTTTGTAAAAACAGGATTCTACTTAAATTACTATCTTGACTTAAAAAACTATATATAAGGCTCTACTTCCAATGTCAAACATATGGCATGTGTATATTTTTCCCTAAGTCACATTTTTTTTCATTTGCATTAAGTTAGTCTCCTCAGAAAACTGCTGATCTTAGATAAGTCGCCCATTTAGACTAGTTGTATGCATACATATGATTTTCAATCTGTTTAATCAAGATAAAATTGAATGGAGTATAATGTCTAAACTTAGCAGAGAGAAAACATCCAGCTGTAACTTTATTGACTACTCTTAACAAGACGATCATTTGGTTCTGTTTTTTGAGTACTTGGGAGTCTCTAAATATCCACAGTAGCTTTGAAATATTTCAAAATGAGTCGATCTATTTGTGAGAACAAGACCTTCTCTGAAGCAAAGCAGCTGCGTAACACACAGATCACTATGAATTGGACATAATTAAGTTCATAAAACAAGACTTCATCAGTCACTCATAACAATGTTCCTGATAAATTCTGGAGTTTGAAACTGTCAAGTCCTTTCACTTTTCTACATGGGATACATTCTAGGCAAAGATAATTATAGGACAAACTACTATATATCGATTAAAAACTTAGGTTTTTTTTTTTTTTTTTTTCCTTTCCTTGCATTATCTTTAACATTTCCAAGAGGAAGCCCATTAATCCTTGCCTCTGGTACACCCTTTCCTACTCTCCTTCTACCCTGAATTAGCGCTGATTCTGGTCAGTGGATAACTATGAAGTGGTGGCTGTGTGTGACTTCTGATGCTAGTATCTGGCTTGGTCTCTGAGACTGCTAACTGATCATTCCATGAGCAGTCTTCTGGAAAAGCCCATGAGAGATAATAAATCATGGTTTCCAGCTATTAAATTTTGGGGTGATTTGTTTATGCAATAATGAATACTTAGTAATAAATTTGGGAGGGAATTGTAACAGAAACCTACAGATGTGACAGTAACCTAGGGATTGAGATGTACAAGTAAGTTGGACAGGCCTCACAAGGGCTGTGAGCAGAAGCCTGATGGCTCTTGAGGAGGTTGCCAGTAATGGCTTAAAGGAAAGTGAGGAATAAATGTGATTGGAAATGAGAGAAAACTGGATCCTGGCTATGCTGCAGTAGAAAGTTTAATAACATCATGATAATATGGGAAGGAAACATTATACTTAATGAATTGGGTAACCTAGCTAAGGACATTTCAGGCAGAGAATTCTGAACATCTTCTACTTATAGTAAAAGGGGAAAAAGAAGAGAGTAAAACTAAAGAAAAACCATTACATATGAAGAAAGCAGGACTTTATGGATTTGAAAATAAAGTATTTTATCAATTCTAGTCTCTCCAGATGGCCAACAATGCAAAAATTAAAGTCACCTGTGGGCAAAAATCAACTACCAATAAGACATAATGTAAAGATGGCAAAGAAGTGTGACTATGATATCCACCTTAAGACCTCCAAAATGTATTAAGTGGTGCCTCAAAGACCCATTCATTCAGACTAAAGAACTGCTAGACAGCTTATTGGTATGTCTTACAGATCCTCTGAGTTAACAACGTTAAGCGCATTTTTCCCTTAGCATGTCAGCAGAAGTCCAATATAAAAAAATAAAATAAAATAAAATAGCTTATCTTCATCAGATTCTGGATGTGGCTTTTGCTTAAAACAGAGTAATATTCATAGGAAACCCACAGATTTATAAGACAGCCGTACTTGTGGTAACACCATCAGCTTGGCCTGAAAGAGACAGAGATGGTACAGAAGGAAATTATGTCTTTAGACCCTAAACTACAGGCAGGAAATGATGCAGCTATAAACACAGGCTACTTTTTATATTAAAAGGAAGCATGGATCAGAGAGGTAGAACTGTGAACCAGAGGGCAGAGCCAAGACCCATGAAGAAGCACTTCCAGGAAATATTAGGAGTGAGCCCTAATCCAGGAATTACCAACATGCACCTGACTGGAATTTAGAACCACTGTGGACAAGTTTCCTTCTGTGTACCTCTTATTTCCCCCTTTTGAACCAGAAAGTCTAAAGTGGTTACTCTATGCCTATCTGACCATGATATGTTGAGTGTGTGGGTGGCACAAAACTTGTTCACAGGTCTTCAGATGAGAAGCTGTATTTAAATACCTTTCTTTGTTTTTAGAATTCCCTAGGAGCTTAATGTTGGTATGAACTTGACTCAGATGATGAGTTGCTGGATTCTGAGCAGACCCTCTAATGGAAGGAAGCTTTAAAGGGCCTTTGGAGGAAGTAAGTATACTTTTTCATGTGGAAGAGACATGAATCTTTGTGTTCCAGAGGGCAAACTATGGTAACCGACCTCCAAGATAGCCACACATCACTTCCTGCTATTCATACCCTGTGGGGTTCCCTCCCACACTGAATCAGTGCTGACTTGTGTGACAAACAGAACACTGCAGAAGTGACAGTGTGTCTGTGACTTTCAAGGCCTAGTAATAAAAGGCATTAGAGGCCTTTACATTGGTCTCTTGGATCACTGGCTCTGAGGCAGCCAGCCCCTAGGCCATGAGGAACCTCAAGCAGTCTACTGGAGAGGCGCCCATATGGAGAGGAAATGGGACCTCACTGCCAGCAGCAGCTTGCTAGCCATGTGAGTAAGCCATCTCAGACTAGTGCTTCCAATCCTAGTCAAGCCTTCAGATGACTGAGGCTGCAGGAAACATAAAGCTGCAACCTCATAAGAACTCCAAGAACTTCCCAGCCAAGCTGTTCCTGAATTACTGGCCCACAAAAAAGGAAGAGAGAATAAGCTCTTCCTGTGTTGAGCCACTAAATTTTGAGGTAGTTTTTATGCAGTAGTCGAGAACATACTGTTTTCTGCATTTGTTCCTCTACTGTACAAATATAATTTCAGTAAAAATACTAGTGTATCAGTCCCTGTGATACTTGCAGTGACCACTCTAAAGCTCAAGAATTAACCTACTTAGTAGATCAATAGCGGGAGTGTTTGGAGATAAAAATCTGCCGCTGGGATTCTCAGGGTCAGAAATGAATGGATAGAGAGTTAAACTTAATTGAAATTTGCCAAGTTAATAGAAAGATTATATAGAATGAGAAGATTAATTTTTGTTTGTTTTGGCTTAAAACTTTAAATATCTATGAATTTGGAATAAAAAATGCATTGTGTACACATGGGTTGTTACTGGGCTCCACGATCTGGCAGGGTGACACCCACACTAATTGTCACCTTGCAGACTCAACACCTCTCACTCCCAGTGAAATGGGAAACCTTTCCTCTTTGCAGGGTCGTTATAATTATGTAACCTAACTGGCACGTTGGAGATTTCTGTTTCAAGACTTCGCACATAAAAATGTCATACCTGATTTGAAGTCCACTCAGTATTTTATTATTCTTGCTGACAGAAGGTTTTAAAATTTTAATTCAGAAATACATCGTGAAAAACATGCTGATATTTGTTTTGACATTAAAACACCAATCGAAACTGTTGTAAGTTATCATGTGAACCTGATGGGACAGAAAAAGCAAACAATAGGCAACAGGGTAGAAATCGTACATGTCGAAAGCCACACCTGTATGAGGTTTCTCTATTGATACTTATTTTAAAGTTGGGAAGTTTGGGAAGTCAGAGAGAGGCTGGTGGGATGCGGTAAGGATGCTCAAAACACATTTAGATCTTCCTTCTAATATAATCTAGGATGATTGTGCAAAATGTCTACTCATCTCTGCTGTTTACCCAACCTGCCTGAATATTTCACACTGGTGGGGGCTGGAATCCAAGCCAGCAGGGTGTTCGAGCAGGCTGAGAGTGACTCCCTGGCGGCTGGTGCCTACCCAGCAAGAGCATCCTGGTAGCACACCCATCCAGCATGGCTGGGAGCGTGACTGCAATACAGGCTGATTGAGCAAATAAATAAATATACTGAGGACAGTGGGAGCAAGGTTCTCACTGTCAGGAAAGGAGGATACAAATGAAAAGTGTAAAATCTTGAATGATCTTGTCGTTTGGACTAGAATTTAATCTATCAGGGCGCCCTTGTGGTTTTCAGGATTATACAGATAGTTACAGAAATAAATCTAGCTGGAATGGTGTATGGGCTCAACATACAGATGGTTCCTACCATTCACTGGAGATGGTCTGGGGGCAGGGTTACCCCCAGACACAGTGAGTACCCCTATAGTTCAGATCTTAGTTTCTCTACTGAAATTATGTCTCTAGGACCTCCTGGAGAAATGGCTGATTCCAGAGCTGGATCAGGGAAAGTACAATGGGAGCCCGGAACATTTTATTGCACCAGAAAGTAAAGAAGTGCTCAGAATGGCTAAAATCAGAAAGACAAGAAATAACAGGTGTTGGTGAGGATGTGGAGAAAAAGGAACCATCATGCCCTGTTGGTAGGAATGTAAATTGGTGCAGCCACTGTGGAAAACAGTATGGAGGTTCCTCAAAAAATTAAAATTAGAAATATCATTAACTCCAGTAATTCCACTACTGGGTATTTACCCAAAGAAATCAAAAACACTAATTCAAAAAAGATATATGCACCGCTATTTTTATTGCAGCATTATAGATAACATATGGAAGCAACCTAAGTGCCCATCAATAGAAGAATGGATAAATAAGATGTATATAAGAAGAATATATAACATATATATACATATATATTACTCAGTCATAAAAAAGAATGAAATATTGCCATTTGCAACAACATGGATGGAACTAGAGGATATTATGCTAAGTGAAGTAAGTCAGTCAGAGAGACGAATACCATATGATTTCACTCATATGTGGAATTTAAGAAACAAAACAAGTGAATATTGGGGAAAAAAGAAAAAGAGAGACAAACCAAGAAACAGACTCTTAACTATAGAGAACAAACTGAGAGTTATTGGAGGGGAGGTGGGGGGGTAGGGGGATGGGTGAAACAGGTGATGGGGATTAAGGAGCGCCCTTGTGATGAGCACTGGGTGTCGTATGGAAGTGTTGAATCACTGCATTGTACATCTGAAACTAATATTATGCTGTATGTTAACTAACTAGAATTTAAATAAAAATTTGGAGAAAGAAAAATAATTATTTTTATTTATTTTTTTTAGGGGCAGAGGGGCAGAGTCAGAGGGAGAAAGAGAATCTTAAGCAGGCTCCTCACCTAGTGCTGAGCCCCACACAAAGCTTGATCTCACAATCCTGAGTTCATGACCTGAGCTGAAATCAGATGCTTAACCAACTGAGACACTCAGGCACCCCAACTGATTAATTAATTTTAAAAAAGTGAGATCTTGCCATTTGTGACAACATGGATGGACCTCAAGGGCATTATGATAAGTGAGATAAGTGAAGAAGACGAAAACCATATGATTTCACTTATATATGGAATCTAATAAACAAAGCAAATGGACAAACAGAAAAGCAGAAACAAGGCCGTAAGTACAGAGAACAAATTGATGGTTGTCAGAGGGGAAGGTTGTGGGAGGATGGGCAAAATGGGTGAAGGGGAGTGGGAGGTACAGGCTTCCAGTTATAAAATGAACGAGTCACAAGGATGAAAGGGACCCCATAGGAAATAGAGTTGGTGGTACTGTAACAGCTTTGTATGATGACATATGGTAGCTACACTTGTGGTGAGCACAGCATAAGGTACAGACTTGTCAAAATGCCGCACACCTGAAACTAATGTAACGTTGTGTGTCAACTATATTAAAAAAAAAAGTGTTCCAAGAATGACAGGGGTCACATCAGAATGACACAGGAGCCAGCCTCAAGTAGGTTTCCATTGCTCACATCTAGACAATTTAAGTACCAAATAAATAATTTGAGCATTAAAAAATATCTTGAGTATCAAAAGAAGGAAGGAATGGAGGGAGGGAGAAATTTATACATATATCTCATTGAAAAACATAGGAATCTATGAGTCCACCCACATAAAGATGAGTAATTAAATGGAAAGAAAAGGAATCTGTTTCTATAGCACTATCCTAACTAATAAATGTAAAAAGCATACTGGAATTAGAAAGTCACCATTTGGCAACAATCACAATAGTAATTAAATCAGGCAAGAACTGTCAATGGATACTCAAATGCGTGGGTGAAAGTTAGATGAGGAACAAAGAAACTCTCTAAGTGTCTCCCTAAAAACGTATTACTTTCAAAGGGGAAAGCAGTCATTTTGCAGCAGGGAACAGGGGAGACCTCTCTGTAATCAAGTGATCCAATTTATCACCACCAGTCACGGGACTGATGGACATATGGGTCCCTGATAGGAAGCAATGAGAAGCCCAGAGCATTGTCTAGTGGTCCATCTGCCCCAGATGCACAATGTAGGTGTAGTCACGGAAACATCTGACCCAGGGGAGGTCTTTAGGAATGATAAGGCTGTGGAAGTCTAGAAACAGCGGACGATCGGATTCCTATTAGCAGACACTGCAAAGGCAGGAACAAAGATGTGACGTGTGACCGCAGCTGGGGTCTTTCTGCTACACAGGACGTTACTGGATGGGGTAATGTAATGAGGTCTCTGGGTGAAAGTTATACTGGTGGCTTTTGTGCTCTTCCTGGAATTTTTTTTTTTCAAGTTTTAAATGGTCTGAAAATAACTTTTTTAAAAGCTGATGTTCCAGCTAACATGAAATGGTGGTTTATGCTAAAAACTCTGCTATTCAAGAACCTATTTTAGATGAAATTATCTCCCAGTAAAATGAAATTATCCTGTCTCCATTTCCCCATGTCCTACTTACTCTTTCCACCACTTTAATCTGCATTCAGTGCCCAGGGATTGTCACTGAGACTGCTCTTCCTAATTTCAGTGATTTTCCTGTAACTAAAGGACACCTTTAGCTAGACCCCTTAGTGGGGTCTGACCCTTGATCCTCATATACTGATACTCTGTGTTATCAAACCGGGAAGACTTCTGTGGTCTTAAAAGATGAAATGTTCTGACTCCTACCTCCCACCCCAACTTCAGTGCATACCCCTCTCAGCCAGATTTAGACCTAAAGAGTTTCTAAATCCTACAAATATCAGGACACATGAAACCACTAAGAACAACTTTCAAGATTTAAAAATTAAAATACTATTAATTAAACCATTAAATAAATATAAGAAAATTCTACAAAATAATGATGTACTATATGTTGACTAATTGAAGATAATTAAAAAAAAGAAAAAATTCTACAAAAGTTTGATTTTTTTCCTCAAAATATACTTTCATTGTAAGTAAATTTATCATAATTAGAATGGGTCTGTCATACTTTTGTGGGCCCAAATTGCTAGTTCCCTAATTACATGCTTAAGATGGCTGTCCTTGATCACAGTGTTTCAGCCTCCCCATTCTTGCGTCTGTGCCTCAGGAAAAACAAGCCCTTTCTGCCTCGAATTTTCTTTTTCATCACATTTTTCATGGCTGACTTATTCTTATGATTCAGGTCAGCTCACGTGTCACCTTTTGAGAAGGACCTTCCAAGACTAATGTATTTAAAATTATTCTATTAATTTCCTCATTCTAGTTCTTCAGCTACTTGTTTCTTATCACAGATGTTGTCAAAATTTCTAATTATCTGGATTGGTTTATTTAAAATATTTACTTCCATAAGAGTGTATGTGTGTGTTTCTCCTCTTTCAGTGTATTTTGTGGTATCAGTAATACTGTCCTGCTTCTCTATTAATTTATTAAAAAAAAAAACCATATTTGTTAAGGAAGACTCACATGCCATAAAGCTCACCACCCTACCTATCTTGGAATTATCCATGGCGGGGTACATGGGAGACGTTCAAGATACAAGGTGTCTGTTATAAAGTTTGGAAACAAATTATTGTTGAATAGATTGAAGGTATACTTTACAACATAATATATATGGACTTCTCTGCATTTGCTAGATGAATGATAAGGGAATGGATGTTTGGATTTTCATTCTGGAATGAGGGGATGTTTAACCTTTCCTCTTCACGTCCTTCCAGGTCTCTGCTGCAGGACTTCATTGGCCGCCAGTTAGGTAACACTCCTGCCTCTTAGCACTCTGCCCACTTTACCCAATCTATTTTCCTTCATAACATTTATTGTCATCTGATATGCTGTCTGAGTGTTTACTGCCATTTCTACTGTCAGTAGAACACAAATGCCACAAGACTTTGAATCCTGCTGGAGCTCAACAACTGTCTGTTGGAGGAGCAAACAATGAAGGATTGTGAGCAAGAAAATGACTTGATCATTATGTGTCATGCTATTCTCTCTCTGGCGGAAATGAGAATGGGCTGGCAGAGGGGAAACCTGAAGTAGGGACTGTCTTATAAAAGAGACGCCGGAGAAGTTCCAAATTTTTTTTTTTTAAGTTTTTATTTATTTATTTGTGGGACAGAGAGAGAGAGCACTCGCGCTCGAGTTGGGGGGGGTGGTGGAAGAGGGAGAAGCAGACTTCCCGCTGGGCAGGGAGCCCGATGACCTGGGGCTCAATCCCAGGACCTGAGCCGAAGGCAGACACTTAACCAAATGAGCCACCTAGGCACACCAGAAATTCCAAATTCTGATCTAGAATATGTCATAAAAGCTAACCTAGAGGAAATAGATGAAAGATATTTCACAGGAAAATATGGCAGAACTGGCTGATGCACTGGAAACAGGGAGTACACAAGACAGTGACAACTAGAAGGACTCTCAGATTTCTGGTTGAGCAACTAAATGAATGCTTTTGCCTCACCCAATGGAGGAGACGCAGGAAGAGCATTCGGTCTTTAGTAGGTAGGATGAAAGGGGACAGGAGAAAGTGTGGTGGGTGGGTTTTGACAAGCTCAAAGCTGAACTTTTCAAGTCTGAAGTAGCCGGGGGATATCCAAGATAAAATGTTCAATCTACAGGTTAATATTAATGTCTGCATATCGGGAGAGAGATCAGAGTTTGAAAAAGATTTGGGAGTAATTATGCTCTGGAGGTGGAAGAAACTGCATGAAGAAATTGCATAATGCACTAATCAAAGAAACCTTTAAGTTTGGACTCTAGAAATCATCTACACATCAGGGGTAGGATCAGAAAAATAAACCAGTGAAGAAAAATGAGAAAGAGGTAAAAGAAAAACCAAGAAGAAATGATATCAATGAAGTGAAGGAATGGTCATCAGCATCACTGGTGAGTGGGAAAGATCACAGAATCGAGTTATATAAAGACTGAGAGTTTGACCTGGTTTTACCATTTAGGCCAGTGGGAAATATGGGGGAGCTATAGAGGTGGGTGTGAATAATAAATTGCAGTGCTGAAGGAGAACATGAGAAGTGGGCAAGAGACTGTAGTGATTCTAGCTTTATTATAAAATAGTGGTGGTACTAGGGAAAGGCTAATTTCTTTGGAGACAATTTTTTAGCTAATTTTAATTATGTAAATTATTTAATATAATCTGTTGACTTTTTCAAATTTAGTATGTTATTTACATTTATTACATGTATGTTTATTTTCTGCCTTTTATAATGGATGAGTAGAAGATACAAGGCTAGGGATTTTGTCTCTATCACTTTTTGACCATGGGTAAATTAATTAAATGCTCTGTTCCTTGTTTCTTTATTTATAAAATAGAGAAAATTTTAAAACTCTAGTGCAGGAGGTTGTTGTGAATAATTAATTAGAACATACACATGAAGTAAGTGCCTAGAAAACTGTAGTCCATGGTATATACCAGAGATCTAGAAATTATCATCATCATCATTTTTATTATTCCAAATGGCTCAAATTATTTCAATCATTTTTGTATTTATTAAAGACCCAAAACCACATTATTTTTGTCCTCAATAATATTAAAATCTCATCAGGAAGGTAAGTTCAGAAACATGAATATATTTGTATTAAATAATGTCACTACTTATCCATATGAGTACATAAAATGCAAATACTTGAAGAGTTTGAGAAGCCATTCTTTCTTCTTGAATATTTCCTTCCTTGGCTAACACCATCCAGGGCTTTCTTTGTACTTTTCTAGCAATATCATTTCAATCTCCATTACTGATTTCTTGTCTTCTACCTAATGTATAAATGTAGGAGTCTGTCAAAGTTTGTCCTGGGCTAGGTCTGTTTTCTTGGAAGTCTCTGTATAAAAATGGTCCTCTCCAAAAAATGTGCAGAAGACCTCAATATACATTTTTCCAAAGAAAACATACAAATGGCCAATGGACACATGAAAAGATGCTCAACAGCACTAATCATGAAGGAAATGCAAATCAAAACTGTGATGAGATATCACCTTATACTTGTCAGAATGGCTAGAATTAAAGGACAAGAAACAAGTGTTGGCGAGGATGTGGAGAAAAAGGAACCCTTATGCCCTGTTGTTGGGAATGCAAACTGGTGCAGCCACTGTGGAAATCAATATGGAGGTTCCTCAAAAAATTAAAAATAGAAATACCATATGATCCAGTAACTCCTTACTGGGTGTTTACCCAAAGAAAACAAAACACTAAATTCAAAAAGATATATTCACCCCTATGTTTATTGCAGCATTATTTACAATGGCCATGATACAGAAGCAACCCAAGTGTCCACTGACAGATGAATGGATTAAGATGTGGTACACACACATACACACACACACACAATGGATTATTACTCAGCCATAAAAAAGAGAATGAGATCTTGCCATCTGCAACAACATGGATAGACCTGGAAGGTATAATGCTAAGTGAAATAAGTCAGAGAGAAAAAGACAAATACAATATGATTTCACTCCTATGTGGAATTTGAGAATCAAAACAAAAACAAAAAACAACCGAACAAACAAAAAGGAGACAAACAAAAAGACTCTCAAACACAGAGAACAAACTGGTGGTTGGCAGAGGGGAGGTGGGTGGAGGGATGGGTACAATAGATAAAAGGGATTAAGAGTACACTTATTGTGATGAGCAATGAGAATTGTTGAATCACTATAGTGAACACCTGAAACTAATATAACACTGTATGTTAACTACACTTCAGTCAAAAAAAAAAAGGGAAAAAATGGTCCTAACAAACCCATTGCTTCAACTACCTACTATACGAATATGATATCTCCATTTCAGGTTTTTCCTCTGAGCTCAGAATTGACGTATCCAGAAGCTTCTTAAAGTTCTCCATTCCAATGTGTCACACATGTTCAAAACTCAAGATATATTGTTCTTGATCCCAGTTGGTATTCTAACATCATCCCTATCTATATTGGTGGTCACTCAAAAAGTCTTCACTGCACTTTCATCTAAGAAGTTGCACATACTAAACAACCAGAGTCATCCCTGGCACCTCCATCCTCACTCCCTGAAATGCATCATGTCAATCACATTGTTTCAGCCTCCCCTTTTAAATAATCCTCTCAGTCAGATTCTGCACCATATGAGCCCTATCATAGCTTCTCCACCACCCATCTCCAGCATGAAGCCCAAGTGATCGCTATTAAAAATATTAGTCTGATCATGTTACAACCTGATCAGGAGTCTTTTATTTATTTGATAAAATGAATTAACAGGATATAAAATAGAACTTCCAAGTCTTTCTTTCCCTCTAATGTTCCAGTTTTCTAAATGCAAAATATATTTGTAATGATTTGCAAAATATGGTGTCATATATTAAGGAATTTTTTTTTAAAAAGAGAGGGGGAGGGGCAGAGAGAGATGGAGAAAGAATCTTAAGCAGGCCCCATGCCAAGCAAGGAGCCCAACGTGGGGCTCGATCTCACAAACCTGAGATCATGACCTGAGCCGAAATCAAGAGTTGGATGCTTAACTGACTGAGCCACCCAGGTGCCTGAAAATATTTATTTTTCAAAATGCACTTACTAGCTTGATTTATTTAATTAAAATTAATTTGATATAATTTATTAGACCACTTAGGTAGCTAGAATAATTTTGAATACGTATAATTTAGAATACTAAAACCTTATAAAAGCCTTAGTATATTATAAACCTTAGTGTAAACCTTATTTTTATTATAAACCTTAGTATATTATAAAAAGTTAATATTTATAAAAGATTCATTGCCTTGGCGGATCAATTATTTCTAAATAAAATTATCTGTGGATCTACCCTCCTATCCTCATGTAATAATCATAAGATATGTTAACTGTGTTTATAACAATTAGCTTAAATCTAAAAGATACTGGACATATGTCTGAGTGTCTTTTAAAAGTAATGAAGAAAATTGTAAGACCATAGAGAATAAAAGCAAACCAGAAAAACAGACTAAATATCTTGACAAATTGGGATAGTTATCAATTTGCAAATCAAATTGTACAATATGATTTAAAAAGCCATAGCTGCCCAGGGGCAACCATAAAAAGAAGTTCAGAATTACCAAACTGAATAATTTGGCTCTTTTATGTCTTTTAAAAAATGTGAAGTGGTTTTTATTTAAAACTTAGTTGTGTATTCATACATAGCAAGAGTGCAAAATACAAAATCAAAGACTTACATTTGATAACCTTAATTTCTTATGACCATAGCCTGCCAGTGTATCTAATACATAAAATAGATACATTCATACTTTCACAAAATAAAATAATATTGTCTTCTTGATTCTTCTTCAAAAGTATAAGCAGTTTGTTATTTACTATGGAAGAATGCAATATTTTGTCAAATACAATCCTAGTAGGAGTATGGGCTGCAGAATAGCAGAACTAGTTGGAATCCCAGCCCTGCTTTATATTAGTTATGTAGTTATGTGTCCTTGACTAGGTCACCTATCTGATCCTTTTCTTTTTTCATTTACTATTTTTTAATAAAACTGTTGATACTTAATGTGTAAAACATGATGTTTAATATACATATGCATAGTGAAATGATTACTACAGTCAAGCTAATTAACATATCCACTCCTCACATAGTTACCATTTTTTGTGTGTGGTGAGAGCACTTGAAATTTATTCTCTTAGCAAATTTCATCAACAAAATATGAAGTCAGTTTGAAGGCAAAATACTTTGAGAATGTCTCAAATTTCACTAACCCTATATTCTCCAATAATATTTCTCCCCAAATGCTGACATTTATTCTGAGTTTTTAAAAAATGACTCATTGCATATGAAAACATTTGTAAAATTTTTACTATATCTCTTTTTATCATAATATAAATTCTCTACTATGAGATCATTTATTTAACAATATTTGACATTCAATAATATTTGTAGAATATTATAGAATATTTAGGAAAAAGACAGAAATAATAACCTCTAGCAAATTCCATTTCCTATGATGTAGCAATGTGAAAAGCCTGAAACTTTTCCAGTTCAAAAAACCTAGAAATGCTAGATAAAAATGTAACACACATCCTTTAAATTATATATCTAAGCATCCAATACAGTAGGAGAAATTTTCAGGAGTCAAAGAAAAAGAAAAAGCTGAAATTCAGGGTGCCAGATGATTCTGAGCTATTGGAATTCAGAAGCTATTTGCTAATCTTTGTAATGCAGAGGTTTGGATTTTAAAGGCCAAGCAGAATTAAAAATCAAGTGTTGGACCTGTGCAAAAATAGGACCCCCCCATCAACCCAACACCACCACCACATAAAGCCTGAAAATGCTTAAATCTCAGTAGAAGTAGATACTGGAGAAAAATTTACTAGTCAGCAAAGAAAGATGACAAGGAAATTTGACTCTTTTCCTAGCCTATAGAAAGAAAAAAACTATAGGAAAAAAAAAAACTTTCTGAGAATTCATAAACCACAGGCTTGCTCAACAAAATTGTGGCTTTCAAATTTACAGGAACGATAGGATGTAAGCCCCAAGCCAAGAAATTAAAATAGAAAAAAATGGTCTCAAGCTGCTATCATTTGAAAGGAGTCTAAATCTTCTCTGGACTGACTCTAGAATTACAGGATTGCTGAAGAAAAAAACCTGAGAAATTTAAACTCAAAATCCAAAGATACAAAACATAAAACAAACATAATGAACAAGATTCAGCAGAAATATCACATAAAAAAATCTGGTCTCCATGAATTTCAGATTTTAGGATTGGGAATATGGTAAGACATTAAAAATAATTAAAGAAATAAAAAGTGGAATCAAATATGTAAGAAAGGAATAAGGTAATATTAAAAGGAACCAGTCAGATTTGACAAATAAGCAAATAGATCCTCCAGGAATTAATATAGTATTAATATTAAAAATTAATTAGTTGCATTAAGCACATGAGACAAAGTTATAGAATGTATTTGTAAAATGAAAGATAGATTGGTTACCCAGTATGTAGTCCTGAAATGAAAAGTGATCAAAAATATTAAATACAAATTTTAAAATGTGGAGCATGGAAATACGGTCTAACATATATTTGATTACAATTTCAGGAGAGAAAAGAGAGAATGATGAAAGAATTCAAAGATATAATGCCTGAGAGTTTCCAGAACTGATGAAAAATTCAGATTCAAAGAGGACAATAATTCCCCCCAAATTTTTTTAAAAATAAATCTAATAGACACAGAATAATGTAAAATCATATCACCTAGGAGCATAACGGTAGCAAGACAGAAAACAGAGGAGTCCTAAAGTAGATAGGAAACTTCTTAATGAGGGAAAACGGAAGGTGGAATGCAGCAGAACATATTCAAAG
The DNA here is from genome assembly GCF_054177405.1 of Leptonychotes weddellii. Classification (NCBI taxonomy): domain Eukaryota; kingdom Metazoa; phylum Chordata; class Mammalia; order Carnivora; family Phocidae; genus Leptonychotes; species Leptonychotes weddellii. The sequence goes on from NC_138380.1 coordinate 7,500,087, forward strand.
TGCTGAAAAAAAAAATAAAATTCCAATCCAGAATTGTATATCAAGCTAAATTATCAAACAAGAGAAAAAGTGAAATTAAAACATTTTCAGGCAAAGAAAAATTAAAGCAAGTTACTATCAACAGACCCCCATTAAAAATCATCAAAACTAGAGGATGTGTGTCAAGGAGAAAGGAACTAAGTCCAAAAAGAAAATAAATACAGGAAGGTATGGTACGAGGGGGAAAAAAATGGCAAACATGGGAAAATCTAAAAATACATCAACTACATAAAAATAAAATTATAAAAATGATAATACTGAAGTTAAAGACGAGGTAGAACTAAAATGTAGGACCAAAGTAGGCTATAGGATGGCAGAGGATGAAAAATTACATTATGTCAAGTGTTCTGGACTGTATCGTGTCTCCCAAAATTCTTATGTTAAAGCTTCGACCTCCAATGTGACTATATTTAGAGATAGGGTGTTTAGGGAGGTAATAAAGGTTAAATGAGGTCATAAGGGTGGGCCCTAATCCCATAGGACTGGTGTCCTTATAAGGAGAGGAAGGGACCCAGAGATCAATCTCTCCCCCTGAGTGCTCTGAAGAAAGGTCATGTGAGGAGGTGGCCACAAGGCAGCCATCCTTCCAGCTAGAAAGAGAGGCCTTACCAGAAACCAACCCTGGCATGTTGATCTTTGACTTCAGGCCTCCAGAAGTGTGAAAAAATACTTCTGTTGCTTAAGCCACTGAGTCTGTTATGGTATTCTGCTGTGGTAGCCTCAGCAGACTAATAAACCAAATTTCTCTCATAGTTTAGAAGAAAGATCAAGATGTTATGTTACTTTTGAATTTTATAAATCCTCACGAAAAAATTATAAAGATAATCCCCAAATTGAAAATATGGAGTATGCAATTTTACATTGGGGGACATATATATCTTTTAAAATATTTAATCAAGCAAAAGGAAGAATAAAAATCACATAGAAAAAGCAGAAGCAAAAAACAAAACAAGATGGTAGAAATATATCCAAGTATCACAATAGCTAAAATTGATTTTCACAACACTGAACATCACACTGAACAGAGGTTGTACCAGTGGATTTTTTTTTTTAATCCAACCATATTCTAATTCAAAGAAGCACAACTGAAACACAGGAACCAAGAAAAGTTGAAGGTAAAAGAATTCAAAAAGATAAGCAAGGCAAATACAAATGTTTAAGTAGCTGGTGGATCTGATGATATACTACCTTAGTGACAGAGTCCCAAAATATTGATATAATTTATAATATCAACATTGGTATTAATATGTGGAGAAGTACAGTCTCCAGAGCAAGCTCTGAGTCGAATCTTGCTTATTCCAGGTTACCAATTATATGTTTCACTAAATGACTTAAAACTGTGCCTTACAGTGTTTCCTCATCTCTAAAATAGAGGAAAACAATAGTATCTATCTCATAGTGTCATTTTGAGAATGAAGTGAGTGCACATAAATTATTAAGCAAATGGTCTGACACACAGAAATAATGCTCACTGTCCCTGAGGAGGATGAAGTGGTAAAAATATATTTTAAGATAAAACCAAAAACAAACCAAGAAAAAAGGCACCATTAGGGATAAGAAAGGTTAGTATATAACAAACATAAAATTCACTAAACAGTTATAAATATTCTAAATACATAATATTCAAATAGACAAAATTTTTAAGAAATTCAGGCATCATTTCCTCAAGAAAACCTCCCTGATGACTGCCCCCTTACCCCAAATTCTAGGTCCATCCCCTAAGTGCCTCAGGAACACTCGGTGCATAAATTATACCATAGCCTCCTATCACACTCAGTATAGTTCTTCGTTTCTCACTTCTCCCCTACCAAGTGCCTGCAAGCTGGAGCTACCATCTGTATTCTCAGGACCAAGTCACAAGCAAGATACAGAGTAACCATCCAAAATATGGATGTTTGATGATTAATAAATAAATGTCTCTGAAAGAGGGAATTTAACAGACACAACTTTTAAGATTTCTCAAAACAAACGAAACCTCCTCATCCTCTGTAGGAAAACTCCACACATTATCATGTTTCTTCCCTCCCACACATATATCTTCACCCCCAGTATCATGCAGACTGTCTATGTGTATATATTTCTGTGGAAGAGGATACAAGTATTCGTCAATTTCTCATAAATATCTATGAATCACAAACATCTAAGAACTCCTGTTGCAGGGGACTTGATAAATGGAGCACGGTTCTCCTTCTTCTGTCTCTGAAAATTCACCAAATAACAAGATCGATAACAAAGCAGAAACTTTGCAATGTCAGAGAAATTGGAGTGCATGATGGGTGAGAAATTTCAACAGAGTTTTAAAGATAATGAAGTAGATGAGGAGTGAAAACAGAGCTGGCAAAAGGGGAAAATGTGTCTTTGTGCACCTGTGGAGACGTGAACCAGGCTGCACGCTGACGCCCTGAAAGGCTCAAAATCCCAATGGACAGGGTGTCAGGAAAGAGGGCACCCCCCCCAACAAGATTGCCAGAGTGATATTCGGAGAAGCTGCAACTGGGAATGTCAGTGAATCGGGTCATTGCGGGGAGAAGGTGCGAAGTGGCGACCGTGGAGGCTCTTCAGGGACACTGCAGACGGCACCCTTGGGATCCCCAGTGCCCTCCCCTTCCCAGGCGTCCAGGGCACAGGGCTGACTAACAGCTCCTCCTCTGGAGGAAGGGAACAGGCTCACAGAAAGTCTCCGGGGTGTAGCCTAAGGGCCACGCTCTGTCACTGAGCATTTGCTCAAGCCCTCAGTCTGCAAGCTCCACCTGTTCAAGGTGCTTTGCTGCCTAGTGTGTACAGACACATTAGTAAGGGAGATTACACGGCCACGTGTGGATAAATGAGTCATAGGCCATGTTTCACATTATTAAAAAAAATTAAAAACAATACTGATTTCAAATAAATGCTATGGTGAGCAAAATTTGAAGATGGACATTAAATTGTGGTTGAAGGAAAATGTCAGGATCCACAGAGACCTATAAATAAGTTACTTTTTAGTGGTAACAGTGGAATAACCATGTTATGACTAGAAAAGCAGACATTTAGCCATTTAATTGAACTCCTAAGGGGCCACATTCCCTCAGAAGAAGGCTAGAACATCAAAAGTTTCTTACCATCCCTAGGCATATTTTTTGGCAAATACGATAAAACCTGCTCCTGTGTGAGGGGGAAAAAATGCTAAAATCTGAATGATAGTCTTAAGGGTTATAGTTTCCAAGCTAAATGCAGGCCTATTGGAATATTTGAAATTCATCTCTGTGAAATGAGTTTTATTGTCAGTATGGCTTTCCATTATTTAGACTGAACTCCTACCACCTGCTAGAAAGACACATTAAAACAAATGGATTTGCAGACTCTCTTTGCTTTCTTCTGATGAATGTATCTGTCCTAAGTCTTTCTTTTGGAAGCAGAAGTAAAATATTGGCAGTTTACATTTTTAAAAATGTTTATTCTATCTCCAATGCATATTGGAAGAAGTTCTCTATACAAAAAGGTGCCAAAGAAAATACAATTCTTTACCAAGCCAAACTGAATTAAAAATAAACCGGGGCTTGAGTACAATACACTGAAATGCTCCCAGCTCTGACTCTCAGTGATTAACAAGCATTGCTACCCATGATGCACACTTAATATAAAGACCAGGGCATTCAAGGAAAGTTTCTGGACACCATTATCTTCTACTTACTGCCTATGCCCAGAAACAGCTCAAGAGAATGATACATTTGTCAAATCCAGGACTTCCCTTTATGGAGTAATAATTACTCTCAAAAATATCTCAATGCTCTAATAATTAAATATTAAAATAATAAGACATACCCTCTTTCCTTTGGGCTTACCCAGTCAAAATAATAAACCTGTAAAAGAAATTTCTCCTACACCTGCAGCAAAGAATATGAAAATACTAATTTAAAATTGTCAGGGTTGTAGTTATTTCTACACCTACCACAAATGTGTAGTAAAAGGGTAGGTTTTCAAAATTAATAATAAAATGACTTTTCTTGGTATAAAAAAATCTAGTAAAATGGACATATTGTGATAATATGCAAAGCACAGAAAACATTAGCAGGTTTGAGACAGGCCATTTTGAATGCTGGAAAATTGGCATCCTGGTTAAAAGCACCAACAAGGGTTAAGAAGAGGTAGGACATCTTTCATCTTCTCTCAGAGAGGCCTCTCTGGTCAGTTAGGTTGGAATATCCTAATTAAATATTTTAACATATAAAAGGAAGAATGTGAACCAGTTGGGGGCTTGGTCAGCAATAAAGTGTAGGAGAAAAGGGGCCATGGAGGAAGTGAGGATATGCCTCATCAAAGAGTGCCCATAGGGCGCCTGGGTGGCTCAGTTGGTTAAGCGTCTGCCTTCGGCTCAGGTCATGATCTCAGGGTCCTGGGATCGAGTCCTGCATTGGTCTCTGCTCTGCGGAGAGCCTGTTTCTCCCTCTCCCCCTGCTCTTCTCTCTGTCTCTGTCTCTGTCAAATAAATAAAATCTTTAAAAAAAAAAAAAAGAGTGCCCATAGAGTGGGAGCTTTGCCCAGGCGTTTGGCTAGACCATCATCAAGAGGTGGAAGACCATCATCAATAGAGGTGGATAGAGTCCTAGCTAATTCTCCCAAGTGTTCTGATCCTGTTTGCACTGTGCAGATGCATGCAGCAGGTTCTCTAACTTGAAGCCGTTCAAACAAATCCCATAACTGGCTAAGTAAAGCTCCCTTCCCATTAAGTTTCAGGGAGAATAAAGTCTCTTGGTATTAATTCTATCATTTGAAGCAAAGTTAGAGATGAAGAGTAAGTGTCATAATGTATGAAAGATAGAGTTAAGTACTGAGTGCTACCAAATTGCTTACTAAATGACATAAGACTGATCTATTCCTCTTGACTTCTGAGAAGATGGGAGAAAAAGTTTCCAGGACACAGTTCAGGAATGAACAACTGAGTGCAACAATTCACACCAAGGAAAACTCTGACAGGAGCCCAGCAGAAGTAAGATAAAGTGTTTCCCAATGAAAAGGGCGAAAAGGACATTAAAATATGGCCAGGATGGTCAGTGTTTGTTCTTTTTTTTTTTTTAAAGATTTTAGTTATTTATTTGAGAGAGAGAATGAGATAGAGAAAGAGAGCATGAGAGGGGGGAGGGTCAGAGGGTGAAACAGGCTCCCCACTGAGCAGTGAGCCCGATGCGGGACTCGATCCCGGGACTCCAGGATCATGACCTGAGACGAAGGCAGTGGCTTAACCAACTGAGCCACCCAGGCGCCCCAGGTCAGTGTTTGTTCTTAAGTGCTCTCGCAAGCAACATCCCTCATCTTCAGGTTACAGTTATCTCAGATCATGGTAAACCGTTTTCCCTCTAACAGGTTCAAAAGACTCACTTTGTCAGTATCCCAAAGCTGGATTTATCTTTCAGAGTAAGAGCACATCAGCTAAGTGTAGGGGAATATTTGCTTATTAATGTATTAAAATGAGAACTGTACCTGTGCTGTGGGCTGACAGCCTGAGCAACTCTCTCCCGGTAGACAGGGGAGCTAGTTCAATGTTTCAGCTCATTGATGGCTGTGTTATGGGGAATGCTTATGATGGAGAGCTGCATCCTCTCTCTCAATCCAGTAGCTACAGCACCTGCCATCCACCATGAGCTCCATTATGCAAGCAGGGACTCAGAGACAGTGTTTACACCACCTTGTTCATTTCTGAACAGTACATCATCATTGATTTCCCTCGTGTATTGAAGTATGCACACATACATGTTTTAATATATATGACTATGATAAGTCTTACTAAAAAATTATAACAAGATACACACACTTTCATGCTCACACACAGGAGTGTGCACACATGTGTGAGCAAACCTGGAGAGGCTGACAGAGAGAACCTAGCCCCATATTTCTTATCATGTCAAATGAGCCACACTTGGGTAATAATAGAGTCAAAATAATTCATATAGCTATGATCAAACATTTTGCACTAGATGTGTTCTTTTAATGTAATATTTATTAAGAACATATCATTCATTTGCAAGAAGAATGTCCACCTCAGATTTATATCTGAAAATTATTCTCTAATTTTACCAAGCATACTCTTCAAGCCCACAGTCATTATTCTGTGAATCTGGGAGAACTTTGTAATCTGCAACCTCTACAACACTACAAAAGACTAAATTCAGTCAAGAGGAAAGACGTATGAGAGTGGAAAAATAAGTCATCAGGCAAAAACGTTAATTTTCATGAATTTCAAAGCATAAAAATTAAAGGTCTCCTCTTGCAAAAGTCAAAGCAAAGGCTAAGAGTTAAAGTAAATGTAATAATACATTTTTATTATTCAGTAGGCTATGTATCACATATGAAACTGAAGAAAAGCCAATAGCAGTACATAAAATAACCAACTCAGAAAGGTGAGCTGTAGTTTTTTTGGAAATTAAATGGGGCCTCTACCCAGAATATCATCCTCATAAATTTGTGTTGTTAAAATCTGCCACAAAAGAGATATAACAAAAGTAGATCACCCAATTAAATGAAAATCCATGTGACATATATATTTCCAGATTTTTAAAAAAATTTTGACTTACTAATATTGTAAATTTTTTTATTATGTTATGTTAGTCACCATACAGTACATCATTTGTTTTTGATGTAGTGTTCCATGATTCATTGTGCATAATACTGTAATTTTTGATATGAGTCTTTACATCAACACCTGCATTTAAACAATATCTGGTTTGATTAAGTCCCCTTTGTGATGTGAGTTCACAGTGTTACAGTTTAAAACATCGTAGGATATTGTTAACTACCCTCATTGGTAATCACTTGTAGCACACACACTATAGCCACTTCTCTTTAACAGTGGGACAGAAAGGTCAAAACCAAAATAAATAAATAAATACATATAATTTATTAAGCAACGTCCCCAGACAAAGTCTTTATTAAAGTCACAACTGGTAATAAATGAGAATGATTAAGTTTGGGTGAGAGATAATGAGTTTGGTTCTGGATATGTTCACGCGGAAGGACCTGCGGGAGGTTTAGGAGAAGGTATCTAGTTGGAAGTTGGAGATAAAGACACAAACAAGAAGAGAGAAAAGGAATAAACTACATCAATCATAGCAAGTCTTTTTTTTTTCAAATTAAGAAACATGGTTATAAGGTTAAGTCTGCCATGCTTTTTTCTCTTCTGTAGACAGTATTCCAGAGGTTCCTAACCCACTCAAGTGACTGTGCATAACCCAATGGCAATGAAGCATTCCTTCCTTTGTGCTACTTCTGTGTCTTGCCCAAGTTTCATATTTTAATATACTGACTTACATTTCAATAACCATCTCTATAGTGAGTCCCAAAGGGAAGGTACCATGACTTATTCATTTTGGCACCCTGTACATAGTAGGTGTTTATTAATGGTTTTTGATTAAATTGCATGAGTTGAAAGAGATGTCAGCTCTGTTTCAGTTGGGTGTTGCAGCAATATGAGAAAAACATGATATGCCCACGGCTGAAAGAGACCTTAGAAAGATGTGAGTGGCAAAAGCAACTGTGAGAATCACTTCTGAAAAACTGTGCAGTGGACACACCCAGGCTCTTAATCTTAACAAAGACTAGCCTGGAGTGCCTGGGGGTGGCTCAGTTGGTTAAGCATCTGCCTTTGGCTCAGGTCATGATCTAGGGGTCTTGGGATCAAGTCCCACATTGGGCTCCCTGCTCAGTGGGGAGTCTGCTTCTCCCTCTCCCTCTGCTCCTCCCTCCCACTTGTTCTCTCTCTCTCTTAAAAAAAAAAAAAAAAAATGAAAAAGAAAGACAGACTAGCCCTGTACTAGGGAGGTGAGGTGATTTGCCCAAGGCTCACAGCCAATTAGAGTTGCTCATGATCTCATGGTGCTTCCTCCAGCTCTAAGGGTGTGGGGTAGAGAAGCCAGGCAGGACATAACAGGTACAAGTGTTTGATCATCTTTTTCATAGGGTCTGCATCAAAATGTGGCTTTCCTTATTGAAGGGTCTCAAAATATCAGACACCCTTACCATCAAAATAAGTACAAATGCACAATCTAAAAGCTAAGTAAAGGTTTCCAGTTTAGCCATGAGTTGCATTAAAGACAGAGAAAAGAAAACTTGACATTCTTCACAATATTCTTCTGGATATCCTGTGTGCTGTTTATGCAAAAAATGTTTTCAAACATGTCCCATACTGGGAGTAGACCAGCTTTCCAGAATGAAAGCTGCACATGCTGGACACTCACTTGTCTAGGCTTCTATGTACCTAGGGCATGATGCATATGACAGAATCATGACTAACAGGATCCAAAATAAAATCTTTTAGGGGATTTTGGTAGCATACTTCCCACTAACGGGCTGTATATGTGTGTGTGTGTGTGTGTGCACGCACGCGGGCACATGCGTGTGTTCGTATGAGAGAGAAAGAGACAGAGACAGAGAGAGACAATCCTCCTTGCCGTTCTGTGCAGTTTTGTTAGAAAGACCCCGCAGGGAAACATCTGACTACAAAGTCCAGCCCATTAAGGATGGCAGAGTGAAAAGTAAAGTGCCTAGCACCAGTGGGGCATAGAATTTGCCCAATCTGGAACCCCTTCCCTCCAGGCTTCTCAAGAGATGAAATAATAATGACAGTTTAAAATTCATTATTGTTTAAACTAGTGCTTGTCAAATATTCTGTGACCTGAAGCCAAAACTATTATAACTGACACAATCACCCATCTTAAGAATAACCACGATGAGGGGAGGTACGTTCCTCCATTCACTGAATGCATTTTCCCTTTCTATTGGGTGGATGACTTTCGTGACAGCACAGGCTAATCTTGCTTCCTACTTCTGAGTTCTCCTTATGTACTATTATCCTATCCTTTAGCCATGTGCTGGATCAAGCTGGGACTAGCCTCACAACAATTGTAAAAGTCTTTTTCTCAGAATCAGTTAGAGCTTCTCTTTCTAGGCACCCCGACCTCGTGGCCATCTGGTCATGCAACCTTTTCTGTATCTTTACCCTGCTGCAACACTATACCACAGCCAACAGCAAACGGAACAATGGCGGACAAATGCCCATTTTCATTGAACTAGCTCTTGTTTTTCTGCCAGTGCAGGGGCACAGCACAGAACTGGGAATTCCCTGCAATTATATGTGACCATATTTCCCTACAAATACACCTCTTTTCAGTGAAATGAAAGGCATTTTATCTTTTAAATAAATTGAAGGAAGAAGTTGGTCTTTGTGAAAGACTAATTGAAACCATGAGTCGAAGAGGGTTTGTTGTTATCGAATAAACATCAGTCATAAATTTTAATAGATTATGTTGTTTAATCCTACAATGGTAAACTGGACACTCAAATTTCTGAGATCTGAGGAGACACAAATAATTCTGTGCTCAACAATCAGAAAATGTAGTCTTCTCCAGAAAACATGGAAACCTTATAAAAACTGGCTACATAATAAACCATAATGCAAGTTTCTCAACAAATTTCCATGAATTAATCTCTCTGAATATACTGCAATTATATAGAAATCATTAAAAATCACCTGTGTGCACACATGTGCATATATATAAGATTTTTTAAAATCACTTTTAAATAGCACATGGACTAATGAAAATCACAATGGATGTTAAAATATTACTAAACAATAATGAAAATACATATAACAAAACTTGTGGGATGCAACTAAAGAGAACCATTAAGTGAATCAATAGTTTTAAATCCTATATTAAAAATAAAGAATAAGGGGCACCTGGTCAGTCGGTTAAGCGTCTGCCTTCAGTTCAGATTATGATCCTGGAGTCCTGGGATCAAGCCCCACATGGGGCTCCCTGCTTGGCAGAGAGCCTGCTTCTCTCCCTCTGTCCATCCCCCACTCATGCTCTCTCTGTCTCGCTCTCTCTCAAATACATAAATAAAATCTTTAAAAAATAAAAATAAAAAAAAAAAAAGAATAAAATATCAGTTGAGCATTCATCTTAGCAAGTAACAAAAAGAAAGAAAAAGTAAATACAAGTTTAAAAAAGGAAAAGATTCGGGGCGCCTGGGTGGCTCAGTCATTAAGCGTCTGCCTTCAGCTCAGGTCATGATCCCGGGGTCCTGGGATCGAGCCCCGCATCGGGCTCCCTGCTCCACGGGAAGCCTGCTTCTCCCTCTCCCTCTGCCCCTGCTTGTGTTCTCTCTCTCGCTGTGTCTCTCTGTCAAATAAATAAATAAAATCTTAAAAAAAATAAAAAAATAAAAAAGGAAAAGATTCTTATGATACAAAAATCAAAGGTGAAAAGGATTGGTGAGTCTAAGAACTTATTCTTTGAAAGATATATAATGTAGGGGGGGAGGAGCCAGATGGCGGAGGAGTAGGAGACCTGGATTTCGTCTCCTCTCAGGAATTCAGCTGGATAGGGATCAAACCATTCTGAACACCTACAAACTCAACAGGAGATCGAAGAAAGGAATAGCAACAACTCTCTGAACAGAAAAGCGACCACTTTCTGGAAGGTAGGACGTGCGGAGAAGTGAATCCGAGGCGATATTCGGGAGGA
>NC_138380.1:7511121-7512077 GCF_054177405.1 Leptonychotes weddellii
TCCATTTTATATGCTATTTCAAAGATCATAGATAGGCCTCAGGAATAATGAAAAAATAATTTACCAACTTAGGTAATTTTTTTTTAAATTATGATTTCTGCCCTCATGGCACGAACAGAGTAGAAGATCATAATATTGAGTGTCCTACGTGTGTTGACCTTGACTATATTTTTATGGACCATAAACATTGATATTGAAAACAGAGGTGATAAACCATCCACATTGCAATATTATTATAAAGACAGTGTCATTGTTGAACACACAAAAAAATTTTTTGATGTGATGCTCTCTTGCATCCTTTAGTAAGAATTAATACTCCTAAACGTGGATACAGTTCATGAGCATCCCTGGGTTGGCAATGGCAAATTGTACCTGTGAGTGTTGGAGATGGACCCAAGAATAGTAGATCACAAACACACTCAGGGTTAGATTTTCGTGAAACAAAACCAGTATTACCTGATAGATGCATGTTTGTCTGGTTGCCCCATATGCCCGTAACTTGCAAAATTAATGGCACTTAGATGTCAGTAAATATTTGCTTAAACAAATGGCAAAATGGCCATCTGAAGATTCCTGTTATTTTCTCAACACCATAAGTAACAAAACATTTCTGAGGATAAAAATTACATGCCGAGACGTCCTGCAATGTCAGAAAGAAGAAAAAAAATGTTGTGTTGCCTCATTGTCTTGGGAGTAGCAGTCTATATTCAAAAGCATTTTTACTAAATAACCATATTTATAAATGACATATTACTACTAGGTCAATACTCTTCTGGAGAGATTTAGTATCTTTTTAGGGTTGAAATTTCCAATTAGGGTGTAGTTGGTATATAGCAATATGAGAAAATACCATTTAAAAGTTCAGATTAACACTGGAAACAAACTGAGTGTTGTTGGAGTGGGGGGTGGGGTGGGAGGGATGGGGTGACTGGGTGATAGACACTGGGGAGGGTACA
>NC_138380.1:7512177-7517640 GCF_054177405.1 Leptonychotes weddellii
GTAGACAAATCTCTTCTGAGAACGATAAAAACAAAAATGAAGAAAGCTCAAATGGGGGCAAGATTTCAGATTCATCTAACATTGAGAAGTAATGAGACTGCCAGGAACAGCTTTATGCCAAAATTTTGGAAAACTTAGTGGAGTGGACAAAAATATATATTGTGATACCAGCTCTACAAAGAACCCGATGCCTAAATAGTCCTATAACCATTGTACCAACTGAATTGGTAATTAAAAGCCTTCTCACAAAAAAAGTCCCATATGATAGTATAGATGAATTTTACTCATCTTGCAAATTCTTTCTAATGTTATAGCAACAGTGAACAGGGGAGGAAGAAAGAAATGAACAATTCCCTCTCAACTCATTTTGTGGATATTGTAACTCTGATACTAAAATTTGTGACAGGGAGTGTATGAGAAAGGAAAATTCAAGACCAATCTTATGTAAGAACCCAAATCAAATATTAAGAAGATACACTTAAGAGAAAAAAAGTACTATAGAATGTTCATTTTTATTAATGTCAAGTAGATTATTCAGATCAATTACATAGCCGAATAAAAGAAAAAAAAAACTAAGATTACTTGAAAATGCATTTTTCAACACGGGGCTTGAATTGGCAACCCTGTGATCAACACCTGAGCTGAGATTAAGAGACAGGTGCATAACCCACTGAGCCACCCAGGCGCCCCTGACAATGCATATTTAAATATATAAACATGGGTTTTTTTGTTTTTTTTTTAAGACGAACCATGAGAGACTATGGACTCTGAGAAACAAACTGAGGGTGCTAGAGGGGAGGGGGGTGGGGGGATGGGTTAGCCTGGTGATGGGTATTAGAGAGGGCACATACTGCATGGAGCAAACAATGAATCATGGAACACTACATCAAAAACTAATGATGTAATGTATGGTGATTAACATAACATAATAATAAAAAATAATAAAAAAAAATAAAAACAAATAGAAAGTTTAACTTCTTCTTGGAAGTAAATTGCTAAAAGCCATTATTATTTTTAAAAAGGCTTGCAATGGTTAAGTATAAATTTGAAATCTGCCTCTGCATAATAAATGGACATTGATATTGCTCTACTGTATAACCCTGGACTTTCTTTGGTTTTTATCACATCCCTCCCCATATTTTTTTGTTTATTATTTGATATATTTTACACACATAAAACAATTTATATATTTCTCAATATGGAGATATATTTCTATGTAATGTTACTGATAATTGGCATGTATTATAGACTATTATGTATTACATACATTATATATAATAAAGGTCTATAAAATAAAAAAATAAAAAATAAAAAAATAAATATATAAACATGGGGTTGAAACCCACGATGACAGAAGTGAGGGCATTTGCTAATGCCAGCAAATCTGGACTTCATTTTGGCAAACTATGCAAATATGGGAGAGAAGTCAAGAACTCAAGCTTAACAAATTGTGGGGAATCAGACTGGAGCTACTCTGTACATTAAACTAGAGTCCTTCAAAATGTATACATCCAGGGTAAAGCTGAACTAAAATTTCACCTCTCATTCCCCACCCTCAGGGCACTTTGGGGAAGAATGCCTTGGTTCTGAGCAAAGGAGAGAAAAAAGAAAATAGTAAATATCCTTTATTAAGAAGTCTGGGTCATATGCTAACATGTGGATTAAGGTCCAGGAGCATCAAGCCATAAACCTGTCTAAAGATAATAACATAATGATTGTGACCTCAGGTGCCCAGAAGAATTCTTGGTGAAGGAAAGGAGATTCACCATACACTGGAAATGAGTCACACAAAAAATGAGGTCTGCAGAGTCAAAAAATAGTCAAATATTCAAGAAAGAGAATTAGAGCCAGCAGAAATAAAGTAGTAAATGATTCAGATACTGGGAGCATCAGCTACAGATTATAAAACCTTTTCAGACAAGCAAAACTCAAGGGACCCTAAGTACAGGAAATTCTAAAGGATTGAGCTTACTTTTGAAATGCTAGAAGCAACAGTGAGCAAAAAAATAGTAAATATACACAATATTGATAAATCTACACAAATATTAAATTATAAAACAGTAAGAAAATGATATCACACAGGAAATGCTGGTGAGGATATGGAGCAATAGGAATTCTCATTCATGGCTAGCGGGAATGCAAAATGGTGCGCCCACTTGAGAAGACAGTCTGGTGGTTTCTTACAAAAGTAAACATACTCTTACCATATGAGATCTAACAATCACACTCCTTGCTATTTATCAAAAGGAGCTGAAAACTTGTTATGTCCACATTAAAAATCTGCATATTATCTTTGTAAGAGTTTTATTCATAACTGCCGATACTTGGAAGCAACCACGATGTCCCTCAGTAGGTGAATGGATAAATAAGCTGTGGTCCATCCAGACAATGGAATGCTATTTAGTATTAAAAAAATGAGTTACCAAGACATAAAAAGACACGAGAGAAACTTAAACACATGTCCCTAAATGAAAGATGTCAATCTGAAAAGGCTGTATACTAATGGAAAAGGCAAAATTATAGAGACAGTAAAAAGATCAGTGGTTCCCAGGAGTTGGGGGAGGAGAGGGGTGAATGGGCAGAGGACTAATGAACATTGTTCTGAATTTCATAGTGTATAGTGTAAAAGGAAAACAGAATGAGGCAAGGAAGAATTAAATGTAATTCTCCACATAATATAGGAAGAAACTGAGGCCCTCTTAACATTAGAAAAAGGTAAGCATACAAAATGTCATAGCACTTTGATAATTCACATGTAATTACATGTATGTAATTATATATGAGTAAATATATAATTATATATAAAAACATATATATATATATAATTTTCCAACTGTTCAATATGTACATGGAAATAATGAAACTAGCAAAATTTGGAAAGATTACATGACACTCATTTCCAATTACACTTATTATTCAAGTGCTTCAGGTCTTAATCTACATTTTTTTCCACAGCATATAGAATAGCTAATGTAAGACAATGGAAGACAACACAATTTGATTATTTGACAACAGAGAATACCCATACACTCTGTTAACCAAAAGGGAAAGCAAAACTACTAAAATCCTATTTGTTTCCTACAAGTGTGTCTCTTTTTCAGTGAAATTCTACAAATTATTACATAAATTGAAGAAAGTAGGGATCAAACTAGCATATATCGGCTGCTGGCAGAAATGAGCCAGGTCTGTATAATGGGGAAAAAAAGCTTAAAGATTCATGTGGTTTCAATGTCAGAGAAGGCAAATCCAAGGTGAAACCAACTCTGAAACTGCACATGCTAGAGGCAGTTTTGAGAAAGTTGGCATTGGAAAACTGAGCCTAAGTACAGATGAAGAATTACTGGCACACTGACTTTTTTGCATATTTCCCTGAAACTCTATGGACACTCTAAAATAAAATGGAGATGTTAGTAGAAAATAGAAAACCAATGGACAGGCCACTGGACTGGAAATGGACGGTCTAAGACCAGTATGTGCCTTAACAAATGATCTACCAAGGGGCGCCTGGGTGGCTCAGTTGGTTAAGCACCCGACTTTCTTGGTTTCTGCTCAGGTCATGATCTCAGGGTCCTGAGATTGAGGTCTGCGTTAGGTTCTGTGCTCAGCGCAGAGTCTGCTTGAGATTCTCTGCCTCTCCCTGCCCCTTTGTCCCTCCCCCTGCTCACAATGCTCGCTCTCTAAAATACGTAAATAAATAAAATCTTTTTAAAAAAATGATCTATCAAAGTCAGTAGCAGCTAAGTCACAGAAGTCAACAGAGATTCATGAATTTCAAGCGCAAACAGAACAACAAAAACATCTTTGAAGAAGAGTGTGGTATAAGAAAAACCAAAGTGCAACCATAAAAAAAATTGCAAATGGTCATTAAACTGTGTAACTTTCCTCATATGTTGTGGTGATATGGTCACATTTAAAAATGAGCCTACTACTAAAATAAGTAGTGATAACACCAGGAGTAAAGAACATTCGGTGTTTCCTTAGGCAATGTGGCAGTTTTGTTACAGCTGCAAAAAGTTCAATGCTTTTCCTGTTGGAGAGCTATGGTCTGTTCCTTCCCCTGGGTTCTGGGCGGCCTTACGATTGTTATGACCAACAGAGCATGGGGGAAGTGACGCTCACTCATGGAGCCCCACACTGACCACCTGAGGCTGCCTGGCTGGAGGGGTCCCATGTGGGAGTTCTGGCCTGTGGTGTCAGCTGAACACATCCTTCACCTATGCCAGCCCAGGTCCCAGGTGAAGAAGCTGGCAGATGATTCCAGTTCCCAGAATTTGAGTTACTTCTCAGCTATCTGAGTCATGCCAGCTTAGCCTCAGACATGATGGAGCGGAGACATCCCTGCTGAATTCCTGACTCACTGATTGCTTAAAAAAAAAAAAAGGTGATTCTCTTGATTCCCTTACCCAGTAAGTTTTGTGGTTGTTTATTACCCGGGTGATAATGTAACTAGAACAGGAAACAAGGTACTAAATGATGAAATTAACTTATGATAATATACTATTAATGAGAAGATAAAGCATACTTATTATGTAAGGAAGTATGATTTAAGAGTTAAATTATACAGGGTATAGAGTGCATTTCTAGAAATCCCTGGGTAAACAAGAACAAAATAGGTGGATCAAATAATGGAGTACATTGATGAAAATGGAAAGCACACACACAAAACCACATAGAATAACCTAGCATTAAATTATTAGTGTTCACATTAGTGTTCATATAGCAAGAGCCCTTAAAATTCATGATTGTTAGAAAATCATGGACTCTGTTATTTTTTATAATAGATGAAAAATATCAGGAGCTCAAAAAGATCCTGCATATTAAATTTTAAAAAGATTCACAATTACCTTCTAAATTGATTCTGTGTTGCTCTAGTCCTTAGAATTTCAGGGTCTTTGCTTGATCTTCCCTGGTTTCCAGATTAGTTCTGCTTTTTAAATTTATTATTTTTAAAACTACAAATACCAGCACTTTGACTTTCCACAACTTCAGTCTTTATCTCTGTGAGCTCTCTCACCCTTTCTTATTTGGCATAAAGAACCTTTGAACCTTGATTTGGGCTCCCTGACTCTCAGTTGGAAAGCCTTCCTAATGATGAGTTCAACCTCCCAGTACTGTCCAAGAAAACCACTTATCTTCTTTGACCCCTTCCACTCCCACCTACCCTCTTTTTTTCCATAGGATTCTGTTAACTCAGCCCTAATTTTATCCCTACTTATTTCATTTTTGGGGGATAGCTGAGAATTCATTGAAGCTTCCAGTTATTACAGACATTTGATAAAGATCCACAAACAGTGATCATGGAGACAGTAGAAGAACTACAGTATGATATCTACATTCTTTCTTCTCATGCCTGATAAGGTAATCTGGTAAATTGAAAAATATGTGGAAAATAGACTACTTTATAGGGAGAGGTTTTAGGCAATAGAAGTAGAAGTGAAGGAAGAAAATCACCTGATGATCTCA
>NC_138380.1:7517740-7564090 GCF_054177405.1 Leptonychotes weddellii
AGGATGGGTTAGCCTGGTGATGGGTATTAAAGAGGGCACGTTCTGCATGGAGCACTGGGTGTTATGCACAAACAATGAATCATGGAACACTACACCTAAAACTAATGATGTAATGTATGGTGATTAACATAACAATAAAAATTAAAAAAAAATATCTCACATCTTTAAAGACAAGGACTGTCACGGTCAACATCCTGTTGGAGAAGGAATTGAAAGTCACATTCCACATATGTAAGTCAGAGAAGAAATTTGAGAAGGGAAAAATCATAAATTAAGACCACAACATTCCACTTTAGAAGATGAATGACAGTGAGGGCATTGAAATCTAATAAAAATAATTCAATTACTAATTAAGTGCCAAGATACAGACTAGATATCATTGCTGAACCACAAGAATGAGGACACAGGACTGAAGCTAAGAAGTCGTATATAAGAGTTCACAAAGATGTTAAATGAATGTATGAACATGCATAAATAAACTAGGTCAAAGGCTCTAAAGTCATTTATGCATGAGCTGTTTTGAATATTGGTGGTGCATCTCAATATTCTACAATATGTCTTTAATATATAGTTGTACCAAGCAATCATTTAGGGTCTGAGAATATGGAAGTCAACAAAATAGACCCAAATCCCTGAACTTTAAGAGTTTTCATTTGAGTTCAGGAGACAGACAATAAGCAAACAAAGAGCATATTATATTAGGAAAGATAAAAGTTTTAGATAAAGACATAATTCAATAGGCAAAGAAGAGGTAGGAAGTAGAGGTGTGGGAAGGATGAGTTGTTTCCACTTTAAATAGGACAGTCAGGGAGAGCCTCATCAAGAAGGTGACGTTTGGATAAAGACTTGAAGAAGAAACAGATGGCCATATAGACAAGCACAAGAGCATTCCAGGTGGAGGGAACAGCAAATGCAAAAACCTGGGGCAACACTGTTCTTAACATGCTGAAGGAAGAGTGCTGCTGAATTATAGACAATGAGGGGAAAGAAGGCTACTACTTTGTCAGAGCATAAAGTTAAAGTCCTGTATGACTCACACTGCCATTCACCATCCACCCTTTACATTAATTAAAACAGATGTCATAATTTACACACAAAAACTATAGATTTTTTTCAAATTGCATTAAATAGACTGCAACCTATTATTCAGATGTGCTTATTCAATGAGGATAATGAGGGTTTGCTCCATAGGAGGAACTGAAGGGTGATATGATCACTGGTGATATGGTAAAAACAAAAACAAAAACAAAAAACCTAACACATCTGCATGACGGAAAAAGATTTATTTATGGGTAGGAGGAAAACAGAACCACCAAAACCAGGTTTGTTTAAAAAGAACCAGTTGATTTTTCAAGCATGTTCAAAGTTTTCACAAATATCCATTTTTATGGCAATAGGACCTATTTATGAGGGCCCTTAATGGGTAAATATAACTTGCCTAGTTTAACTAGAAAACTAGAAAAAAAGCCCTTACTTGAAAACCAGGATTTTATTTTGGGGAAAATTCTATTTTTCAAGTATATTTACCCTTAGGTGCCTTCATTTCCTAATTTTTTAAACAATAATGTTTTGAGAAAGTTGTTAATATCTAATTTATTACATAAATCACTCTGGAGCCTTTTGTAGAAAGAAAACACCCAAGTGCTAAGTGTTATTTTTGTTATTGTGTATAAAGTTTGGAATAAATGTAGACACAACAGCAGGTGTAAATCTGCTTTACGTTTTTCATTCTCAACAACATTCACACAGCAGGCAACTGGTTAAGTATCTCTCAGGGGTCTTTAAAATGAAAGTAGAAGTTTTATTAACTCACTTCCCACTTTCTGACTAAAAAAGAGAAATCCTGAAATTCAGTAAGTATGTAACAGTCTGAAGCTCTAAAAGGAGGAAATTACAACAAAGAGTGTCAACTAGTCAGTATCTTATGGGAAGTTGATTGGAAATCTGATAGGTGAGACCATAAAACAAGATTTGTGCCCAGGAAAGTAAACGATGATGGGGAAAGAGTAAAGCTCTTGTTGACCCATTTAGTCAACAGGTGCTAATTAAAGAACAGAAGATGAAAAAAACCAAAACATCATCTGGAATCACTAAGCTGGAAGGAGAAAAGACAAATAATTGCATAAACATTTATTCATCTCAGTACTGATTGCAGCTGGTTCTAGGATCAAAGGACTCCCATCACCCGAGGTCCCCGCTGAGGCTTCCCATGAGCAGAAGAAAGAGCCTCCAGCCAGTGAGGGAAATGATTGCTGACAGTTCACTCTCACGTGAACCCTGGCCTTAGGGATAGGGTTCTGGCCCTACAGCTGGGCTCAGCTGTTTCAGGACCCAATCCAGACTGAGGAATGCAGATGTCAAGAAAAGGGAAGTGACGCTTCCTCATCCTGAGCAAGGTGTCTGTAGTCAGACCATGAACCATGAGGTAACTTGCCAGCTCTTCAACGGGCGGCCTGGTAACAACGAGGGGACCCACACAGGGGGTAAGAGAGCTCACAGGACTTTTACGAGGACTTATGGAGCTAATCCATGGAAATAACATATAAGAATATTAGCTGCTGTAGTCATTGAACATGGCAGATTTTGATGACAATGTTACTACAATCAGGAAAGTGGAGGTCAGAAAAGACAAGGGTATAATTGCAAATGGTATCAGGTGAGCTCGCATACAGAAGACAACTCTCAGGATGTCACAGCTAACTGGCTGTCACTCAGTCTTAGCCTGGTCTTATTTGTCAGTAAAACTTTGGGACACAGCCTTAAGTAAGGAGGCGGAGAGTTTCACTAATTTTGAATAAGGAAGATAAAATAAAGATTACTTCCATTTCATTAAAATACCAATTCAAATTAGGAAATTATGCTCCTCTTCATGAAAAGTGTTCATCAATCGCTCATGTGCACATTAGATTAATGTGCAAAGAGTTTCTTCATTAAACAATTATTTCTTGTAATTATACTATGAATATGGCACTTGATTAGACTACAGTGATGTTTGTTATCTCATAAAGCTTCAATAGTGGTAGGTGAGAGGGGACTTCCCTAAAATAGACTAAATGTGAAGTACAAAATGCTAAGTGCTGTAAGACAATTATGACTTATAGTATGCGACTTTACATGAGGGGCTAACTGATATGCAGAGCAAATTAAAAGGACTGAAGTTTGGGGCTTCAATAATGCAGTCCCATCAGTGAAGTTTAAGTAAATATCATTCGTAGACTCATGTCATCTATGGTATTAAGCTGTGCAAAGTGAATGACTGCACACATCACTATTACTTACCATGCCACTGGATAACAATTATATTCATTAATACTGTCTAACTTAAGTGATTTTTTTCCATGTGGGAAAACATACTTTTGCCCTTGAAACAGAATAATTCACTAACAGGCAATATAAATTAACAATGAGAATTCTACCATGGCCACAGATCTCCTGTTTTTGAGAGAGAGGCCACAGAATCAAACTATTTGAATGTGCCAATACCATAAAGTATAGCACCAACTGGGTATTTACTCCTGTATACAGTTCATAAAGTCCCTGAACAACTTCTAAAAATTGCAGAGCTAGTCTAAATTTTTCTTAAAGCAAAGACCTTTGACTTGACAATGAATAAAATGGAAACAATATTTATTTAATATATCATTTAAATACCAACTGTGATTAGGTTTAGAGGGGGAAAAAACTATCTTAACAAGGGCAGTTAATTAAAATTATGACTTAGATGAAATGTACATTATTAGTCCGGAGGGAAGCAAGATCCTCTGCTATATCTCAAAAGTACTTAAGTACACTTGACACAGAGCATGGTATTATAAATTATTTCCATTTATATTACATTATAGTCATTGTGGGCAAAGTAATTGCACACTTGCTGAATTGCTTTTGCATAAAACCAACATTATCATCATGGTACATATTGTATACATATTTCAAATGTCTTGATTTTTCTTGGACCATGTCAGTCATGAAATATCTGAGAGCCGAGGAATCTGGGGATAAAATATCATAAATTAATTTAAAGCAACAGGTAGACCAGGAGACCTTTGCTGATGTTATTTATTCATTTCTTTTACCAGCTGATTGATTTGAAGCAAAACAGTCTGTTATTAATCATTGAAGAACTGGCACATTTTTATTTAGTGAACACAATACAACATCTTTAAAAGGGACTTATTCATGACCATTGAAAGACTTGTACCTTAAATCACGTGTTGCCTAATCACTTGCCTATTTGCCCTTAATTTATAGAACTCCTTGTCTTGGGGAATCAGATTTATACAGTCCTTATCTACTTTTTAGCTACCACTGAAGATTTAGCTTTGAAGTTTTTGTTTTAATAATTCTTTGTGATAGAACACTCTGAGGTGCTTGCCTGGAGGTCTAGTGCATCAATGCAAATTACTGGATAATTGATTTATAAAAGAGGGGGCAAAAGCATGAGTTTAGAAACTGATGAATTAAGGTAAGCTTGCTTGGCAACGTACACCTTATTAGTTAGAAATTTTGTCTATAATAAATATACATTTAATACTTTTCTCCAGAAAGATAAGTTAATTACAGAAATACAAGGGAGCATTGCTATATGTAATAAATACAGGTAGACATTATATATTGCTTAACAATAATTCATAGTCATCTGAACTTTGTAGCAGCTGTTGTGAAATTTTCGGATTGTTCTAATGGCTAGTTTTCCCCTCCCTTCCTTCCTTCTTCTCTTCTGTTCTTTTCCATAAATTATGCATTGTTTTAAGAATACTCTAAGAGCTAGTTATATGAAAAAGAAATAAGAATTAGTCCACAGTTTAAAGAAGCCATGATCTGTACTTATTATATTTAGGAACTATTACAATATATGTAAGATTAATACATTTAAATGTTTTTATAAATCACTTATTTTCCACATCACTAAGGCAGTTCTCAAAACATAAAGCGATAAACTACTATACATCAGTCCCAATATATTAAAGGAGCACTTTGGAACTTAACAACAATAACTTGGACCTAACCAAATAAATAGGAAAACACTGCAAACAAGAAAAAGCTTTTGATACAGAGGGAAGGTTGACAGATAACCACTGACTCAAAAGATAGATTGCTCAAATACACTGGATTTAATGGAGTGTGCTGATTGGTAGCAATGTTCCTTACCTTGTATGAGGAAAAAAAATTTATCTTAGCAAAAACAAAAGCCACTTGAAGATTATCATATTTGTTATTTGTGGATGGTTTTCTAAAGTAGAAGGATTTATTAGTATAGTCAAAACTTTATACATTCAAGAGTATTTTTTAGGTGCTATAAAGTAATTTGGCCCAGGCACACTGGCCAAGGACAAATATTTTTTTATTTTTAATGCAGGGTTTTACAAACCCGGTTTTTAAAGCCACAGCAAAAACGGTGCTTAGTTTAAGTCTGATGTTTGAAATGTATCATCTACCTACTGAATGCATATTTTATATCAATAATATAGTATTGTTAAGTCAGCACTAAAGAGAAGAAACAAATGCCCAGCTGTAGAAAAACTTTTGACTTCACAAATGTCAGGAAAAACAGGCTGAATCATACACATGTACACAGATGAGATTAAAGAACCAGAGAACAAGGATTCTGATGTTATTAATTTTATTTTGATACATAGAATTTTGCCTTACTAAATTGAATGTTGAATTTTAATCAATCTTTTTTAAAAATCTTGCATTATTTGTGGGAAATGGGTACTATAAAGTATATAAAAGTATAATTACCAATATCCATGATACATCTTGAGGGGAATAATATGGAACCATAAATAAAAAGAAATTAAATTAGTATAACATAAATGAGTCATTTCACTTTGAGAATCATTATATTCTATTGCATGCAAAATTATAAATGCTGCATTATTTTCATATCAGAAAGGAGAAACAGTAAAGGTACTTAAGAATTCTATTCAAAATCATATTTACTTGTAAGTGAAGGGAATTAAGAGTACACTTATCATGATGAGCACTGAGTAATGTGCAGAATTGCTGAATCACTATATTGTATACCTGAAACTAATATAACACTGTATGTTAATTATATTGGAATTATTTTTTTTAAAGAACAGGTCATATTTTCTTGTTTTATTCAAGTTTTTAGAAATATATTGATTGTGAATAAATTAAAAGATGCTTTAATTTACATCACTTATTTCTATAGCACCTCTCCCATTCTCTTTTTTTTTTTTTTTTATTTGAGAGAGAGAGAATGAGAGAGAGCACATGAGAGGGGTTAGGGTCAGAGGGAGAAGCAGACTCCCTGCTGAGCAGGGAGCCCGATGCGGGACTCGATCCAGGGACTCCAGGATCATGACCTGAGCCGAAGGCAGTCGCTTAACCAACTGAGCCACCCAGGCGCCCTCCCGTTCTCATTTTTAACATCCATAGTCAAGGCAAAGGACTCTACTCTTGCAAATGAATATCCTACATATTATAAACATAACTGGAACTATGATGTTATAATTTGCTAACTTGCTAATTACATTTATGTAAACATATTTCAAACACTAAAAGCTTAGGCATGTGAGATACTTTTTCCCCACATGGTTGTCATAACAACGAATTAGTTGGCAGACCATGGAGTGGTGGTGTGGACAGGGAAGATCAGAGGGCTGTCCTTTTTCAACCACTTGAGTATGTCTGCAAGGATGTCTATGTTTTAATGTGCTATAACTTACTAATGTTTTCTGACTTTAAATTCACCAAAAGTTGGGATGGTACATGTGTTCTCAGGTAGGTTGAAAACCATTAAAATGATCGTATCTGCTCTGAGTGCCAAAAGCAGTTAGGCAGATGAAAAATCAAAAAAGAGAATATCTGGGCTCTACCATCTTCTCTGATTTTATAAACAATTTAAACTTTTGGAATTACCAATTTCCTCATTTAAATTGGAATATTATCATATTGGTTCCATCTACCTCATAAAGTTATTATGAGATCCAATTATCATAATGTTGATGAAAAGCACCGTACAAAATACCAGGCATTTATGTCATTAGCATTAGGATAAAAACAAAATCCTATGCAAGGAAAATACTTTTTAACTCATGAAAAGTTCATCTTTAAGGTTGAAAAACCTCAGAAGTAGCTTTATTCACTTTTGTTTTTCAGGAAATTCAGGTAACTTCGTATTTAAATTGCCTAAAATGTCTTTCAGTTATTTTGAGATTTCTTATTATTTTCAGTGGTCCTTGCATTAGTGAGGAATTCTTAGGATACAAGTTAGGGAACACTCTGACTCCCAATGGGCTTAACACTAAGAACACTTATCATCTTTATCATCTCACATAATAAAAAACATAGAGGTCTGGTGATCTCAGGGACCTATCCATTATCATATGGAATCCCAGTTCTGTGCAAACCCTCACTCTTCTTACCTTCAGTGTGTTTTTGCCCTAATATAGGCTCTTTTTTAGGGTTACAGACAATGAATTGATCAAGACTGGCTCTTTAATATCTTTCTCATCCACTCACCAGCAAGAGGAAAAGAATCTCCATGATAGGCTCATACTGATTATTTAACATGGAACAGTCACCTTTATTTTTGTAGAAAAGGACAAATCATTTGTTGATCATCACCTTATGAAAACAGAACAGGTTCAGTTTTTGACCCTAGTGCCTTAACTCTGTTGAAAGTTCCTTCCAACACTTCCTCTTTGGATCACATATATAAGTAGAGTTTCTGTTGTGTTGCTTACATGCTGTTCACCCCTAAACCAGTTGTATTTTGTCCAAACTGTCTTGTTACACTAATAAAATTTAATGATCAGTTACTGAAATAATACTAAGTCATAAAAGCAGTCATCTGTTATAACATATTAAATACATCCAGGGGTACTAAAATATTACCTCCTACTACATTTTTTATTCCATACATGTACTTATATGTGCTCCCTATATTTTATCTTCCCTAATCAAACATAGTATTCTGGTCTTGTTTATTCTTTTATTTTCTTCTTTCATTAATTTTTCATGCAAGGATGTTTATTATGCACCAACTATATGTACAGATACCACTCAATATTGTGGGCAATTAAAACAATTTGCTTTCATCAATAATAATGGTAATTAAGAAGAATATAAGTGCACATTAGATTGAGGTAAATTCAAGATTTCATGATTTATTTATAAAATAAGTAATGTAGGCAATAAACTTTTTTGAAGTTCATGAAAGGAATAAGGAGTTATGAATTAAAATAAATATGGAAGATATGTAAGAGGTGAAGGCCCAGGACTTAAACCTGAGATAGGTTCTGCATGGTTGGAGGAAGCATTCTTTACTACTACTTAGTAAAATGTACTCTAAGTGCTATAGTTTTATCTCTTTTACTAGACTATAAGCTCCTCCATATAAGAAATTGTGTTTTCTTCATTTTTACATCCTCAGTGCCTAGTATTTTTATTCACAGAAATATGATAAATGGATAAATGAGCGAATGAATGAATGATTTACAGTAGGACAGTAGTGAATACAATTAAGTAAAGTAGGAATAAGAATAACATGTTCGAGAACAAGTGATAAAATCAACATGACTTCAATGGGGCAAACGAGAAGTTTAAAAGACACATTTGGAAAAGACTATGCAGCATTTCCAATAGGTCAATCTAGGAAGTTTAACATCTATTTTGCAAGCTGTGGTAGTCCCTGTGGTTTCTGAACTGGGATTAACATGATGAAATACATTTTATATCTTAATATCCCTTAATTCTTCCCCACATTTATACAGCTCATTTTTATATGGGTTGCCAGATCCTCTTTTCATTTAAACTAATTTATCTGAAGGGCAGTGACTGATGTACATGACTTGAGGGTGGTCGAGGGTGACAATAGGGAGGAATAAACTTTGAAGCTTGGGAATTCTCAGTTATGGGACAGAGGTGAAAGTAAATCTGGAACTTGATTTACCAAGTCATATCCAGTCCTCAACTCTAGAATATAGTTTCTGTGACTATCATGAAAACATGTCCGCCAAGAATTTAGACATTAATGGGTAGAAAATTAACCCATGAATTATTAGAGATTATTAATGGAGTAAGCCTGAGCCTCAGTATATAAAAGTGGATAAAACTTTGGAGAAGATTCATGGTGCTTAAAGGTCCCTCCTCTTCCCAGCTGTAATCTTAGTTTCTCCTTATAGATTTACTATGTGATACTCCTGCAACTCTCCTTAAATTCAAATGTGGAGATTTGGTGCTACATTTAAATGGAATTCCAAAATAAGATGGACAATTTGAATACAGTTCATCTGCACTAACTTTGCTGAAGGAAGAGAAAAGGTAGAAAGCATATATTGTCTTTAATGAGGCAGAGAGAACTATCACTGACCAACTTTTTTGAACATCACTTTTTAAGTAGGCACCTTATCTTTAGCAAACATATGTTAGCCAGGCATTTTAACCAAGGAAATAGTCTTGGGAGTTGAGTGAAAACTGCCACGTTTTGCATAAATTGAATACATAACATTCACTTCACAAGCTCTTAAAAAAAAAAAAACAGTAAAAGAAGATACCTACATATATTTGTTCCAAATAAGGAAGCAAAATGTTGATGTAGGAACATTCACTTCATAATCACCTATGTGTAACTAAAGAATCCCATTTTCAGTCAATTAACTACAAAGGAAATTTATGTAAGCTTTTATATAAAGTCATAAAACTATCTTATTAAAACAGATTTAGACAATTTTTTTGCTGTCAAACAAATATAAATAAAAGTAAAAATGACAAAACTGTATGGAAATATACCATCCACTCAGAATATACCAGTTTTCACTGTTATCAGTTTTATAATTAAATGTAAATACGATGCCTCACTGGGAAGTTTCAGGATGTATTCTAAATGCTGGCTCACGAATCCACAGCATATCCTTATATCTTATATAGATGCCGAGTAATGTATATAAAAACAAACATATAAAACTGGAAAAGATACATACTTTTCCTGACTATTTACTATAATAATAACCTGGGTCTTTAGATAATGAGCAAGTGTAATTACAGTTACAAAATACTAAGCTACATGGCCCATATACAGAGAAGATTTGTAGGGTTACATTCTTTCAACCACATAATCCTCACTGAGAGATCGACAGAAGAATCAGATGTTACGTGAAATATTTGTATCCTGTACGTAGGTTTACTAAAAGATATTTTCCCTTAGTTTTCAGAAATATTAATAGTAAGAAGAATAGAGCAGAGTGATGCATTTTTTAAAAACTTTACAGAAATAAAACGAGTAAAAGTTAATTTTGCACACATTAATAAAAACAGGTTCATGAAGTGCACAATCACTTGTGTAATGATGAAGTGCCTACAGCAGATTCATCACAGGGTTTCACCCTTTGTGTATGAAGAACTGTTTGTTTTTTTGAAGATTTTATTTATTTATTTTAGAGAGGGGGAAGGGGCAGAGAGAGCCAGAGAGAGAGAGCTTAAGCAGGCTCCACACCCAGCATAGAGACTGATGCGGGGCTGGATCCCACCACCCTGAGATCACAACCTGAGCCGAATCAAGAGTTGGACCTTTAACTGACTGAGCCACCCAGGTGCCCCTGTGTGAAAAACTTTTAGCAGCACATTTCATATACACCTTTCAAATCATTCAGCTCGCTTAATATTCCTGTGTCACACAAGCCTCTCTGAAAAGCAGTAATAACAATAGCCTAGAGCAAAACTGTTAGGCAGTTAAGATCTGTCTTTTGAGTTCTAAATATTTTTTTTTTATTCTAAATGTTATCACTGCCTAATCAAGTAGCTCAATTTATTCTCTAAGCTCTTGGTCGAGATAAGATGCAAAGGACTGACTTAAATGTTTTTAGATGTTATTATTCACTGCACCCCACCTGCATTTTAATGGCATTTAGAGTCTTGATCTAAAATTATGGAGCTACACAGGCGGAATCTGGGGTGACGGTCAGTAAGTGGGAGAAAATGTGGTGAGACAGCAGGACCGCTTCAAGATTCTAAATTGCCATCACCCGTGACAGTGGGTCCTGCGGATTCAGTGAACCAGAGTGGAATAGGCATGGGCTTTAGAACCAGGAAGTCTTGGGGCTCAATCTCACCTCGGACACTTTCTAGCTATGATACCTTTGCAAAGTCACCCAACCCCCCTCAGCCTCGGTGAACTATCTGTAAGGTGTGAACAGCAGTGTTGATTTGGCGAGTGAAAAAGAGAACATGAAACACAACCTGATACTCTGCCTGGCCCCTAACAGGTGACACATCATTAATTATCTGCACTCTTTCATCTCTATGACTGGTCCTGATCATTAAATTTAGCCACGTTCGAAGCGCAGGGCTACACACCGGGGTTTGTAGTTTCGATGCCCTCATTTATATGCTCCCAGGGATACGGAGACCCACATTCTACATGAGGACGGCAAGGATAGAATTGAGCTAGTGCATGGGAATGATCACCCTGTCATCCAGCCTTCTGCTGAAAAAGAGAGAAGAGGGCTCAAAATCAGGGTTATCATTCAACCACTGAGTGACTTGGGGAATACAAACCCATTCATAAAAGTAAAACCTTATATTCACAATATTAGAACTAATTTAACACTTAGTAAAGTACTTGGTGTATTTCAGAGCAACAAATTAATGTGAGGAAATAAAAGTAAATACAGGCCTTTTCAAGTGTACCAGGATGTGCCCAAAGTAAAATTAAATATTAAAATGAGGCTCTGAGATAGTACGCAATTCGTCTTTTTATCCACATATTCTACTTGCAAAGCCATATCTTATTGCCTGGGGAAAACACAGAGCTTTATGGAGAAAAAAATGGCCAATTTCTTTCTCACTGCTAACATCACTACATCTTCTTTAAAAGGCAAGCTACTCATTATAATTACATGTCACGAATAATATATTTAGCACGAGACTAAGATTATGGCTAGGATAACTATATTTCATATTGGAAAAACCACTTAAAGCTGTATTTTATTGTTGCTTATGCAGTGAATAAAGTGCTCTGTTTTACCTTTTTTCTTAGTTGAACTGCTTACGATTTAGAAAATGTGTGGGCTCATAGTTGGCATAATTTTATCCTTGCTTAAAAGTTCAATGCAATTCAACAAACATGTATTGATTGCCTATTCTCCGTACAAGGTTTGGCATTGTTAATCAGTAGACAAATCAAAGATGCATAAGGCTCCAACAGATTAGAAAGGGAGACAGATGTGTATATTATTAACATAGAAAATGTCATGGTCAGTGCAGAAAGTGAGATATAAACAAAAAAAAGAATTCAGTGGAGGGGCTCTGCAATTAATGAAATGTTTCTCAACTTTGGGAGTACCCTTAGTTTTCCTGCGTGTTTTCCTTTCCTTTCTTTTTATTATTTCGTTTTGGAAGGTCAACATCCATTAGTGGTTTTTAATGTTGCATTTCATTACTGTTTGTAGTAGCTTTCATTTTAGATTGTCTCTTTTTGTTTCTATTGCTCTCAGGTAAACAAGTTATTTGTATTACATTATCCCACCCGAGGTAAATCCTGAGACCTAATTTTGTCCTTGGATGAGCACAATTGAAATTGCTATGGGTTTTACTGAATTGGTGCTCTGAAGTAAATATGTTTCATCTGTAACCACATCTAAGGACAGAATCATCTTTAAAAAACAATACAAATATGCAAACATTTGTGACATTAACTGGGTGCTGGCTGCAAAATCAGATAAACTATGTGAAATTATCTTGAAAAGGATAAAAAGCAGATGGATGTAATATAACATTATTATCATTAAAGGGAAATGAGAGATCATGAACAAATGCTTCCATAGCACACACTCATTTACTGATGGATATTTCTCTTTGTTCAAACAAAACTCAAAGAGACCAATCTTTAAATTATATAAAATAAAAGCCTAATAAGCCAAATAGTGCATGTTTAATTATCATAATTTACACTCCACTCTTACTGCATGGAATCCAACTTTATGTAACCCAACTTTTAGGATGACTAAACATTTCTTATCCTTAACTGTGATCTGGTAGTGTGTGTGTGTGTGTGTGTGTGTGTGTGTGTGTGTGTGTGTGTGTGTGTGTGTGTGTGTGAACCTACATCAGGATCTGGCTAGGTTTGGGGACAGGGCTGCTCAATTAAAAAGAAGACATTCATCAGATGACGCTGATGAGGAACTTGCTAAGTAGTCTTAAACAGATTCACATTGCTAGTGATAGGTAGCTCCTATCATATAGTTTCTGATTCTGAAACCTCGTACTCCTGAATACTAACTACACTTAACACCTTCAGTATGTGCAACTATGGAAAAAGTTCCTGAGACATTCATTCAACTTCTCAGACAATTCCATGTTTAACCCATTCATTCCTTCTGTGAACAGTTTTGCAAGACAGCCACTGAGCAAATACTGTCCCCAGAGAGCAAAGCAATATATACCCCACACTGGAAGAGACAGGCATGTGTACAGTTAGTCTAGAGGAGTAGAACACATATGTTGATAGGAATAGGAACAAATTTTTAAACAAACATAAAGTAAGGAGCACCTAACACTGGAGGCTTAGGGGAATGGGGGGGAGAAAGGTCTTGTGCATGTCGGGCATTTAAACTGGACCTCAAGGAAGGAGGCCACTCCAGGCAGAGAAAACAGTATTTACAGAACAGCAGGAAAAGAGAGCGATTTATTTTGTTGTAGCTGGACCATCAAAATATGGAGGAAGTTTTGGGAAAATAAGTGTAAAATGATAGCTTAAATTTTATCCAAATTTAAATATTTGAAAGAAAATGAGCAATTACCATTTTTTGTTACAATGAAATAATTTGTGAATTGTTGCAGGGACACATAAGCTGGCCTTCAGGGGAATCTTTAATGGCTAGAAGTTGACAAGCTTCAGCCTCTGCAAGTGCAAAAGATATTATGGGGCAAAGAGTCGACTGTGCTTGCTCATCAAGATGAACTGCTTAGTTGGTGAGAATGTGGGTCTTAAAGCCTGGGTGATGGCCAAGCCAGTGGCCATCTTGATATGGTTAAAGAGTATTCCTACAGAAAAGGAAAATTAAAACTACCAAGAAATCATCTACACAGTAAATCGATGTTTGGGGTTGTTTGGTGTGTGTGTGAGAGAGAGAGAGAGATTTAGAGGTATGACCCTTTACATAGAGAGCATATGTCTGTCCTAAAACATTGCTCCTTTTTAGTGTATGGTGGAGAAAACAGGCTTACTGTATAGGGGGGCACCGGCAAGCAGGTACCCCTAAACTTAGAAGTAAGGGTGACACATGAGATTCAAACATAATGGGACACACAGAACTGCTTTCTGCACTTCCAGGTAAAAGTTATCTGGATAGCAGCCTTATCTGTGATATAAACAGAGGCCAGGAAAATATCAGCAAAAGGGAAACAGAAAGAGGAGCATCAGCGGGAAATCTCAACAGAATGTGTTCCAGCGCCATTGGTGAGGAGATGAGCCAGGCCTGGAAAATCCAGCACACTAGATGCTCACTGAGTGCAGGGATGTTTTACCTGAAGGAAGGAGCAATTTATCTTTTTAAATTTATTATTATGTTCAGTTAGCCAACATATAGTACATCGTAAGTTTTTGATGTAGTGTTCAGCGATTCATTAGTTGCATATAACACCTAGTGCTCATCACAACACATGCCCTCCTTAATACCCATCACCCAGTTACCCCATCCCCACAGGAAAGAGCAATTTAAAAATAAGCTGCCCTGAGTTCAAATTTGGGCTCTGCCACTTACTATAATTTCTCTGGCCAGTTTACTGGCTCTCTCTAAGGCATTCTTAAAATAGGCAGATTTATTTTGAGGATATATAAAAAGATAAATACCTTTTCAGACTTCATCATGGCATGAATGAAAATAATTCCCCATCATTTTTTACAACATTTACTGGGTACTAAGTTGGCTTCTCAGGTAGATCAATACAAGGAAAGGAGATGCCTTTGATAGAGTATAAACATGACATTAATGAAGTAGGAATTAATGGACTGGTTTTCAGTTTTATACATCAATCTCATGTGAATTTACTTGGTAAGACAGTGACATTAGGAATGCTCTTACTTCTAGGGGCTTTATCATCAAATCCTACTTCAGGGCCCAAATGTCTGATGACTCTAAATTGCAAAAAAATTAATCAAGGCAAATCCTCTTTAGCACAGTTGAACTGGCTGGATAAATTCCCTACCCAACTGCCTAAAAATTATGAAATGGTAAGATCCAAATAAAGACAAAACAAGGCTGCTACTGATTTATCCAGAAAGTTACCCTGAAGAAACAAATACGCTAAAAGTCTCTGGATTCTGGGTATAAAAAGTCTTTCCTAATATTAATTGCCCAGCTAAAATAAGCTAAAAAATACAAGACATGGGTAGCATTAGCAAATCAAATCACATTCATAGGACCTACTTGACTTTTTAGAATATTTAAAACCTGTAAATAAGCTAATAAAATGGTAATTATTATATTTTGAAGGAACATTTTCTCTTGCTTTGATAAAATTCAGCTCATTTTCTGTATTCTCTTCAGAATATTTTATTCCTAAGGACAAACAGTTAACCAGCTTTACATGCAAATTCATAATTTGTCAAGTTAGGTACTTCAATGATAATAGCATTAAGTATATGAAGTACTTTGTATTTCTTGGAGGGAAAAACATTTAAAATACATTGCCACTTAAAAATACCTTATTTTGGGGCACCTAGGTAGCTCAGTCAGTTAAGCGTCCGACTCTTGATTTTGGCTCAGGTCATGATCTCAGGGTCGTGGAATCGAGTCCCTCATCGGGCTCTGTACTAGGCATGGAGTCTGCTTGAGATTCTCTGCCCCCCTCTCCCTCTGCCCCCCCACCAAAAAACTTTTATTTTATGAGGATGATTTTGTTTATTAAGTTTTAAGTAAGTAAGTGGTACGTGAAAAAGAACAAAACAGTAGGAACACAGGAAAGGCCTTTAGACGCTGTGAGCCTAGCCCTTCACTCCTCCTGTCCTTTTTCCCTCCCACTTTGTCTTCAGAGAGCCCCATCTGCAGTCTGGCATGCGTCCCGTCACTTTTCCTATGTATCTGCACACACACATGCACACCAGCAAACACTAATGATCACAGAGTCTTTGGTCCCTTTTTAATAAAAAAGAACTTGTGCAGTTGTTTTTTTCTTCGTTAGCCTGAACGGCTGATTTAAGATGCTGATCATTATGAAACAACTCAATTGGGAAGCTTGTTGTTCTTTATAACCTTTCCAGTTCAAATTTGATTTAGAAACCCTACCATTAAAAATTTGAAAAGAATTATGCTGATCTAACAGGCTTTACTAATATACTACCTCACTCCTACCAGCTAGCCGTGTGAAGGGACCACCTCTCTGACTTACTAACAATCCAGAGGGACTCGACTTAACAATAGAATTAAAAGCACTCTTTCTTCCTATGTTCTATATCTGCTTAAAAAAAAATCAGAGTGGATTGCTTTTGTTCTGGAAAGGTAACTAAGACAATCACCCTAATCTTGATTCTGTGTATTTTCAACAGCCGAGAAAATAAATATTTAGAAATATTTCAGAAATGTAACTGAAAATTTCTGGTTAAGAAGTCCCTCTACACAGAAATCCCACCGGAGTCTGATGTAAGACTGTCATTTTGGAGCAACTGCAAACTAGCCTAGTTATTTCCTATCTTGTCTGAGAGATGGGGTCACAATACTCCTAGCATCTTGTAAACCAGGAAATGATCTGAAAATCATCTGAGAAGGGAGGCGATCTACTCCAGCACCACACATAACACAAATACAGCAAGAGTGGTGGAGGAAATTACGGGGGATAGATTGACCTGATGGTAGAAGATGTGAGATTTGGACTTTGTGGCCTAGGCATTCCTCATTTCTAGACGAAGCATTAAGTGAGAAGCAGTGACCAGCCCCCTCAAATGTTATGAGCCAAAGTCAATCCTCTTGAAATGTAGCTCTAGGAATCGTTTTTTATAAGATTGGGGTGGTCGATTATTTAGGGAATCTTACTGATGAGCAAAGTTTTTTTCTTTTTTTAATTTCAATGTTCATACTGATCATAACTAAAGCCACCTGCTGTCCTCTGAATATTACATATACATCTGAAAACACAATAACCATTCTAGAGATGGTGGAAGGTTAAAATATGGTTTGTTTTACCTGAGAGAAGAATTGATGAGAGGACTATTGAGGGATTCCAATAGAGACTGTAATATGCAGTGATAACAATTTATAAATAGACGTTAGAGTCATTCCTTTTTATGGGTAGGACTTGCTTTCTGAAGGTCTCTAAAATTTTTTATATTGCACCCCCTAACTAAAAAAAAAAGCAATACCATCAATTTATTTTCTTCCTTTCTTTTCTTTTTTTTCCTTTTCTTTCCCTCTCTCTCTCCCTCCCTTCCTTCCAGAGAGAGAGAGAGCATGTACACACACAAGCAGGGGTGGGGCAGAGGGAGAGGGAGAATCTCAAGCAGACTGCTGAGCAAGGAGCACTATGCGGGGCTCGATCTCACCACCCTGAGATCATGCCCTGAGCTGAAATCAAGAGTCGGACTCTTAACCAACTAAGTCACCCATGCACCCCTATTTTTAAATTATATTATAACTATATATATAAACACAAAAATAGAAATTGTATACCAATAAAAGTTTAAATATTTTATTACCATTTCCCCAATTGATTAATCTTTCCTATCTCCTAGGGTACACACACACCACTTAGAAAAACATAAAATTAAAGGAGGAAAAAAAAACAGTTTGGCTGATAATAACACCTGGCCTGGCACTAATCATAAAGTTATGCTACACTCATTGTTGAATTGACAAGGAAATTCCATGGTTTGTTCCAGAGAATTCTGTGCCCTTTCCCACAGAGTTCTGGAGAATTGTAGGTAGCTTTTAACAACGGTTGACACAGTCCGACTCTCACTAAATCAGGACACAGCTAATACCGGGGGCCTTGCACTGTGGGAGCAGAGACTCAGAACTGAACAGTGAAAGTACGGCTGAGCTGGCCATTTTGGTATCCTGAATTCTGATCCTAGCTCTGCCACTAACGACCTCCCTGATTTCAGAAAGACGTTTCTTCTTTGCAAGCCTGGCTTTCTTACTGATTTACAGATAGTTTACTGGAGGCTCTAAGTTCCCCTCTCCATGTAAAATCTGCAGGAAGGCATTAACTGACAATTTTCATCAACAGATAATGACACAAAATTTCTTTTGACCATTTTCACTTCCATAATAAAGGTGTGAGAGACTTCAGTGAACTAAACCAAACCCTAAGGACCCAAAGGCCTAATGAGGAATGTTGTGACTATTTGACTATTCTTTTCTGTTTAACTTCATTTTTGCATAGTTGTGCTTAAATAAACTCCCTTTAGGTGCATGCTGTGCTAGTATGCTGCTGCCTTCACGTGAGCAACAAATACAGAGGAAATGACGCAGCGAAACTCAAAGATTTGAAGTGTCACCACAATCCAGTGGGGGGACCACAATCTAAGGGTGACATCCCTTAGAAACTCTCCAATTTTACTTATAAATAATACCCAGCAAAATCAGCATAATTAGAGTTCAAGATCTCTCATATCTTTCTCCTGAAATTAAGTTCTTTTCACCCAACAAAGGTCATTTGAAAAAAAACTGAACTTAGTTCTAATTCTTGACACTTCTATATTCTCCCTGATTCTAAATGCAAGCTGAAAAAATGTGAGGAAAATAACAGGATCCTCAGATATGCCCACAAGATATTTAATTGCTCAGCACGTCCCACTCGTCCCCACTGCTGTTTGTTTCTTCCTTCCTTCCTTCCCGACTAGTATAATGGGATACAGCTGCTAAACTTTATTTCTTCCATATCACGTTTGTAGAGCAATGACCTTTAGATACTAAATGTTAAGCTCCATGTTGGGAACAATAAGGCTTAATTTAATAATATAGGAGTTGAGTAATTCATGCTGTGAAATCTAAAATATTATGACACAATTGAGACTATGGGCTTAATTTCTAGGAAAAATAAGTATTACAAAGAAAAATGTTACCCTCAGCTAAATAAATAATTTCTATTTTGATTTGACTACTTTGATCATAAGATTTCTTAAATCTCTGTTTCACTTTAAATGCTCAGATTAAAGCCTCTCATTGCCATTCTTTTGTTCAATCATTTATTTTCTTTGGGGGCTCAAGAACTCCTGATGATTTTGTTTTCTCTATGATAGTGGATTCTTTTTTACTACCATGCTGGAAGCCAAAAGATTAATCCTTTGGAATCTCAACGAATCACCTAATTAGTAACTTACTAAAAATGAAATAAGTTAATTATATGTAATTTCTTCATAAAGATCAAATGACAGGCAAATCACTTTCCTAAGGCTATCCTCTTCATTTGTAGCATCAATGAGAAAAACAGAAATCAAATAAAGTTTTTACTAGCGCTGATAGCACCACAATACAATAATGGATTTCTAGGTTATTCTATAGAAGCATTAGCTCAGCATGAGTCCTTGCTTATTTGTCAGTATTTAAGAAAATATCCTATCCCAGAAAAAAGTTGATGAATATACTCCTAAGCCAATTCACTAAATTACACGATGACTCTCAAGCTAATTAAATTCAGTGAATATAAATTGAGTACCTACTAAGTACAAGGTAGTATGAATTCCTGCCCCACCACTTACTAATTCTGTAAGCTTTGGCAAGTCACTCTAAGTTTTTATTTCCGTATCTATAGAATAGGAATAATACTATGTGGTAACTCGCAGGATTATTGTGAAGATGAAGTGAGAAAAAAATGCATGTTTGGTATAACAAACGCTGAAGAAATATGATTTTTTATTAAATAACACCCATCATAAGGGAGTAGATATACGTAATCAGAGGACCTCTACATGCATCTCTGCTTCACCAACACTAAGCCAGATGTGAAACTAGCCCTTTCTAGCTTCCACACATACAGATACCTATCCATGACAGGCACTGCATTCAGTTGGTTAGATTTGCTGGAGAACAGCTGATGGAGTGAAGGAGTCACACTATGAGGAGTGTAATTTCTGTCATTTCACCGGGCTCCTCAGTGTCCCTCTTTCCTCTAGAATTACCTCTGGATCTCCAAAGCATGCAGATCAATTCATTTCTAGTCTGGTCTCCAAAGGGACATAAATAAACCCATCAAGATTCTTCAAAAGAGGGGCACCTGGGTGGCTCAGTCAGTGAAGCGTCTGCCTTCGGCTCAGGTCATGATCCCGGGGTCCTGGGATCAAGTCCCACATCGGGCTCCCTGCTCAGCGGGGAGTCTGCTTGTCCCTCTGCCCTTCACCCTGCTTGTGCTCTCTCTCTCTCTCAAATAAATAAATAAAATCTTAAAAAAAAAAAGATTTTTCAGAAGCAAAGACCAGTCATGTAACAGTTTTCATCTTCTACAGAAAATATTTATGGTTATAAATAGCATTTTCTTCTTCTTGTGAATAATTATTTTTTATTATTAGAGATGGTAGTAAGAGTCAGAACACAATGCACCTAGAAATAAATAGTGAGTGGAGAAAGTGCAGGCAACCGATATATTAAATACTTTTCCAAAAAGTTTCGCCCGTGAAGTAATGAAAGAGATGGGCTGTTACCATCAAGAACGGGCAAGTTCAAAGGCCAGTTTGGGGTTTATATGGTGTTTGTATATTTCTGGCATTAGGAAACTAGAGTACATCAAAAGTTGGAGGGTGCGGAAGGAGGCAGATAAATTAACTGCAGGAGATTACCTGATGTCTCAGAAGAGAGTAGAGCAGGGCTGGATTAAGTGAAGACATGAGCTTTGAGAGGACCAGAGTTAGGCATATCTTCCTTTCAGACAGAAGTGAAGTGGAGAGTAGGAGTAAAAGAGCAAAAATTTTAGGAAGGAGTATAGTGTAGAGAATCCAAGCACATGGCCCCTTTGAAGCTTTTCATAGTTCTGGCTTAAATAAAATGATTGAATCCATCTCAGATCCAAGGTTGCTTTGATGGCAAGATATATATGTCATTATACATATATATTACTCAGCCACAAAAAGGAATGACATCTTGCCATTTGCAACAGGGATGGAGCTAGACAGTATTATGCTAAGCGAAATAAGTCAGAGAAAGACAAATACCATATGATATCCCATATGTGGAATTTCAGAGACAAAACAAGCAAAGGGGGAAAAAAAGACAGACAAACCAAGAAACAGACTCTTAACTACAGAGAACAAACTGATGGTTACAGAGGGGAGGCAGGTGGGGGGATGGGTCAAATAGATGATGGGGATTAAAGAGTACACTTACCATGATGCAGATAAAATAAAATAAAATAAATAAAATAAAATAGATTTTAAAAAGAGTATTTTCCTCCTGCTACACACCCCATCACACAATCAATCAAAGTCTCTACCATGGGGTTGCAGTTAGACCATAATCCCATCTTCCTTCTTTCTGCTCCTCTCCCTACTTCCTAGATCAGTGTCCCAAAATGTGTCCTGGGAACTACTAGTACTTAAAGATGGTCCATTTTAAAAGGCCAAATAAATTTGGGAAACTGTGTCACTTGCACATGCACATATTAAATATTCGGAGGAATCCTGCAGCAAGAAAGCTGTATGCTTTTAAGCCAACATTTCCCAAATCTATGTGTCCGTGGAAATGTGTTTGCAAAAAATCTACCCTCCAAAATTAAGCAGAAACCCACTCTGACCATCATTGTACTAGAATTATTTTTCTCTTTCTTTCAGCTACTTTCTGTGTTCTGCCCAGGAGGCCCCGCTAAAAGTTTTTGATTGCTGACTGGCACTGCTGAACTTCTCCAGAGGTCAAGCAGCCATCTGTTGAGTGGTCTGTGGAGCACTCCATACTTTTAGAGGAATGGAGAAAGAAAGCAGAAGGGAGCTTTCTGTTCTGAAAACTCTGCCCAATTGGTGGCCATTATGGATATCTTCATCCCACAAAAAAAAGCGATTTGCAGAACATTTTTCATTTCACCCTCTTCTTGATACATTCAAATGGATTAATTTTCTTAAAATTTGGCACCCAGAATAGAACATAACAGATATAGTTTAACCAATGTAGAGGAAAATACAGCTATTGTTTCTCGTCTTGACTCTCTTCCATTAATGCAGACTAAGATCATCTGAACATTACATTTTCGCAGACTTATTGCTCTGCAGACTAACATTTGGCTTAATGCAAATAACAATAATACTTTCTTATTAGGATTTCCATACTAAGTACTGCCAAAGCCACATCATGGTAGACCTTAACAAGGAGGGGAGAGTCAAGAAGAGTTCTTGTAAGGCGTGTCAGTCTCATGAGAATGCAAAGCCAGATGCTTGCTGGACAACATTCTGGGATACTCAGGCAGCTGATAAGATCACTTCTAAGTAACAGTGCTCTTGGAAAAGTCTTGGAGAATTTATCAGTGCTTAATCCCAGGGGAACTGAAATGCAGGAAGAATAAAGACTGGAGCATATGCTGGCCAGTAGTCAAAGACACCTTTCTATTTATCCTGATGGGTCTTCAGATCATCCCTAACCAAACTCTACAAATTCTGGATCCTCTCTCCTCCTTTGGTGGCTTCTACACACTTGGTGCCCTTTGGCTCTTTACCAGCTACTCCACCTTCTAAGTCTCATGTGGGGTTCTGTCTCCTGTGTCCATTCCCTAAAGTCGGTGTCCCATCCTGCTCGGGTACTGGTACTCATTTCCACATCGCTCTATTCTCCATCCACTTTCACTGGTTTGTCATTGTTACCACTGTAACATTATGGTGGTGACTCCCACATTATCTTTTCACCCAAGTATATATGAGATGTTTCTATAGGAACATCTGAAAGGAACCTCCTATCTGATATATGTGAAACGTCACCTTTGCTTCCAAACTTAAACATCCTTCTCCTTGCCATCCTGATGGATATGCACAGTTTCACCGGTTGTCCAAGCCTGTCACCCTGGTCACCATCCTTGTCCCCACCCTGCACTCCTCGCCAGGTCCTCCCATTCAGTTTTCTACCAAAGTATATTGTGCCTCTAGACAGATGTGGGTCTCAATTATGCTTCAGTCTCTTCTCAGTTCCTAGCTTTATGTGTAGTCTGCTTAACTCACAGAATCTTACTTTTCTCATCTTTAAGAAAATCGAGGCTTACTAGTTAGTGGTAGAACCAGAGCTTGCACATAGATTGTTAACATTCTCTTTGAATTTTTTAAAACAGTGCCATTGTGCTCATAGCTATTCCTCCCAGGTTTGTATCAATTGCAAATCTGGTAAGTTTGGTTTGATGTTATTATTAGAGTCTTTGATAAAAAAGTGTTTCATAGGAAGGGGACAACAGTAATGGCTTAGGGCTGCCTCTTAAGACCCTCACTCAGTTGACTGTTTCGACAGCCAAATGCACCTCTTCAAGGTACCTAAAGGGCAGAAAAAGATGATAGAGCTGTAAGTTAAGATCTGAGGTAGTAATTAAAGAAAAATTATCAGAGATATTAAGAATCACATGTCAAGACCAGGGTCCAGAAGTCGGAGAAGTTGTAACAGGCTCTGCCCTCCTCCACATCTTCCCCCCAGGCACACTTGCACCCATGGCTGTGAGGCCAAGATGCTGCCAATCATAGTCTGTATCACAAATACACTGCAAGCTGCTTGCAAAGTTTAACAGCTCTCCCTAAGAAAGAGTAGCTTCACAGGTAACTTCTACCCTTATTTCATTATAAAAAATTTATGCCTTTTGCAATTCTTCTCAAAGTACTCAGATTCACTCTGTTATCTATGGTCAGGGCAGAGGATCTGATATATGTACTTCTGTGTATGATGAGTGTGCTCAAGCCCTTGGAAATGACCAACCAGCCACAAATCATCAGAGAACTTACTTCTTTTCAGCCCAGTCTTATTCTGTTTTATTTTTCTTCCCAGTTTCAAGGTGGGGAGAGGTCAAAATCAGGAGACTTTATAAAAGGTAGTACATTCACCTTTTCTCTTGGTCTTTGTCTATTTAATTTGGGGTCAGAATTGCCTATTGAAGGAAGAGCTAGTGAACTTAATTAGGGTTTTGAGTTCAACTCCAGATTTTGCTGGAACAGATTTTGCCAAAGGCCTTGCTAAATCAAGTTAAAGTTACAGCATCTATCAGGTTCTCTACTATGTTTGCCCCAAGACAGCAGAGGGACATGGTGCACTCCTGCAGGCTGGCTTTATATCAGTAGCAATTTTCAAACGGTGTGTGCATGCATGAGGATGGGTGCTTCTCCTCCAATGATTATCACCTGCCAATGAAAATCCTATCAAACCTATTGCTCCTATCAAAAAAAGAAAAAAATACTCCTGGAGAGATTTATTCTTAGTAAGACACCGGATTGCTTCATTAATTACTAAGTATTGATAAAGGAGTTTAATCATCAATTTTATAATTTTTAGAGTGATTTAAGTCAGGCTTTTGCAGACCTGGGGTTTCTGGAATCTGCTCTCTCTCACTTTATAAATGGCCAATAATGGTAGTCCCTGTCATTTTATATCCGTTACTGAGAGACCAAGATGGAGACTTGGAGCAGCTGGGTATTTTCATTGAGCCTGAATGGTCTGGAGACTCAAAAAATGAGGCTAGTCACAACTCCCAGCTACATTGGTTGCTGAATTAATAGAATGCATGATTTTGTTTTAAATGGCGAGTTAAAAGTTATATCACTGATCTGCATTCTTTGCTCAGAGCTCCTTACAGGCAATGAGAGGCTCTTCTTTTCTTCACCTATTTTATTTATTTTCTTTTAAGATTTTATTTATTTATTTGAGAGAGAGAGAGCATGAGTGGAAGATACAGGGAGAGGGACAGGGACAAGCAGACCCCCCACTGAGCAGGGAACTCAATCCCATGACCCTAAGATCATGATCCAAGCCAAAGTCTGATGCTCAACCAACTGAGCCACTCAGGTACCCCTCTTCACTTATTTTAGATTCCAGTGTCCTTTCTCTGATACTTGTTTTTCCTTTTTCCAGTTTGAAATCCATTTTCTTTGGAAAAGAACACTGACGGAATAAATGAGTGGAGTAGCCCACCCTGCTTCTTTCCTATTTCTTGTTAAAATGACACCACATTCTCATCCTGACCCATCCTCATTATTTTTGTCCCAATATATTTAGATACTTTTTTTCCTAAAAACTGTTGATATTTTTCATAAGCTTCAGCTTATTTAAGCCTACTAGACTCTCCACAATTTTTCTTACAGTTCATTCTCTCAAGGTCCTTCTCTTTCTGAACAACTCACTCCTGCTAGTGTTGATGGCTGATAAAGGCTTCATGTACCAACTTTTTAGGAGAGCACTTGAATTTTCACAACTGTTTTCAATCCCCTAACCTGAGTGCATTATATGAGAATTTCAAGTATTCTTTTTTTTCTAAATCAGTTTTTTTAAATTTTATTATGTTATGTTAATCATGATATGTTACATCATTAGTTTTTGATGTAGTGTTCCATGATTCATTGTTTGCGTGTAACACCCAGTGTTCCATGCAGAACGTGCCCTCTTTAATACCCATCACTGGGCTAACCCCTCCCCCCACCCCCTCCCCTCTAGAACCCTCAGTTTGTTTCTCAGAGTCCATAGTCTCTCATGGTTCGTCTCCCCCTCCAATATGCCCCCCTTCATTTTTCCCTTCCTGCTATCTTCTTCTTCTTTTTTTTAACATATAATGTATTATTTGTTTCAGAGGTACAGGTCTGTGATTCAACAGTCTCACACAATTCACAGCGCTCTTGCAGAGACAATAAGGAAAGAGCTTTGGCGGAAGAGAGTATTTTCCTAAAGTACCACTAATCACAGAACAAATATGTACTTATTTATACATAGGTCTCTCATTCCTACATATAAGACGAGAAAAGTTAATAAAAGAAAATGCAATGCACATTTATCTTAGAACACTTTGGATGGCTATGAAATGAAGGTAGGAGTAGCTTCTCCATGCCTTTGGAGACTTTTAAAATACAGGTAATCTGACTCGTCAGCCCTTTTATTCTGATCTGATCTATTTAATTTGATTAAGTTTTAATGTAAGAATGTTTTGTGAAGCATTTAAAGCAATGATTACAATTTAACCTGGGAAGTAATTAAGAAAATGCTAACTAAATGCAGGCATTCTAATGAACATTATGTTGGTTAGAAGGTTAGTGTCTAGAGTCAGACAAACCTAGATTCAAGTCCTCACTCTGACTCTTAGGAGCTGACGGTCCTCAGACAAATCACATAACTGGTGGCTTAATCTCTACCTTTATTAGATGGGCATAAGGATCATAGTGCCCTGTTGAGATAAATTAAGGAAAACACTAACAATAGTTCCTAGAACATGGTAAAAAGCCAGTGAATATTACTGTTGTGAGTGTGTATTTTTTCAAATAGAAAAACATGGCAAGACTCTCCCAAGTCAGCTTGGAGTTTTAGGGTTCCTGAAGGTTTCCATAGCTTGTCTGATTTACAAAAGGAAAATCAGCAATTATTTCTATAGAAATTCTAAAATGCATTAGTCTGTTTCTTCATTCATTCATGTTTTCTTATATTTTTATTCATGCGTTCTCCCATTCAGCATGTATTAAACATCTATTATATTAAAAGTTGAAATACAGTGGTAAACATTGTTCCTGTTCCCAAAGAACTTACTGTCTAGTCTAGTCGTGTCATTGCAGAACAGGAGAGAGGCTAAGTGTAAAAGCCAAGTGTAAGAGGACATCTACCTCACCACGTTTCATCTCTCCATTAACAAAATCAATCACTTCATTCCCACTTGGATAGCTTTTGTAAGGAAAAAAGAAAAAGAAAAAGGAAAGAAAAGAAAAAAGAACAAGCTCTGGTCAGGATGTGGTGGAGGTGGAATCCTTGTGCATTTTTTATGGGAATGCAAAGTGGTGTAGCCATGGTGAAAACAATCTGGAAGTTCCTCAAAAAATTAAAATAGAATTAACATGTGATTTAGCAATTCCATTTCTGGGTTTATACCCCCCAAAAGTGAAAGAATGGACTCAAATAGTTATTTGTACACCGTTTGTACATGCAGTACTCACAAGAGGTGAAAACAACCCGAATTCCGTTTCCATTGATGGATGAATGGATAAGCAAAATGGGTAACACACACAGATACACACACACACAGAGGAATATTATTCAGCTATAAAAAATGAAATTCTGATACATGCTACAATATGGATGAAACATGAAAACAATATGCTCAAGAGTGGAATAAACCAGACACAAAAGGACATGTATCATAGGCTTCCATTTACACGAGGTCCCTAGAACAGGCAAATTCAAAGAGACAGAAAGCAGAATAGTGGTTACCAGAGGCTGGGGGTGGGGGGGTGGGGTGGGGGCGGGGCAGCGGG
Organism: Leptonychotes weddellii; assembly: GCF_054177405.1. Classification (NCBI taxonomy): domain Eukaryota; kingdom Metazoa; phylum Chordata; class Mammalia; order Carnivora; family Phocidae; genus Leptonychotes; species Leptonychotes weddellii. The sequence goes on from NC_138380.1 coordinate 7,545,093, forward strand.
GAAGGGAAATGGAAGTCCTTGTTTAATGGGGTCTAAGAGTTACAAAGTTTCAGCTTGGGGAGAGGAAAAAGTTCTGAAGAGGGATGACTGTGATGATCATACAACCACAAAGTAAGGGTACTTAATGCCACTGAACTACATACTTAAAAATGGTTAATGGTAACTTTTGTTGTATGTATTTTACCACAAAAAATTACACATTCTGTGAATTCAACAATGAATATAGGTGGAAGTTGTGACTAATTTTTGTAGCTAGAAGTTGTGACTAGTGCAATTTTCCCACTATAACATAGGGAATCTTAGCTGTTACCTGACTGGCTGAAAAAGTATCAATATTTAGACAGCAATAAGAACAGGGGCTATGTTTGCTTGTTAAGTTCTTTGTAAGTGGGGCAAAACATTTGCATGCCTTCCTCATTCTTGAACTCTCCTCCACCAACATATATTATTCTCTCGCCTTAAGAGGGGAACAAGCTGGGGTGGTGGTGAGGGAGACAGAATGCATAGATTTTACCCATTGGGCTAAATCCAACCATCTCTCCAGTTTGATGAAGATGTACATGATATTCAGAAATAGCAAATCAACATTTCATACCACAGTAAATAAGTTATATTTAGTTACTTTTAAGTATTCTAATTTCACTCCTCTAAAACCATTTGAAATGTTGATGTTCTAAAAGTCTGGAGGCTGCTTTCCCACTACTGTGCCATTACCTACAGCCACACACAGAATTTTAACAACCCATTTTCCCTATGTGATATTTGTATTATTTCAAACAAGGACAATACTGAAGTGTATCTTCCTTTAGCCAATTTGATTTTCATTAACAGGAAATTAATATATATCTTAAAAAATAATTGTTTAATATTGGGGATAGTTTAAAAGATTTTTTTCTTTGAAAAACAAATGATACATCAGAAAATGCACGTTTCCAAGGGACAATATAATCTTCAGATATAAAAAAATAAGTTTTAGAAAGATTTAGTGAAATTTATATTAGGAAAAAGTAGAGATGTTTATTAAGGAAAAACTCAAGTGTTGTAGAATATAGCTTCAACCTTTAGAGTTGATGTCTAGGGAAAGATTATGCCTTCCTACAGATTACACTTTAATGCCACAGTAAGAGATAAAAATATAAGCTACAGCATGGTGTACCTTATACTTTTTTAATAAGAAGAATGCCAAAAAAAGGTTTAAAATGTATATACAATTGCTTCCTAACATAAAATAATATAAACATTCAAACATTCTAATAGAACAAATTTTAATGATATGGTTAATCACCCTTAGTAATTCATTGAGCAGATGTACAATGAGCACCTTCTGCATGTCAGGCCCTGTGAAATATCTTCGAAAGCTGGGCTGAGCAAAATCAAGGGTGTTTCCTGCTCTCCTGGAGCTGAAGATCTAGCTGTCCACCTGATACACCTCACTTCTTTTTACGGTCTGGACAGTTTCCTAAATCCAAAGTTATGTTTTCTGGCCTCTTAATTTCCATTTCTCCAGACAAAACATTCATGATCAAATTTCTACCATCCATGAACTAACAAATGTTACTTTCTGAGCTAAAGAAAAAAGGTCCTAGATAACAACTAACATTAATTTCAATAACTTCTAATGTTTTGAGGAATGGTCAAATAACTCTCTCTTAATTTAAGAGCAAGGAATTTATTGAATTCGGCTTTTTATGGGGAATAGAAATATGATTGGGAATGACAGAGATATAAATACATGATTAGAGGATATTCTATTGCTTTTTAAAAACTATTTAATTTTACTACTCTAAATTATTTGTTATTAAAAGGCTTCAGGCTAGGATGATAGATAATTGAAAACTTGGAAAAGAAATGAATCTACTTAAATGTATTTCCCAAACTCAGTATCTTTAGATTAAACAACCATTCACAGATTTCCAAAATTTGCCCAAGGAGTGAATAATAATACTGGACATCACTTTATTAAGTAAAATTGGATGCAGACTATAATCAAATTCAAAGATAATATCAAGCATTTAATATTAAACAGAGGAGTTGTTACAGAGACTGCTAATTATCCTCCAATATTAATTTTCCCCCTCTTGTATGGATATAGACATTTAGCTGAGCACTTGGTTATCCAATCTCCCTTATGTGACCATGTAAGTTTCAGCCATTGATGTATTTCATATATGGACTTCAGAGAGTGGCCTTAAAGGAAAGAGCCCAGCCTTTCTCATTATCTTCTCTTTGCTTCTGCCTCAAAATTGGATATAATACCTGGAGTTTAACCTGCTCTTTGAAACTACAAGGTGAATACTAACTATGGAGAATGGTAAAACAGAAGAAGCCTGGCTTCCTGACTCCTTGGAGCTCTGCAACAGCCTTCAGAGTTTACCTTCAATCTTCTTTTATGGAAAAAAAGAAATATATCTCTATCTGGTTAATCACAGTCTCTGTCACTCAGAGCTGAAGCTAATCCAAACTAATACCATATTTGGTACTATATTTAAAAATAGGGTGCTATGCATTACAGAACAGAAGTTTATAGAATTGCCTTTAGTTGACACCAGGCCCTGAAGCCTGGGGCTAATACAGGCTTGGAAAGCTAGGACCTTTGCTATCTGTAGCAAAATATTTGATCATATTGTCAACCGCTATTCCTTGGAAGGCAAACCAGATGCCAACTGGGACTTTCACTATTAGAAGAAATATTAGGAAATACTCAACTGCTGATGTGCTTTGGCTCTTTCTTGCTGTGTTCAGCAGTCTGAAAGAGAGAGACAAACTCGGTCTAGGACTAGCTAGCCTGCAGGCTGAGATAAAAATAAAACCACTTTAAAATGGAAGGTGCTCTCTGCTTATGTTGGCAATCTGAACTGAAGGAGAATCCCCAATTTATGAGCTTGAAAAGATTAAAAAAAAAAAAACAACCTGTATCCTAAAGTACGGTAATTATAAGCCACAGCTGCCAAGAGGTATACTTAGAAAGGAGTAAGAGGATCTTACTCAGGTAAGAGTTAAGCTGGAAAAAAATTAAAAAAAAAAAAAAGAAAAGAGTTGCAAGAAATAGGCTTCTATTGATTAGGACTTGCTATATTAAGATTTAATCCATATTTGATGAAAATATATGATTTCTAGCAGAATTCTGCCATGTACTGCATAACCATAGATAATAATAAATGAAAATAAAACAACAACAACAAAAGAGCTGTCTACCAGATAGTGGGAAATAGTTCTATGGCAATAATCAGATTTAGACTGTTGTCATCCAATCAAGGGTTATTCTTTCTCAAGGCCTCAAGGTTGAAAGGAGGCATTAAGTTGAAAGTTTGGGAGAGAGGAGGAGGTGTGGAGCCTTAAGCAAATTCTCTTGAAGAGAGATCAGAGGGGCACACCTCCACTGGGAAAGTAGCAGGAAACAGCTAAGTAGAAGGATGGAGTAACCAGGCTTAAAGCTATATATCAAGAACAGAAATTAGATGTGGTTCCTTGCACAGAGAACCACCTTAAAGGAAACAGATTAGAAGACTACAATGTTTCTGAGGAATTACATTGCCAAGGAAACCACAAACATGACCTGCAACAATCTGTGTCCATTCAATGAGTAAAGCAGTCTGGACATCCACATCTGTATCAACAGGAAGTCAGCTATGAAAGCACGCAGCCCGTGAGAAGGATCTCTTCAAGATGGCCAAGTAGAACAATGGACAAGGAGGATCTCTGAGAGAGTGAAACCTAAGGTCACAGAGGGCATTAGGAAGGGGTCGCTTGCTCTTCCTGACTAACAAGATTTAAAAATTACTATAGACCAGTGAAGGTTATGTTTCTTATACTTTTATTTTTCATGGGAGAAGTGTATATTGCAGTTATCAGTCTTCAGTTTATTACTCATTCAACCAGAAGGAACCAAATCTTGACATGATGTAGAGGGCTACACAACATTCAGAGATATGGATTTGAGCTGGATGCAATAACTAATGAGATTCTGGATTGCTCTCACTTGAAGAAATATAAAAATGTTCTATGTATGGTAAGAAGCGTGAAAATCGATATTTCTGTAGATTAACTGTGGTAAACACTGCCAGTTTTTCTCACTGTTTTCAAAAACTATGATTAACTAAAACTTCTGAAATTCTTCATGCAATAATAAGCTTTCTTTTTTTAAACCTATCTGACACAGCACATTTGTGGACATCCTATTCCAGAAAGCAAAATCTGTCTAACATTGAGCAAATACAAACTTTTGTCAAATAAAAAAATAGTAGCGACTTTAAAAATAATGTAATATATAATTAAACACAAGTGTTATGTTAAAAGACTTTTATTTTGTTCATTTGCACTTTTAAAAATAAATCCTGACAAATTTTATTCTCTCTCTCCCATTCCCTCATCCTGATGTTTCTTATTTTGTTCTTAGGTAATTCACCTCAGGTCACATCTCTTCCATGATACCTGTGAAAGTTCTTCCTTCTGAAATTCAGTTATGCTTTAAAACTTTGTTTTTCTTTTAAATTTAATTTAATTTTATTATGTTATGTTAGTCCCCATATAGTACATCATTAGTTTTTGATGTAGTGTTCCATGATAAAACTTCATTTTTATAAAGAAGTCTAAGATCCACTCTGTTTTTCCTATTATTTTCTCTCTATACCACCTTATAAGAGCATTTTTAACCTTTGAGATTGTTCCTATCTAGATAAAAAACATCTTTGTTTCCTTTCTGATTTTTGCTTTTGTATTTCTAACTTTCCACTTAATGACATTAGCCTCACATCATTACCCAGTGTTTTATTATTTTCTAATGCTGCCTTATTCTCTTTCTAATCCTTGCCTCCCTTTATGGAATCTAGGGTTTTCATTATGTGGATACAAGAAATATCTCTTTTTCTTCCTGCATTCTGATCCCCAAATCATTACTTAAATTAGTGTTTCTTTAAGTGTGGAGAGAAAACTGCACGCTTGAGACCACTTAGGAAAGAGTTCAGGAGATCAACAAAATAGAATTACCATAAGACTCAGCAATTTCACTCCCAGGTATATATTCAAGAGTAAGAAAAACCTACATGCATGCAGAAACTTGTACACAAATGTTCACAGCAGCATTATTCCTAACAGCCAAAGAGTGGACACAATCCAAGGTCCATCAACTGATTAATGGATAAAAAAATGTAATATATCCATATAATAGAATATTATTTGCCCATAATTATGTAGGAATAAAGTAGTGATACATGTTAAAAATTGAATAAACGTTAAAAACATTAAGCTACATGAAAGAAGCCAGTCACAAAAAACAACCTATTGTGTGATTCCATTTATATAAAATGTCTAGGGGCGCTGGGTGGCTCAGTCAGTTAAGTGTCTGCCTTCAGCTCAGTTCATGATCCCAGATGGAGCCCTGCAACAGGCTCCCTGCTCAGGAGGGAGCTTGCTTTTCCCTCTCCCTCTGCCTGCTTCTCCTCCTGCTTGTGCTCGCTCTCTCCCTCTCTCTCTCTGCCAAAAAAATAAAGAAAATATTTTTTTAAATAAAAAGTAAAAAAATAAAATGTCTAGAATTGGCAAATCTATACACAGAAATTAGATTAGTGGTTGTCTAGGGCTGGGAGGTATTGTAGGAGAATGCAGACTGGCTCCTAATGAGTTTGGGGTTTCTACTTGGGGTCATGAAAATGACCAAAAATTAGCCTCTCTCCCACACCTTATTCCCTAAAAAAGACTTGAAATTTCACCACTGCAGATGTATCCTTGTTAGGGTCTTGAAGGCCAGAGAGCCTTACAAATTCCTTATTATTGTAAAATTCCCTTGGGGAGTAAATAATGATTCTTAATTTTTTGAAGGATGGCTGGTTGCTGAGATGGGCAAGTGGGAAGCCAAAAGAAAGAAGTATTAAAAAAAAAGTGAGAATTTAGCAAAGGCTCTATTTGATTACTTCCTAGATGAGCCAGACTAGACAAACTCATTTATTTGAATCTATGATCTTTAAAATCTCAGCAATGGAAAAGAGAAAAATGCACACACTCAGAAAGAATTTACTTCCTAGTTCAAAGTGAGAAGTTGATGTATAAATAATTGAATGCCCAAAGGAAAAACCAAACAAATGGGCCAACAAAATAAACACTGACAGACCTGCATGATCACAGGCACTGGCTTCCATTTTGGTTTTCTTCCTGCTCATACAGGAGTATTATTATTTGAATTCTCAGAAGTTTTTAAAAATAAGTCGCCTACAATCATTTCCTCTCGTTTTTGGCCATAGAGAATTAGGAATGCAGACAGAAATACCAATTATATTTATTGGGAAAAACGAACAAACACACTTTTCTCTGGTTTGTAAAGAAATACTATGAAAGAACTTCTAGAACGATCTTTTGTTTTCACTTATACTTGTGGTGGTCAAGGAAGGATGCTTGTCACATCCTCCTGTTTGAGGATCAGGATTGGCTGGTATAACTAGAGTCCAGACATGGCCTTCTGCTGAGGCCATGGGCCCCCAGCCTGCTCTAATCAACTACTAACTATGGCAACAGGACCAGGGTCCAGCCATTTCCGTTTGGTGATAGATACTAACAGGCAATTTTGCAAGGGACCATGCCAACACTGCCAGCACTCTGGGGCTCTTCCTACTCAATCCCCTTCTTCCCCCTGATGCCCTCCTCGGGTATCAGACCTCCTCTTCCTCTTTCATCCCTGTATCCTTCAGAGGCATTCTGTCCAGTAAGTCTTTCAAATGTCTAATTCCATCCTAACCTCTGCTTCTTAGAGTACCTAAACAGACATATCACTCATGAAAAAAAAAGCATAAATTTCTTCCTTTTTTCTTATTTTTTTTTGTTTTGGTAAAACATTATAAAATCAATGATTAAAATAATGTGTCGAAACACTTATGTTCCTCAAGTAGTAACTTGACACATATCACATATTTGTAGCAGATATATGAGTTTTAAAACTTATTTTAAAATTTGGCTGGTTTTTTCAACTTAAGAGCATTTTAGATATGGAAAATACTTTCTAAAAAATACATAGAGAAATCATATTTAACCTACATATTTGTAGAGTTATCTATATTATTTCTAGTGTCAAAACATTATGTTCTTTTAGTCTACTGATTTTAATGTAGCAAAATTAATGTAAGAAGAAAGCACAAGGTGTCAGTGATAAATAGCCACAGCATTAGGACAATTCTTGCAAGTCAAAGAGTTTTTATAATTCCATGATTTTTCTTCTTTGAAAAACTACTTAGTTCTATCTTAAATCTGAATATTCCCAACGCAAGCCATTCAGAGAGCCAGAAAAAAGCAAAGGCATATAGAATATCACAATAACTCTACTTAGCCCAAATCCTAGGTCTAAGCAAATTTTACTTCTAGAGATATATAAAGGTCTTTGGAATTTGGGGCTATGTAATGAATACTTTCCTATCTCCAACAGAGAAACGGTTTCTGATGAAGTTAATGTATCCAATTTCATTGTGCAATTCCCTTCCTCTTCTTTGCCCTTTTCTTTTATGCATATAATTGTAAAACAAACTAATACAACCAAAAGCACTTTGGGAATTGGACTGAAAAAGAAATGTGTCTCTCCTTATTAATGTTCTCATAATGGAAAGAAATGCTTTTTTAAAAAATGTACTTTTTTTAAAGTGGGGGATGAATTTGCATAGAATAGCAAATATTGATCTAAATATTTACATGGGCAAGTAGTTGTTTTTGTACCATCAAATCCTTTTTAAGAAATTAATAACTGAGCAAGTTTCTAGGTTAACTCACTACAATTAAGGATGGGCCAACCCTCTGAAGTTGAAAAAGAGAAAAACAATATAATGTTTTATATAATATAATAATATCATAATATTGAACCAGGGTAAAACAGTAGAAGCACAAAAGAAAAAAATTGCATATATATGTACCAAAATTAATTGGTGGGTTTGGAAGCAATAAAAGAAAAATGAATTCTGGGCGCCTGGGTGGCTCAGTTGGTTAAGCAACTGCCTTTGGCTCAGGTCATGGTCCTGGAGTCCCGGGATCGAGTCCCACATCGGGCTCCCTGCTCAGCGAGGAGCCTGCTTCTCCCTCTGACCCTCCCCCCTCTCATGCTCTCTCTATCTCATTCTATCTCTCAAATAAATAAATAAAAAATCTTTAAAAAAAAAAAAGAAAAATGAATTCTAATTGTTACATAATTAGCCAACCCAAATCAAATAAAATATAAACAATTTACAGGAATCTCTAAGGTTCTAAGTTGTGATTTCCTCATTTCTCATTCTGAAGTTTAATAAATTGTTAGTTGGTCAAAAAAAGTTGTCTCTTGCCATTTGCAATAGCACGTTCTGCATGGAGCACTGGGTGTTATATGCAAACAATGAATCAGGGAACACTACATCAAAAACTAATCATGTATGGTGATTAACATAATAATAAAAAAAGAAAGATCTAGGTTTATGAAAAATGTACTCCCTAATTTCATACTAAACTTAAATGCAGATGCCTGATTTTTAAATTTATTTGTGCTATCTATATATACCTAATAGTTGAAATCTTTGTAATAAAGGCAAAATTTCCTTAAAAAAAAAAATCAAAGAGATGCATGTTACACAAAAGGTGGGGAACTCAAGTATTCCAACATTAATAACAATGTTCATCACTATGTAAATGTAGATGATGGTTAACTTTCATTTTATTTGTAAAAAGACAATAAGTAGTTTATCTCCTAACCCCCTCCAACCTCAGTATAGTTGGACCAGGAGTATAGTTTGGATGGAACAAAGACCAGGAGGAGATTACAGTTAGGCCATACTTTCAAGCTGGAAGTACATCTACTCAGAGGTTCTATGTGAACTAGTGTTTTTAAAAGACATTTTATTTTATAGCAGCTGCTTTGCTTTGAGTCAGTGTCCCCCACTTGTCTATTTCTGAGTGGCACTGTGGTCCCCAAATCAGAGACTGATTGGAATTTTAGTTTACAAGAGCTGGTTTTAAATCAGTAGACTCCTGACCCTTGTTATACCCCATGGGTGATACAGCAAAAAGAGTGTCTGGCAAAGACTTGAGAGATTTGGGAACTGAGTCAGATACCATCCAGGAAAACCAAGAGAGGATGCAGGGAGACATGAAAGTGAGGGGGTTAGGTCACGGTCGTGTTGATTCTGGAGGAGGGATGACAGGTCGCTGCACAGACAGACACTGTCAGTTTATTATGCACAGGTCAGAACTAAGTTTTAGGCAAACACTGCCAAATGGACCCCACTGTGTAGAAGGGGAAGGAGGAAGTGTGGAACAGGGAAAGGGTAAGCTCTAGGCTTTCTGTCAGGCAGACTGGTGTTATCCTTGGCTCCTGTTTGTATATCACAACCCATATCCCGCCGGTGGGCAAGTCCTGTTGATCAGGACTTGATCATTTCCCACTCCCTCCGCTGCTACCTCCCAGTCTCTACCTTCCTTTATCTGGATTACTGCAATAGTCTCCACTGTGTGCGCTCATTTGATTATACTCTTTTCTGAAAACAGCATCCTGAGAGATCATTTTAAAATTTAAATTAGATTACGCCACTCCCCTGGTCCAATCTTCCAACGCCTTCCCATTTCACTCAGAGTAAGACTCCTCACCACCCAGCCCCTGACTGCCCCCATTCCTAAAGCCAAGCCGGTCTCCTTTCCACAAGTACCACACGCGCTCACCACCCATACACGTGCCTGCACTTACTTTCCTCTCTACCAGGGATGCTCTTCTCCCTGATCTCCTCACCTCCTTGAGCTCTTTGTCCTAATGCCATCTTGTCAACGGGGGCTTCCTCTGGCCAACTTACGGTAAGAGGTAATTCTCAACACCCCTCCCCTAAGAACTTCCCATCCTTTCCCGGATTTATTGACTCCACAATATACTCATTTTACCAATTTGTTATTTTGACTGGAATGTAACCTTTTGAGAGCCAAGTATTCTTTCTAACTTTGTTCACTGTTCTAGTATGAATAATAATGCCAGGTTTTAGTAAATATTCACCAAACAAAATTATCTAAATCCTGTCTCTACTACTTATTAGTCATACATGTAGTACACTTAGATAAAAAATTGCACCTGATATAATAAAAATTATTTTATCTTCCAAGACCCTGGGAAGTTATACCTCTCAGATATGACAATGGAATATCGTATGCTACACAATCAGTATCCCTTACCTAAATGTTTTGGGGGTGAGGGGCATATGGCAGAAGCTGACAATCTATGTGGGAATAAAAAGTCCTGTAGCCCCTTGTGCATGTAACCGTTAAATATATCCATAAGGGACCACTGATTAATTTATTCAATGAATAAATAGACAATGAGAACCTATTATGTGTCAGACATTTTTTTTCTAAATATTTGAGATACATTAGAAAACAAAAAACAAAAACCTGGCCTTCTTCGTGCTCACATTCTAGTGGAGCTTCCAGCAAGAAACAATCCATATAGTAAATAACGAAGGATGTAATATGTCAGAGCATGAGTAAGTGCTGCGGCAGGGGAGGGAAGAAAGTGGAGCCGGAGGGCGTGGGGAGTGGGGAAGGGGCGGTGCGCTGGAGTAGGGGGCAAGGACCCAGTGGTCCCCCTGGAGAAGGTGAGGGCTGGGCCGAGTCTCTAAGGAGAACTACATGAAAAGTCAAAAAACAAACTGCAAATCCACAAAGAATGGAAGGGTCTAGAAACAGAAACACAGGGGCAGAAGCAACCCCATGGGTGGTTGTTGGGTGAAGCAGGAGGGGCAGGAAGGGATTTGGGGAGTTAAAGAGATGATCTTAGAGCTGGAGGCTGGTGACGGCTGCTGCGCTGTATACATTTACTAAAACTCACTGAACTGTACACTGGAAATAGGTGATTTTAGCATTTGTAAGTTTTATCTTAGTAAAGGTATTGAAAAGAGAGAGAGGGGATAAAGGAAGTAACATTAGAAATTATAAAATAAGCATGTAGAAGACTTGGAAATTGTAATTAGGAAACTGTAAAAGCAGTTTCTGGTATTACTTCGTCTGTACATTAAACCAGATGTCTGATTATAATTTTATGTGATGTCTCGAATCCAGGATCTATAAAACCCTACAATGGGTAATTCTGCGTGTCAACGTGGATAGGCTATAGTGCCCAGTTATTCAATCAAACATGACTCCAGGTGTTGCTGTGCAGGTATTTTGCAGATATGGATAACGTCTCAATCAACCAACTTTAAGTAAAGGAGACTATCCTTGACAATGTGAGCCTCATCCAACTGGATGAAAGGTCTTATGTGCAGAACAGAGGTTTCCCCAGATGGAGCTCAGAGTAGCTATAAAATTAGTAAGAGAATCATACAAATAACATAAAATGACAGCTTTATAAAGGTGAGACCAATGTTGCTGTGGAAGCAAAAACTATAAATTCCACGAGGGACACAGATTATGTCTTCTTTTTTGTCATGGTATATGGCCAGCGTCTAGCATAAAACCTGGCTTATACTAGGGGCTCTATAATCTCTTTGGATATAAATGAATGAACTTAGATCCCAGTTTTATAACAGAAAAGATAAATAAAACCATCAAAGTATGTTTGGAAGGAAAATCCTTCTTGAGAGCAGCCACCCCCTTCCAGGAAGACTGGCTCTGGAACTTTCTTACCTCTTCTCTTCAGCCCACAGCTCCTTCTCCTTTCAAATGAAAGCAACGGGGTAATAATAATAAAAAAATACCATCCCTGAAAAAATTGAGACATTTACAAATCCTTCTATTCTCTCATGACCATGGGCTCTGGCCTGTATCAGAAAGCTTATTACCAGGTAAACAGCCAATAAATAAATTTACTTTATTAAAATTAACGAAGTCTTATCAAAAGTAATTCCAGCTGGGTGGTAGAGGAAACAAAAATTAAAGCGACCAAAATAACTCTTCCCGAGGAAACATCCCAAATAAATAATCTCTTTCTTTTTCTGTTTATTCCCAAGAAAGAACAAGACAAAAGAATTCCTGGTGCTTAAATATCTGATTACAAGTATTCCAGAGGAGAACTAAGACCTTTTCTGGGATTAGCAGGGCACAAGCATGGAGAGATAAAGCTCCACGCTGGTAGGAAAGAGCAGGAAAGAATAGAAGCTACATGACCGGGACTTTACTTCAAAAGAAACAAGGTGTGTACACAGTCAGAAGTCTGTAATTGAATACACGAGGCCATCAAGCCTTTAGTTAAGGCTTTCACCCAGTAAGAAAACAATTTATTTTTTACCAAGGAGGAAGGAATGTTTTGATTAGTGGAGAAGTTGGTCAGATACTTTAGATGAGCACGTGGTCTGAAATCTCACATCTTCCTTGAAAGGGGCGGTCCTTGATGAGTTTAATAAAGACTCCATGTGGATTGGAAAGGGAGTCAGCACTTAGCATCCCCTGGAATCAGACCCTGGGTTTAACAGGTTATGCTGGCAGTGCTCACAACCATTATTTAAAATTCTACTGCCTTTCAATGGATGAAGAAGATAAATTATTAAAATGATCTATCAACAAGTGAAGCCACGATCCCAAGCCGGGAGTGTGTTTTTCAAAGTCATATTTTAGGACAAGTCAATTTTCTTTCTACTATACTAAAGTTTCTTTTTTCTTTTTTTTTTTTTTTTAAAGATTTTATTTATTTATTTGACAGAGAGAGACATAGCGAGAGCAGGAACACAAGCAGGGGGAGCGGGAGAGGGAGAAGCAGGCTTCCCGCCGAGCAGGGAGCCCGATGCGGGGCTCGATCCCAGGACCCTGAGATCACGACCTGAGCCGAAGGCAGACGCTTAACGACTGAGCCACCCAGGCGCCCTACTCTACTAAAGTTTCTTAAGATGTTTTTATTACAACATCTACAACTAACTTTAAATTTTTCAGCACAGACAATAGGAAGTGTGTGTGTGTGTTTAATTTACAATTTAGAGACAGCCAGCATTCTACTCGGAAAGCCGTATGCCAGAGGTGGTCACGGGCAGCCATTCCAGAAGCAGCTACTGCATTTCTGCTCTCTGTTCCTCTAATCAACTTACTAAATGCCAAACTGGGTTTTCTTTGGTGAAATGAGTGCTTTGTTAATCAGTATAAATGTTAGATAAATGTTAGGAAAGATATCTCAGTGCTGAAATTAAAGATATTAAGAATATGTAGTTTGACAAAACATCTTTTAGAGACACTCACAGCCTGTGTGTAGACAGGATAAGACCAGTGAGGCCAGTGACCTGAAGCCCTGGACATGGTTCTGGAATCTTGATCACTTAGTGATCCTGTGCCAGCCATCAGCTCGGGAGACTTTCTGTTCCTTGGCACTGGCTGAGTGTAGCTGAATCCTGCTTCTAAAATACTGTGAAAGCTGCCCAAAGAGAACGTTTTATTCAAGGTATAGCAAGTCAGAGAGCTAGGACTTCACCAAGCTTACAGAACAGTTTGTATTAACTGCATTGTGCCTACTTGCTAATAAAAATGTTCATTTAATAAATGTCTGTACAAGCACCAGACCTTGGCCTGTGATTTCCTCTTACTGCTTCACAGTGGCTAAGCTACACAACAGCAGCTAATTCTCACTTATCTCACTTTTCGGTGACTGACGTCTTTCAGAAGAATCTGAAAGATGTGCATGCAAATTGGCTAAGGTTGATCTATAATTCTATTCCTCAGATCATTTGTGCCAGAATAACCTGAAGCTTAGAATTCTTTCTTTTCCCAGCATTCTGCATTGAGTTCTAGGAGTGGGGGCTGAGGATTCTGAAATGTAAGAAGTTCCCCTGGTGATTCTCATATATTCCAAGGATTCAGCTAATGAAGATAAAACCAAAGAAGCATCCTGATCATCTGCTGACAGGATTTCCCAATGGCAGACCAAAGACCAAAAGGGAGAAAATATGCCCTAGCCACTGGGTTTGAAAACCAAAATCTGTAAAACAGTAGTAAATAGCACACTATGAAGACTTCATATCCCATGAACTCTGTGCCTTAAATTTGTTGGTTATAGCTATGAGGCTACCCATGTAGATGGAAATAGACCAAAACTCGCCTTAGGCATTCAGCGTGCTCATCGATGGCCAAAGATATTCCACTGCCATTTGGATGGGTAGCTATTATCAATAGCTTTCCAACTGACTACTGTGATCTATTTTCTATGACAGCAATGAAAACTGTTGGCCAAAAGCCCATCATATTAAATATATTTTTGCAGGAAAACCAGTTCAGTTACTGGGTTACTTTCTCTCACATCAATAAGCCCCAGTTTATTCACTTATAAGACATCTTGTCTGACTTTCACCCAACTCATCAAATATTTATTGAGAGCCTTTTTAGAAACACGTAGTTTTTAACTTCCAATGAACACAGTGTAAGATTCAAGACAGAGAGGTCTAGCCCAGGTCTCTTGTCTCGGAGTTGTCACGCATCGTATCATGATGTACAGCGAGAAGCCCCCTGGCACAGGAGTCACAGGTCTTGAGTTCAGGTGCTGCCTACAAACTCAGCAGCAAGTCAGTGAAGCTCTGTGGGCTTCTAGTTCTCCTTTTAAGCAACTGGGAGTAAAATGCTTGGCCTTGCTTGCTTTTCTAAATTTACTAATTCATTCATATTTCTTGGTCATCTATATTCCAGGAATTTTTCTAAGACCAAGGAGGATACAGCAGGGAACAAGATATACAAGATGACTGCTCTCAAATAGGCTTATTCTAATAATTAGAAATATATATAAATATACTGATATATAAACACTTAAATAAGCAATTAAGTGTGAATATTAATAAATATATTTTGAGAAGCAGATATATGTACACATATGTTTTTTAAAGTTTAACAAAGCCTTTCCTAAGAGTACAATATATTTTTTAGATCTCATATTGTGTGATTTTGGATGAAAAATTCAATAATCTAGTGAAAGACATACTGATTTATTTATTTTTTTTTTTTTAAAGATTTTATTTATTTATTTGAGAGAGAGAGAATGAGAGACAGAGAGCCCGAGAGGGAGGAGGGTCAGAGGGAGAAGCAGACTCCCTGCCGAGCAGGGAGCCTGATGCGGGACTCGATCCCGGGACTCCAGGATCATGACCTGAGCCGAAGGCAGTCGCTTAACCAACTGAGCCACCCAGGTGCCCCAGACATACTGATTTAAACAACACACCTAGCACTTTAATAAAAAACTGTCCCTATATTTCATTAATGATAAAAAAATTCTGGCAGAATACCAGAATTTTTCAAATTAAAAAAAATATGCCCAGGTCCATGATAGAATACTTTTTCACATATAGTAGAATTTGTTGTTTTAAGAGAACCTTCTTTTTCACTTATTTTTTCATTACTTAAGAACTAAGACATGTGTGATAAGATGGCTTTCCTGTAAGGCAACCTGTGGTAGGTAGCCTCGAAGATTTCCTCAGTGCATGTCTCCTCATGTAATCCCTTTCTTTTAAGTGTGGTCTGGATTTAGGGACTCGATTCTACCAAACTGTGTATAACTGAAGTGATGGGATGTCACTTCCAAGACGAGATTATAAAAAATCTTCAGCTTCCATCGTGGAAACTTTCTCTCTTGTTTACTGGTTTTCCCCTCCTCTCTGCTCCTCTCCCCTGATCTCTCTCAGCCTAATCTCGCATGAGAGAGGTGGTTTGAAGAAGACAGGCCTGGAAAATCAGAGCCACATGGAGGAGAATCGAGGTAACCCAGAGAACAACCAGCAGCACGGTCAACTGAGCGAGTGCACCTTCCTAGAAACATACACGCAGCCCAGTGCAGGCTGCAGATAATGCAGTCACAGTCAAGTGCTCATGAGGTAGAATAACCTCATGAGGGACCTTGAGTCAGAATCAGCCAGCTAAACTACTCCTGAACTCATGATCTAGAATAACTGTGAGACAGGGGGGCCTGGCTGGCTCAGATGGTGGAGCATGTGACTCCTGATCTCAGGGTTGTGAGTTCAAGCCCTAAGTTGGGTGGGGATGCTACTCAAAAAAAACCAGGACTAGAATAACTGTGAGGCAATGTTTGTTGTTCTAAGCCACTAAGGTTTAGAGTAATTAATTACAGAGCAATAGGTGACCCAAGGATCTGACTCTTGAGGATAGTATTACAAATATGAATGCATTCAGAATCTCATGCTTTATACTTTGAA
Organism: Leptonychotes weddellii; assembly: GCF_054177405.1. Lineage (NCBI taxonomy): Eukaryota > Metazoa > Chordata > Mammalia > Carnivora > Phocidae > Leptonychotes > Leptonychotes weddellii. The sequence goes on from NC_138380.1 coordinate 7,561,181, forward strand.
TATTTGAATTAAACTAGAAGAATATGGTGACATTATAAGAATACCTTTATCATGAAGAAGCATAAATTTGCCACTCTTTTTTAGCTCATGGAATAAGAGTTTGGTGTTTTCCCTGAGATCTGCTGAGTCTCCTGAATCAAATATAAATACTTCATAATCAAACTTCATTGAAACTGTTTCTAACAATGTACTAGTTAACCAATAAAAAATGGTAGTCTTACCTCCAAAAAAGTACTTCTCGCCAGTTTTAACTTGAAGAGGACTATTAGTTCGAACAGCTGAAGCCTCGTCTCCATCGATGGTGAGAATGGCAAAATTTTCCTTAGCCAGGAAACGAACCTCATGCCACTGTCCGTCATTCAACCCAGAACCTGTTAAGTAAAAAAAGTCATTTTCTAAAGATGGTACAATTTAACACAATTTTCAGTACCAACAAGGTCAGAAATTTGTTGATAAAGATTAGCATATTTTCATCTAGAAAAATTCAGTACTACTTGCAATTGATATCATGTTTCTTTAATATCAGAAGTGGTTCTAGCCTCCATTTGACAGATAAGGCATAACAGAACCCAATAAAGTAGAGGAATAGTTATTAATGTGCCACTGGTATACCTGGGAAAATGAATGGAGTGAATAAAGCTGTTTGGGAGGTGAGGATGAACTATTTTAATTTAATTACTTATTTTATGATTAGGTTTATTAGAAGTCATTCTCTGATAACAAAATGGATTTATGACTTTTATCTAACATCTCTCTCTGTTTTTAAGAACTTTTTTTGTACCATTATTTTCTCTCAGTAACCATGTCTGGCAAGTATATAGTTTGTAGAAATTAAGAACTAAAAACTATGTGCTAATTAACCACTCATAACCATAGGAAATAATGCCAGCGTTATCTGATCATTTATATATATTTTTAAGATTTTGTTTATTTATTTGACAGAGAGAGACACAGCGAGAGAGGGAATACAAGCAGGGGGAGTGGGAGAGGGAGAAGCAGGCTTCCTGCAGAGCAGGGAGCCCGATGCGGGGCTCGATCCCAGGACCCTGGGATCATGACCTGAGCCGAAGGCAGACGCTTAACCAACTGAGCCACCCAGGCGCCCCTGATCATTTATAAATAAGGTATCTTTATAACGAATTAGGTTATATTTAAACATACAAACCAACAAAAATAAATCAACAGCTCCCACTCCAAACAACCACATTTCACTGTGGCTTAGTACAAAGATCTTTGGAACCAAAAATTCTTTTAAACATTCCATTAGACAGATAATAACTTAAAGTTTTTGTTTAGTTTGTGCTCATTTTGTAAAGAATAGAAAACTAAGGACCAAACAAAGGAGATCAGCAACTGAACATAAGCATCTGGAAAGAGTTTAAGAAACACTAAGAGAGAGACAGAGAGAGAAAGTCTAAGAGGGTCAGAGTGGCTTTCTTTGAACATACAAAGGCCTTGTTATGGCAAAGGGAAGGGATTTTGTTCCAGGCCAGATAGAATAATTCAGAATTCACAGGAAGAAGTTACTTGAAGATACACTTCAGATTCACAGAAGAAAGAGAAGCCTCGCAAGTAAAGGTAGCTAAAAATGAATGAGAGCAAGTCAGTGAAGCACAGATGACAGCTCCAAGCCTCTGATCAGAGGTCTGCAAATCAGTTTATAGGCCCAACCTGGCCTGCTGTTGTCTGTTCCTGTATGGCCTGAGAGCTAAAAGTAGCTCTCACATCTTTAAATAGCTGAAAACACATAATAATAATAACAACAATAACAACAACATATGAGAATTGTATAAAACTGAAATTTCAGTGCCCACATAAAGTTTTGTTGGAACACAGCCACTCATTTGCTTACATACGGTCTTGCTCTACAAAAGCCGGAGTCAAGCAGTTGCTACAGAGACTTGTTATCACTCACAAAGCCTAAACAATTTACCCTGTGGTCCTTTGCAGAAAAAGCATAAACTTTCGGTTGGCTGATACTATTAAACAGAAATATGATTTTAATGAAAAAAATTAAAGCCTGTTGGAGCTTATAAGACTGTCACATAGATGTAGTATTTACTGGTGTTACACTGGTAAAAAGCATTACAAATAACCACACCTCAGATATTTTTTTTTTTAGGATTTTCAAATTTTAATTTAGAAATACATATTCAGCACATTTTATTTCAATGGACGAAAATAGAAAATCCCTGCTCTAAAGTGATTAATACTGAATAACCTCCAAGTTACAAAATGTATAATATATATGCACAATTTTGTACTGTGAAATTACAATGTAAATGTAAAGTCTTACTCTAAAATTAAAATCAGTTAGCTGTCAGACAAGTAGTAGTGTTTACTGAAATATTTCCTTCTCAAGTGGGTTACATCAGGGTTCTCCCACAGAACAGAGGCACAGAAGACTGTATCTTCACCATAACATTTTTCTGTAGAGCACAAAACTGGGTCTAGTGTTGATTAAACACAGAAGTGCATGGTTTTGGGTTTTGCCTTTTAAATGTGATGAGCCCTGCTTTGAAATGCAATTTTGGGGCATGGATCCCAAGGACATCAACGTTACAAATGTTCAGTCTCAAAATTTAATTCTAAATAATCACGCATCCAGAAAAGGTCACTTATAAAATACCATCAGCTGACAAATCTTTCAGTTCTGAACAGTAGACCAGAATGCCTTTCTAAAAATTCTGTGAACATTTCTCCATCATACAATTAATTTACAAACGAACATCATCAGCTTAATTGTTCATAGCAAAAAGGTCTATTATTCCAATCAGATAAAAATAAAAAGGTTATTCTTTTCAAGAAAATTAATTACTAAATTAAAACTCAGATAAAAGCAGGCTTGTTGATAGCAACCACTGCTGCATCTGAGCTTAAACTGTGATTTCTATTCATTTTAATTCCAAT
>NC_138380.1:7564190-7571654 GCF_054177405.1 Leptonychotes weddellii
CATGCTATTCCTTATGTTCCACAAATAAGTGAAACCATATGATAATTGACTTTCTCTGCTTGACTCATTTCACTTAGCATAATCTCCTCCAGTCCCATCCATGTTGATGTAAAAGTTGGGTATTCATCCTTTCTGATGGCTGAGTAATATTCCATCGTATATATGGACCATATCTTCTTTATCCATTCATCTGTTGAAGGGCATCTCAGCTCTTTCCACAGTTTGGCTATTGCGGACATTGCTGCTATGAACATTGGGGTGCATATGGCCCTTCTTTTCACTTAATCTGTGTCTGTGGGATAAATACCCAGGAGTGCAATTGCTGGGTCATAGGGTAGCTCTATTTTTAACTGTTTGAGGAACCTCCACACTGTTTTCCAAAGGAAACAGTCAACAAAACAAAGAGGCAACCCAAAGGATGGGAGAAGATATTTGCAAATGACACTACAGATAAAGGGCTGGTATCCAAGATCTATAAAGAACTTCTCAAACTCAACACCCAAAAAACAAATAATCAAGTCAAAAGATGGGCAGAAGATATGAAAAGACACTTCTCTGAAGAAGACATACAAATGGCTAACAGACAAATGAAAAAATGTTCATCATCATTAGCCATCAGGGAAATTCAAATCAAAACCACATTGAGATACCACCTTACACTAGTTAGAATGGCAAAAATGGACAGGGAAAGAAACAACAAATGTTGGAGAGGTTGTGGAGAAAGGGGAACCCTCCTACAGTGAAGTCTTTTTCCAGAGCAGAATCTAACTGCATTAGCTCTGTATATGGATATATTTAAAGATACAGTGTTCTAAGCTCAATATGCTACTCACTCTGATAAGTCCTTGCATTTGATTCATTTATAATTCACACTAAATGTTTTAGGAATTATTGCCTCAAATAAATAGGTGAGAAAACTGAATCTAATAAAGTTTAAGCATCACATAGTAAATGGCAGAAGACAGAACTGAAACACAGATATATCTGGTTGCAGAGGCTCAATTCTTACAAACAAGAAACAAAAACAAACCAAAAAACAACAAAACATGTTATATATCTCTATGCACCCATGATCAGAATTCGCTTACACTGTGTGCATGCACACATGCGCACTCGTACACACACACACACACATTTCCACTGCCACCACACCTGGACAGAGCTCAAATTCTGGGATGTCCTTGTCTCACATAGCATTAGAATGGTAAATAACTGACACACCATCCAGTTTCATTTGCTAATTTTCAGCATTTGCACCATCAGATTTTTGTGGTATTGGAATCTCCTCCATGCTATACGTCTTTTATATTTTCTTACATCGATGGTTTTCCCTCACAACTGTAATTAAAATTAAATTTTATATTAAAAGTATGAGAATCAAGATCAAGCATTTTCTCTAAGGCACATTAGAATAAGCCCATGAGTATTCGTTTAAATCATTTTCATACCTTGTGAAACTCTGAGCAAACAGAACTTTGTGTTCACTTTTTTTACATAAGGACTAAAATAAAAAAAAATATATATGTGACTTCTCCTGCAAACTTGTTCCAAATTTGTTTTGCCTTTACCATTTCCTGGACCATCTGTTACTTGGAGGGTATGGTACAGATTTAGTTTTGTTTCAGAAAATCTATAAGGAATAGCATCTTTACGGTGTTTTTTAAAAAAGTAACAATTTTGTTTAGCAAATTTTAATTCATATGAAATCGAACATAAATTTAAGAGCTTTTGGAATTCATTATTTGAAATTCACTCAGACTACCACTGTTGATCAGATTGTTGCTATAAGATAGGTACTTATAATAAGTATTAATACATTTATTCAGGAAAAAAAGTATCATCATCTCAAGTTTTATTAGAAATTTGTGAGTCACAGGGGTGGCTCAGTTGGTTAAGCATCTGCCTTTGGCTCAGGTCATGGATCCAGGGTGCAGGGATGAAGCCCACAGTGGGAACCCTGCTCAGCAGGGAGCCTGCTTTTCCCTCTCCCTCTGCCCCTCCCTGTTTGTGTTCTTTCACTCACTCACTCGCTCACTCTCAAATAAATGGATAAAATCCATTTTAAAAGAGAGAAAAAAAAATGTGAGTCATAAATAACAAAGAACACATTAACAAACAGGATGAAAGCAGCACTTTTCATTTGCTGTTAAAGACATGGTGTTACTCCACTCACTGTTCTAGAGCCAATGAATATCCCAGGAAACAGACTCACCAGCTCCCAGAAACAGGGGTCCTGGTGGATGCACAGTGGCTCGGTACCAGACCAAAAAAGAAGGATGCTAGTTACTGATACTTAAAAAAGACCCACATGTCTCCTAGGGCTAGCACTTCCTGAGATCCTCACGTGTGTGCGGCACTGTGTACACACACTGTATATGTTCGTGTGTTGACTCTCCCCAACAGCGAGCGGCAAGACAGCAGGATGGAAAACAGCATGAGGATGAAGACGACGGGTTCCGGAGCCAGGCTGCGCGCCTTTGCCCTCCCCCTTGCCAAGCTGGGCACTTTACTTAACCATTCTGTGCCTCAGGCTTCTCTTCTCTAAAATGAAAAGAACATTGTCCACTTCATAGACTGGTATAGAGGAGTAGACTAATTAGTATTTCTATAGCGTTAAAACAGCGTCTGACACCCAGGAAGCAGTATATTTATATCAGTATCATGTCAAAAAAAATTTTTTTTTAAGTTTTGATTAGTCTCATTTTATAGAGAAGGAAGCTGAGTCTTAAATTTATTATTTTTGGGGGAGTTACAATTACAAATGTTGGTGTAGTTGTAAGTAAGCTCTCTAAACAAGACAGTAATAAAGTAAGTCTTAAAACGTGGAATCATAAATATACACATACGAGACAACTGAAAAGAAGTGTGTCTTAGCATTATGCTAATGGGCACTTGAAGCTTAGAAAAATAATGTCCAGTGTCCAGTGACAACATTAGATGTGAAAAAAAATTCCTGTGAACAAACAACTTAGAGGTGACAATGATTTGTTCTGAAGAAATGTATGAGATGACTCAGTTATGACAAAGACACCGATGCTAAAGCTGCATGTGAAGAAATTAGAACAAAAGTATTTCCAAAAAGTGAGGGTGGAAAATAAACTTCCTAAATTATATATGTATGTAATTTTAAAAACACATAGTAATTATGTAAATATTATACATATATTTACTTACAGAACTAAAAGTTTTTACATGCAAGTTAGTTAAAAGGAACTCTTAATTATCTTGCTGAAAAAATGGGGAACCACCCTATATTTGGGGTCATATTCTGCTCAGGCACACATGTACCATGCCCTCTATGAGCCTGAGAAACGGTTTAGAGCCCAAGAGTGTCTGACTTACAGACTCACCCTCGGGGGGCAGATAGCACAATGGACAGAGCAGGGATTCGGAAGTCAGACCATCTGGTTCAACCTCATTTCTGCTCACTGAATGCCAGACCTTCAACAATTTAGCCTGTCTCAGTTCTCTTACCTATTAAATGGGACTAATAAAAGTATCTACTTCATAGGGTTCTGGTGACGATTATGTGTAAATACGTTATCATTTAAAGAAGTGCTTGACACATAGTTAGCACCCAGTAAGTAACTCCTGTTTCTTCTTCCGTCAGTGAGCCCAGCTCTCTAAATATCAGCTTGGGTTGCTGTTTAATTCTGTAAGCATTAACTATTATAACATAATTAAAAATTGGTTTTGTTTATGAACAAATATCCTCCTCCCCATATAAATCCAGTCATGAAATATCAATGGTGAGAAATTTGGGAATTTGGCAGGGTAGCTGATTATATTTCTTGTTAGTATCAGGGTCAACAATTTTTAAGCTAATTTAAGCCAACTTTGAGCCATATAATAAATCAGTCTTATTCTTTCATAGTTAAGGTCTGCTTTCTCCTCCCCAAATTGTGTGTGTGTGTGTGTGTGTGTGTGTTTTAACTAGATTATTCAATAGATATGGTTCTGAAAAAAAATGGTAATGGTTCGTTGAATGTTTGTGAAGTATTTCCAAAAATTAGATATAATTCCAAGCAAGGACTTCCCATGGTGACTAATTTTGAGAAGACTGATATAACCTGAAGTACATATTTTCTAAAGTATTTGTGTTTTAAAAATATACCATTTTGACATAATTTTACACTTAATGGTTATTTGATATTACTTTATATTAGATAACTCCAGTTATTAAATCATAACAATCAAAACTTTTCAACTGTATATTCTAAAAGGAAACATATATTTTTACAAAGTTTTTAACCTAAAACCAACATCTTTGAAACCATATTCCAGCTTCTGGTCTTAATTTTTTTTCATAACTAGATTGTTTTATAATACTTTCGCTTACATTTCTCTACCTTATAATTGTTAGAAAAACTTGTTTTGTATGCAAATGTAACATGTTAATGAAGCATATTCTATCTACACTGTCTTTCTAATGGTATTATTTTTAAAGTAAAGCTCTTGAGGTGGTTGCACTGATATAACAAGAAGAAACAGATGTTTCTCTTATTAGAGACAAGAAGAAGAGACTAGTTTAATGAATATTGAAAAAAAGAAAGTATTTAAAATACAGTAGCAAACCAAGATGCAACATCTGTTTGAAAATGCTTCAAATAAAATTACAATGACTAGAATTTCAAGTCTTTTGCTCAGTAGTCAATCTTGAGAGAAAAGTTTCCTAGGATATGAATCCATCTTTAGGCAGTTACAGTGTTCTGATGTGCTATGGACAGATCTCAAAAGTTATCAATTATCCATTCATGTAATAAAAAGGAAAAGGAGAATATATCTCTTTATAAATATGCCATGCACTATTTCTTATATTATCTATAAATTCCATATCATAAGGAACTTGATCTCATTTAATCTCGCTCACTTTTATGTGACAATACAAACCACATTATAAATATGATCACTTGTGGTCACACACAACATGTAATAAGGTGTTTGGGCAGGCAAAAAATTCTTTTATTTTTGTCAGCTGAAGAAACTGCCAAATGCTTTCCTCCAGGTACAGACAAAAAGTCACTTTAAAACATGTCTTTGTCTTGAAAGAGCCACTTGAATGGAATCTTTAAGATAGATAAATACATAGAGGAAAGCATATTTCATGACTTTTTTTTATTAGTGTTGCTAGTCATCAGGGAAATTAAAACCATAATGACGTACAATTTTCCACCCACTTCGGGGGCTCAAAACTAAAAGAACTAGCTAAGATTAGGATCAATCTGAACTCACACACTGTCAATGAGATGTAAACTTGTATAACCACTTGGAAAAATCCTTTGGCAGCTCAGTTTTGTTTTTTCTCTAATAATGTTAAACATATGTTAATCCTATCACCCAACAATTCCCCTCCTAAATATTTACTCACGCTAATCAAAATACATGTTGCAAAAATATTTGCACAGGAATGTTTTGGCAGCTTTATTTATTACAGGCCTAAACTGAAAATAACTGTATATCCACACAGTGTATATTCATACAAAGAAATGTTGCTAAGTAATAAAAAAAAGAATGAACTAGTGGTACAAACAACATTTTTTGCCTGAAAGAACGTAGACACAAAAAATAACACTGAATGAATCCTTACGTATGAAATTCCCGAAAAGCAAAACTAACCTACACTGACAGAAATCAGGCCAGGTGGTTGGGCTGCCTATGAGAGAGAGGCGCAGGTGGGAATGGACAGGGGAGTGGCAGAAGGAAACTCTCTGAGGTGACGAACATGTTTCCTATCTCGACTGGAGGCTGGGCGCGCTACGTATGTGTATTTATCAGAATCCACTGAACAGTACACATTTAAGATCTGTGCATTTTACACACAGCCGATTCTCATTCGTGGAATCTGTATTTGTGAGAACATCTACTTGCTAATATTTATTTGTAATCCCAAGCCGATATATATATTTTCATGATCATTCACAGACTCAAACATGCATGGATTGGGTGAAAATTTGAGCCATTTGGCACAAGTTCCCAGATGAAGTCAAAAAAGGCAGCATTCTGCCTCCTTGTTTCAGCTCTCATCCTGTTACCAAGTGTTCTTTCCACTGCATATTTAATACCATGTTTCTCCCATTTTTGTTATTTTTTGTTGATTTTGTTATTTAAAATGGTCCCTGATGGTACAATATGTGATGAGGATGAAAGGTACACTTATCATGATGAGCTTTTCAGCAAAACTGCTGAATCACTATATTGTATGCACACACATAAATCAACCAATCAATAAAAATAAAAAGGTCCCTGAATGCAGTGCTGAAGTGCTGTTTACTGCTCCTAATTTCAAGAAAGCTGTGATGTGTCTTATGAAGAAAAAGGATTTATGTTAAATAAGCTTCTTTCAGGTACAGGTTATAACACTGTGGGCTGTGAGTTCAATGTTAATGAATTAATCATATGTATCAAACAAGAGAACTTTAAACAGAAACACACAAAAAGCAAGATTCTGTACTGATCAGTTGACGCCAATGTTGTGACCAGAGGCTTGCAGGAACCTAGCCCTATATTTCTTGTAGGAGCAATAGTTCAGTATTCACTAATTCAGTGTTTGCAATGACTACAGGGAACATAACTACCATAAATAATAAAAAAAACAACTGCATGTAATTTTTACTTCAAAAATATGAAGAACATTTTTAAAAGAATTGAAGTAATAGTGATACTCATTTTTAAATTCAACTGAATTTTATTTGAGGCCTGTTTTTTGCTTTGTTTTCTGAATTATCAAACAATTAGAAACCCAATGTATAACATGCCATTATTTGATATTAAACAAATAAAACCCAATTAGGCTCTGTATTAATATGTTAAGCTTTTAGAGGCCAACATTTAGGATGTTAAAAAAATTAAGTAACTACCCCAGGACTACATTTTCATATAAAAATCTCTAATAATTGTCTTAGCCATTACTGATTCCCAGCCAAAAGTCAAATACCACTGTACTTCAAAATCTCTTATTCAAAGTTTTATGATTATCCTATGGTCACGTTTCTCTTGAGATAATCTCCCAAAGAACGTTTTTAGTAGGAATATGGTTATGTAAATACCTAACTTCAAAAAATCTTATCAATCCAGGACTCTAGTTTATGCACTAATTCTGAAAGATTCATTCATTCATGCATTCATTCATTCATTCATTTCAGTCTTTGAACCTGCCTTGAATAATATAAAATGTAATACAAGTTGCACTGAAGAAGTTATTGCTAATTTCAAAGAGGGTTTCAAGTCATAATATTTCTTTTTTTTTTTTTTAAAGATTTTATTTATTTATTTGACAGAGAGAGTCACAGCGAGAGCAGGAACACAAGCAGGGGGAGCGGGAGAGGGAGAAGCAGGCTTCCCGCCGAGCAGGGAGCCCGATGCGGGGCTCGATCCCAGGACCCTGGGATCATGACCTGAGCCGAAGGCAGTCGCTTAACCAACTGAGCCACCCAGGCGCCCCTCAAGTCATAATATTTCTGATTC
>NC_138380.1:7572154-7585919 GCF_054177405.1 Leptonychotes weddellii
TACTGGAGGGAAAAAAAGATTCATATCACTAAGAGACATCACACTTAATATCTGGTGTATTTTATTCTAGTTTTTACCATTAAAAAAATGCAAACCTTGTAGATTACTTTGATGCTATAGTTGAAGAATGGAGAAAAGTATAAAAGAGACAAGCAGGAACAATCATCATCCCCTCAATTCTCTGATTTCCCTTGATTGGGGGAAATTTGGCAGTCTTGTCTTCTCAGCCTAACTTTTCAGAATTTAAGGAGAATAACATGGAGATTTACCCCTACCAGCTCAAGCTCTCCTAGAGTTCCACTCCAAAGAGTTATGTTCATTCTTTCACTCATTTATAGTTCTTCTGCTGCATGAATAGCATTGTTTTAGGCACCAGGATCTAACAGTGAAGAAGACAGACAGGTCTTGCCCTCAGGAAGCTTACATTCTTGTGTGCAGAGACAGATCACAGGCAATAACTAACAATTTATAGTACAATTTCAGGTATGATAAATACTATAACAGAAATAAAACAGATGTCATGATGGAGAGACTGCAGGACTTGATAAGATTTTTTTGACAAGGAGAGAACCCTCTGAGGAGAAGACAGTAAAGCTGAAACCTGAAGGACAAGAGGCCAGTCACGTGGAGATTTCATGCAAAACATGCTTGGTGTGTTAGAGTCCCAGACGCTAAGATGACATGCTTGGTGTGTTAGAGTCCCAGACGCTAAGATGACTACAGTGGTTAGCGTTCAGAGATTAAGAGGGCAGGATTGAGGAAATGAGAACAAATAGATAGGCAGAGGTATGATAAGTAAGGGCCTTGCGAACTGTAATTAGAACATTAAATATTAAGTGTGATAGAAAACCTTTGTTATGTCTTATGTGGAAAGTGCCATGATGCTGTTTCCATTTTAAGGATATACTCTAGCTACTGTAAGGTGAGTGGATGTAAGGAGGCAAGACTGGAAGCAGGGAGACCTATTAGAAAGCTGTTAACAGTAGTTAGGACAAGAGATTATGGAGACATGGACAGAGGTTAGCACTGGAGAAAAGTGGCTAGATTTGTCACAAATTTTGGAGATACCATTGGCAGACCTTACGCATTAATTGGTTATTGAAAGTTTGAGAAAGACGAAGATTTGTGACTGAAGCATTTGAGTGGAAATGAATGTCATTTAAATAATGGGATTCTGGGGAAGGGAGGCAATGTTGGGTACATTCATTAGATATGTAAATAGAGAAGTCAGGCAAGTACTTGCCTATCTGTGTCTGGAGCTTAAGAGAGAAGTAAGGTCTGGACATAGAAGTCTGATGTCATAAGCGTAAGGCATGAGACTGGATAAGCCTACCTAGGGAGAACACAGAGATGAAGAGGAGACTTTAGTGTGAGTCTTGGCATGCTCTAAACTCAGAAGTTGGAAAGAAGAGAGGCCAAGAAATAAGACTGAGAAAGAGTAGCCAGTAAAACAGGAAAGAAATCAGGAGAATGTGCTGTTAAGGGAGAGACTGTTTCAAGAAGAAGGGAAGCTTCAAGGAGAAGATGCCTGTGAGCTATCAAGTAAAGTGACGAAAGAAGTGGACACTAGATTTGGGAGTCACGGAGTTCAATGGTAACTGGAGTGGGCTGAGGAGGGCACGGCAGGTGAGGAGTGCAAAGAGGAAGGAAAGAGAGTCCTTGAATAGTTGGGCTACACAGGAGAATTTTGAGTAATAGTCTATGCTGAAAATCTGAAGAACATTATGAATCCTGTCCTAAGAAAAATCTTTATTCATATATCCAAAATTTGTTTATAATTTCAGGGGTTTACCTCCTCTTTCAGGTTCAGAACCTGGTTTATATAATCCATCATCTTTTAATTGCAACACTGACTTTACTGGGCAATAAAAATACTATCAATTCATTTATGTTTTTTGGATTCATTACTTTTCTTACATTCCATTTTTTCCATTTAATGGCTTATTGGTTATATCTTCTGTTCCTTAATTTTTTAAATAAATATGCCAGTTAATTGGTTTTAAACTTAAATATTCATTATTATTGTTTATAGTCACTGTTTTGTATTTGTCTTAAATAGATAGTTATGGTTGGGAAATGATTCCGAAACCATCTGGGGAAAATGAGTTATTCTCATTGTTGTTATTACAATTTATTTCTTAAATCTAAATTGACTAAGTTTTATTTAGTCCTTTATCTTTGTTCTGCATATGTTTCAGATAAAGTGAAATATCCTACAATTTTCTCTAAAGGCACACAATCATCCTTGTTTATAGGAAACGGACACTGTCCAAATGGCAAGGACATTCAAATCAATTATTCTTTTTCCAAGGGCATTCCTATCAGAAACACTGTACTTGATAAAAAAAATAAATAAATATTATGATTCCTGGCCTCAAGAAGTTTGCCTTATTGTGCCAGCTAATGAGATTTAAATATCTTTACATGTATTTTTTAAATTTCTATGAATCGTTTCCCTGTGTTTTATAAACTAGAGTTGCATGGCACAATAAACAAATAAGAAATAAGTAGGGAAGGCAGACTGTAGCTGAGATGATTTTGGTACCTAGCTGGGGATCTTTGTTAAACAAGAGGTAATCCCAAGTGTAGACAGCCTCTTGTTTTCATAGTCTAACTGTAACATGTTCTTCAAAGTCTGTTGATTCCTGTCTTCCTTGGTGGCACAGCCCTGCTAGAGAGGTATTATAATGATTACAGAGTGCCTCATCTCTTCCTTATCCCAAAGGCATACAGTTCCTGTCCTTGTGCACATTAAGGAGAAAATATTGCTACATGATGCTATTGGTTAATTATTGTCTATTCCATCACATCAGCATTATAGAAGTAATGCAAAAAAAAAATATCTGAGAGAAAGAATAATAGGAACCCATGAATGAAGATAATAATGGCAATTTAGCTTAGGTTAATCTCTGAATCCATTTTCTCATTTTACCCCTAAATTTTGATAATAAAACAAATGAAAAGCTTAAAATTAACATTGCCAGAATTTAAGGTTGGTTTTCTCTACAACTAGATATATCACAAAATTCCCTCTTTCCTTCTAAATATTTTTCCATGTCTTGGCTTTATAATAATCAAACAGAATGGTGAATTTAAGTGGCTTTGATTAAAATAAAGCCTTTCTATATCTGTGTATGCTGGATAACTGCAGGGAGAGAACCACTTTTAAGTTAGAGAGGTTATCCAGCCACACAGAGGCTCAGAAATTCCTGAGTTCAGAGAATAATCATGATCAGAGTCCTGGCATGAAATAGACATCTTAAAATATTATGTTCAGGAACAATCCTTTATAATTTGAATATAAATCATTATTTTTAAATTGCATCATAAAATGCATAATAAAACCATAGTTTTTCATGTCAAGTAATTCTGCATTAACCCCCTTTAACTGTTTTTATACTTGCCACTGAATAAGTTTCCATCCTTTACTCAAAGACTAGATAATGTATCTCAGCCATAGACACAGGCAAAAATGCAGTCCCTACCCTTACAAGGAGTTATTTTTCTGCCAACCTCTCTACTACTTGTTTTACTACATGATTCCTATCATGAGAGAGACAGACTCTGTGCATTTCAGCTCAACGGCGTTTCCTCCAACTGGACTACTAATGAGCATTGAACCACGAAGGGCACATCTCCAGATATTTATGAACTAGTCTCTTCTGCAATTTTCAATTCAACAACAATCCTTTTTAAGTGTCAGCTGCCTTTTGGTAATTTTTCTCATTCTTAGTGGCAAAATAGGAGTGGGAAAGTGCTACAGGTGAGTGCATTAAAATAATATTTATATAACTATAATTTCACATATATTTAGGTTATGAATTTTTTCAATTTATCCCTTTTGTGAATTTTAATCTGTATGTAATCGGCATCAGAGAAGATTAAAAATTAAAACTAATATGTTAAAAATAATATTTTTATCAAAGCATAAATTTTTTAAAGCCATTGGATTTAATTTTTAGTATGTTTTCGGGACTAGTATTACATACATAACACCAGTGTGTGGGCACTTGTATATATGTGTGCACAGATATGTGATATCTGCTACAAGATACATAGGATTTTAGTGCAGTGTGATGCATTAAAAGAGAGCCAGGTTCGAATTTGGATAGCATGATAGCATAAACACTATTATTACGTGAGCAAATAACTGTAGCTCTCTGGCCCAGAAATTATCAGTAAAATGAATGATTCATACCAGGGGATTACGTGATTCCTCTCAGCTCTAGACGCTTCAACTAAGACTGAAATACATTCAGGGATACATGGATATAGAGGGAGTAGAGAAACCAGTCATAATGTATCTATTTGAAAAACAAACAATGCTATAAAGATGATACACAGAGCACATTAATAAAATACATACTTCTAAAAGTAAGTTGCATATTTTAGCCCAAAAATCTGTACTTGCTCTGCTGGGTAACTCTAAACATTAAACACAATGGTCATAGAATACCCAAAGTAGATAAAAAGACTTCACCTGAGATAAAAAGAGAAGAATCCATGCTGAAAATAGGGAGATAGTCATCTGATTTTTGTACTTTAGATAGAATTTTATACTACAGATAGAAGGTGGGAATTTACAGGTAGCTTCATGGAATCTTGGAGTAAAAGGACAAAGGACCAACCTGGGAGGTAGAACATGTGCCATAGAAAGAACTATGATCTTTTACTAGTTCAAATCTGAGAGGGAAATCTTTGCCATTTCTGTGATTTAACATAAGAAGTTGGAGTCCCAGAAAGTACTGGAAAATTGAAGATAGAGGTTAGGTTTTTAGCAGGAGTATTTGTTCCTTATTGCAGAAATTCTCTAGAATACTGATGATGGGTTAGGAAGATGTCACTCAGTGGTATCCCAAAAAGGGAATTATCTTAGGGAATTTATGGTAGATTAAATGCCTTAGAGCACTAAAATTCTATGATATAGATGAGCATTTCTCATTTTCTTACTAACAGGGCATGCCCTAGCTAAAGATAGTATAGTGAAATCCATACATAGATTTTCATTCTTATAGCACAACTGTATATTTTAAGTATTTATTGAACATTGCTCAGCATTGGT
Source organism: Leptonychotes weddellii (assembly GCF_054177405.1). Taxonomy (NCBI): domain Eukaryota; kingdom Metazoa; phylum Chordata; class Mammalia; order Carnivora; family Phocidae; genus Leptonychotes; species Leptonychotes weddellii. The sequence goes on from NC_138380.1 coordinate 7,577,217, forward strand.
TACTAGATAGTCAACCCTCTGTTAAAATCAATTACTAAATTTGGAAGCAATCTGGGTGTTGGTCTTGATCTGAGTTGGTTACATAGGAGTGTATTCAGTTTAAAAAAAATGCATTGAGCTGTTCATTCATGATCTGTGCATTTTCTATATGTACAGTATATTTCAATAAAAGTTAAAAATAAGAAATGATTCTATATAATGTGTAACCTAATTGAAATATCTTAAAAATGTAGAAAATATGCTGAAGCCACTTTTATCTTTAGTGTCATTATACAGATGTGTAAAGAAGCCATCAAAAACTTATGAAGTATGCACACAGTTGCAGAATATTAAAACAATAGTAATTAAGAAAAAATCTGATAGCTATCAATGCCACTAATTTAGCATGAATTATGGTGCATAAGAAAAAAAGATATTACTGGGTTCTATGAGAAGCTGTACAAAGACTTCATACAGATTCTGAGGGGGATTTCAGGACACTTCAAGAGCTTTAAAAGTAATGACACTTTTTAAATTATGTTTCATTTCATTTTTACACTTGAAGGCTTTCCTTTCTTTAATTAACTTATCAACTACAATTACAGCCCTTTCATGTCCCACAGATAACAGGGACTATAAACTGTTTTAATTCATAGAGGAAAAAAACCCAAAGAAACCAAAAACAAAGAAAATCTCTGACATAAAAATATTTCATTTTTTTTCTTTTGCTTTCTCTCGAAGTTGTACATAATCCATCATCTTCTCTTTATTTAAAATTTTTCTCTTAGGCTTCCTTTGTTCCCATTTTTCTTGAGCTCAGCATGTCTATATCTCTTAGATAGAAAGGTATAAACAGGTGATTCAAATATCCAAATGTTCAGATCTTGCATTTTCACTATCACCATCGTCCATTTAGTTGGAAGGTTCTCAATCTTTTTTCTGCTCTCAAATATCTGAAGAGAATAATTTCATCAGAAACCATGGCTCACAACGGGAGTGATTCTCCATGACGGGTCAAGACCTTCAGTGGCCAGGGTTATACATTTGAAAAAGCATACATCACTTGAGAAAGGAAATTCGTGTGGCTGGTAACTGATTTATATAGAATATATAATAATCCATATTATATATCAATAGATATCTAGTATGTATTCTACATACTCTATTCTCTTTAGAGAATATATTCTAAGACTAACAGCTAAAGCCAATGCCCTCTTTGTATCTAGCTCAATTTTTAACAAGTGCACTAAGTATTCACACCCACTCACAAAGACCCAAAGTAAAGCCACAGTCTCTGAAAAACTCGGAGGAATAAGAAGGCACAGATTTCAGGAAGAAGAAGGTGAAACAGTAAGCCAGCATTAGCTGATTAAGTAGTTCTTGGTAGACTTTGAAGTAGCTCTAAAGGAGACTTTGGCCTCTAACCTCTCTCCCTTTGAAAGAAGGGGTCCTGTCCTTCCTTCAACAGAGATTTCATGGGAGGACATCTGTGTCCGCAGGTTTAGAGGGTGGTGAACTCCAACTGCCAGTAGCCAAGCTGCCAATGATCACACAGGTCAGAGCCAAGAGAAGGAACTCTCGGTCAATTCACTAGAAACCAGCTCTTCAAAAATAATTATCGAGAGAATCAATTGGTGAATGACTAATTCACCAAATTAATCAAATTTACCAATTTATCAGGTAACTGTGTTAAGAAATGGTCTTCTTCAATATATTCTATGATTATGACTATGTTATTCTTATGAATATATTCATGAATATATTTATGTTAAATATATTCAATAAATGTGAATATATTAGTAGTATCTTAATGATTGTTCAATTTATCAAAAGCTAAGGGTCAGGGGTTTAATCTTTTAATGAATATATTCATGAAGAACATATTCATGAGGAATATAGTTATGAACTAAATCATCCCATGAATATAGCAAAAGAGCAAATATTCAGTGAGTTCCTTCATTCATTTATTTAATACTGTGCACCATGCAATGTCCTAGACACTAGGGCTATATCCAAATCAAAATTTCTGACCTCATAGAGCATAGATTCTTAGTTATTTATTGTCTTTAAATAAGAATAATCTTTAAAATAAGATTTTGGCAAATATATTTGTAATTTTGGTGAATTCATCTGTGTCCAAGGGAAATATTCATTGGGGACTGCCTACAGGGAATGCTTGTGATTTGTTAAAAAAATCTTGCAGTAGATGTTTATTATATTGGTCTTTATCAGCTTTTATTTGTTGTGAACTTTGAAAAAAGTTACACATAAACATTTTAACACAAATAACTAGTTACTTGGATTAACCAGAATTACTTACCATTTTGAAAATGAGCAAATGAGCAAACCAAGACTCACAAAGTTAGGAGACTTGTAGATATCAACTTTGTGGATTTCAAGTTAAAGATTTTCTCCCACTTCCCAGAGATGCCACTTACCAGTATTACAACTTAAGATTTTGGTAATTGAGAGTAGTACTGGTTTTTCATAGTATTTCTAAAATAACAATGGTATTTTTGAATCATAGATTTATATTACCCACCAGCTTTTATCTTTTTTGAAGCAAATTATGGTAGAAATACATCAGAGCAACTTCTATGTTAAAGCGTGAAAATAAGGTTAATGTGAGTATAACAGTTATTGTCACTAATTCTTATTTTTATTAAGCAATGAATAGCTTCATTAAGTAATACATTACTTTTTTTTGTTAGCTTCATGAGAAAGAACAATGAAACTGTTTGAGTTAAGCTTCATGTGGCTTTTAAAAGAGAAAATGTTCTTTCCCAAAGGGCACTACAAAAAAAAAAATCTAAGCTGAACATTGTTACTCTCTGAGCAAGTCATCAAAACAAAATGAAAATGTTGGCATTTTAGTAGACCCGTCTGCACTTTACTGAGCACAACTTCCACCAGCGATTGTTGTGGTTGCTGTAAAGGATGCTTGAATATGAAGCAGGTTTGCTAGAGGGTAGCACGACCCCTGTTTCTGTCTTCAAACTCTGCCAAGACAGAAAGGGCTTCTGTTACTGTTTTCCTGTATCCACCTCTGCAGTTTATTTCTTCCCAACAAGTTCTCAAAAGGAACTCAAGCAAACAAAAACTGGATACTAGGCCCCTCTTTTCATTATTGGTTTTCCTGTTTATTTAAACAGAGGTTTTTCAACTTCAGCAACGTCTTAGCTCAAACAAAGTTAGGGTTACACAGGGAATGGTTTACAGTTAGCTCTATCCTTTGGAAAATAATCAAACATTATTTATATGATAGGAAAGGGAGAAGAGTCCATTTGAATTCACGATCACTTTTTTTTTCATGTGGAGTTGAATTAGTTCATTATGCTGTGCAGACCGATTTTAAGAACAAATCCTATCCTTTTATTTAGGCTGTGTCTACACATACGGTGATAGATCTCTTGTAAACATTCACATTTTCCACCCTGATTTAAAAAGCTTAGTAATAAGGTCATCGCTACAACAAAGAAGGCATAAGTGATTTCATTCTTAGAGCATCTGGCATTTAAACTGGCTTACTGCAGGGTTGACCTGGTGCTGTAGGGAAACCAGAGCTGACCAAGATTATAACAATGTCTGGTATGTGGTTGAGGATAGATCTTAGGGTGAGTCTATGTAGCAATACTAAGTAGTAAGATGATTTTTCTTCTTTAATTAGGGACTTACTAGTCAAAACTATAATTTAGCTCTTATTAGGCCATAACAATGAGGTTTGAGGAAGGTGGAACAGGCCCCTCCCTCATGGAAGACAGATGCTAGATGAAATGTATTTCATATGATTATTACAGCTTATTGGCATACATATAAGGAGTAATGACAATGAGTATGTGAGAAGCTGTTGCCTAATTTCAAAAATATTTACTGAAGATCTACTATAAGAAAGACATTCTTTCTCAGCAAGAGTTATCATCTGATTTGAGTCAATGTTTTAGGAATGAATGATAATCTTCACCTGCAGCCTGTTTAAGAACTTAAGTCATGATATTTTCCTTTTGAAGATTATTTTTAACTGAGAGAATACTTTTTTTCAATATTCTATGCAGAAATTTTTAATGCATTATCTGAAATTCAAGTATATCTATCACTAATAAATTTATGTAGATTATAACAACATGTTGAAATTCAGGTAAGTATTACTAACATTTGGCATAATATTATAAAGATAAGGTTCAGAATGATTAAATTTGGAGTTAGTTATTTAATCATCTTCATTATAATTCTTATTTCAAGTATGTATTTTTGGCTGTATCTAGCAAGCTACGTATAATGATCTATATTCAGAATAGAAGCTAATTTGTACTTATGTAATTTCATAGTAAGAAAAGCTCTTATTTGTTAGAAGTGCAAAGTTATAAAACCCTATCATAGATGCAAAATTATGAACTTTACTTATTTATAATTTTGGAATCATTTTTAAAAGTAACTGTGCAAGTTTTATTACTTAATATTTTATGGAAAAATAGACTGAAATAATTTTAAAGAATTAGTTATGAGATTAGATTAATGGTAAGTACAAAACTGCATAGCTATATTATGGTTTTATTAATTTTCCTTAAGAATATTTTATTTTCCTTTATAAAAATGAAAATTTAATTCAATATAAAATCATACAATATGTGCTGTGAATCTTTTGAAAGTAAGTTCTTTTTTCATTTCAATCGCTGAATGATTCGGTTTTGTACCCACTGAAATTATGGATGAGAGAAATGGTAGCTTTTTCTCCTCTTTCTGTAAGGAGGTGAATGACTAGGGAGGAAATAAGAGTGGTTCTGCCTCCAAGCAAGCTTGAGTGGCTTTACTCACTGGACAGGTATGTGATTATTCTGTAGTTACAAATTCTGGTGATTGTGGGAGCTAGGAACTATTTGGAACATTATCCTTGACTTCAGAGATACTTACTGATTTTTGCAGGGCATATGTAGAGAAGTATTAAAGTAAGTAGATATTGCCTACTGCTAAAATAAAGAAATTACAATGAGACATGGAATGGATGGCTTATATATATATATATATATATATTTGAGGATATTAGGTAAAACTTCATTGAAAAGTTTCCATTTATGGAAATGGATGGTAAGGTTACTTGAAATGAAGGGGTTGTTAAGAATAAATGAATGAAAGTTTAGGAGATCATGTGTTTGCATGGTTTCTGCCCCTTCCTGAGCTCCTTGAACACATAACTGCATAAACATAAATTGCTTATTTTTACCTTTGAATCTCCGAGCTGCAAATGCTCAATATGTGTTTGCTGAATGAACAAAAGGATTACATGTTCTTCATTAAGAGCACTTTTCATGCAGGAGACAAGATAAGAAGCACTGGTTAAAGCCAGCTCCGGAAGGACTCTGAATTTCAAGTTAAAAATTTTGAACTTCATTCAGGAAAAATTTATGGAATAAAAAAGTGGCATAACTAGAAATTTCTTGAGAAGATTAATCTACCAGCTATGAACTATGTGAACGTGCGTAAAATATGGAGACTTCTGGCTTACAACATCCCCACAAATAATGATGTTTATAATGTGCGTGTTCAAATTTTAAGATAAATTTATATTAAGTATTATACTCGGACAAAATCATCTCCATGCAACAACCAAAAACCAGAGGGAAATGACTCAACTCAGAAGTTCAAGTAGGATTAAATTAGGAATTTTTATTCTTATTTTGGTATTTCATCTCATAATTTATTTCTGAAGAATTAAATTTATCCAGTCCTATCCTTAGCTCTGTAATATTAGGGCTCTTCTCTTTTTGGTCCCCATCTAGTTTTTACTCCTCTTCTGAATAAGGCTCATTATTACACATATCTGAACTCTCCTGCTATGACTATATAAACGGAGAAGTCAATTGGAATTTGAGACAGTCTTTATTTATATTTTGGCTACCCATGCATGAACTTGATTACAAATTATGTGTACATAGCCATAGTGAGTGAATCCCCAAAACATATTGCAAGCACATCATATTTCACTCACAGGAACAACAGAATACTGGCTGTCATTGGTGTTTTATGAAGATAAATTACTGAACCACAAAAATCATGAGATGAATTGTAACACAGCACTTACATTTTATCCCTGAAGGCATCATGGCACTGTCAGTTAAACACCGGTGAGCACAACTTAGTTTTGATTTCTAACAAAATTATTGTCACTGCTGACAACTCTACCCGTCGTAAGAGAAGCGGGTTCTTCCCAGGAAGCCCACAGGGATAAACTGCATTGCACATTCTGTTCTTATTCACAGCATCTGTGCTTCATTTATGTTTTTTTTTTTTTTCCTTTTGTCAATTGAATTCAGCATTCGAAGGAATATTTTCTTATAAACACAAATGCATAAATAGAAGTGTATCAATACAAAAAACCATAACATAGTCATTAATATTGCCAGATCTGTTTTCCAAACCCCAAAAGAGCTAATGAACTCCCAAACACACTTATATTTTAATGAAGTGTCCTGTTGGTACAGTAGGAAACAGTGCTTCACTCTAAGTAGGATACAAAAAGAAACTGTGTCTGTGTTAAGCCCATTATTCTCCAATATGAGTTCCAAATCTGGCACCAAATTTGGTATTTTACTTGTATGTTTTTGCAAGCCATGATATCTGTAAAACAGCTGAGCCAACGGTTGCTTCTCTTACGTCAATTAACACTATGTAAGGGATAAAGAAGGGCTATTTATTCAACTTACAAACATTTTATTCATCTTAATTGGGCTTAGAGATGTGTTCTTGTTCTGTTTAAAAGATGTTGTTCATCAATATATATGGCTTGCAGCTTCAAAATCAGAGCATTCTACCATAATGGTTCATTTTCAAATGAGAATGACACAACACCAATTAAAACAATGCCACCAACCATCCAACCTAAGACCGCAAATGTTAGCAGGCTGGTGACAGTCCCCCCCAGCAGGGCTTCCACAGGCTAGGAGTGGAGCAGGAAGCAGAACAGAGGACTCCAAAGAGCTCCAGCGGCATCTGAAACTCCAGATTCTGCCCTTCCTTAGTTCAAGGTAAGGCAGGGTCCAAGCAGCATATGAAGAAGGCCAGATAAAAAGGGGAGTGTCCTTAAGGCTGCTCTCTAAGGCCTATAAACCACATATCATTTTATGAACTGTCCTTCCATAACTTCATTTAACAGACATAAGCAAATGAAAGCATATTAAAAGACAAGTCACTGAGATGGTGAATGGATCTAGATCACACCATATAAATGAAGGTTGGAGAAATTGGGAGTATGCAGCAAGAGAAAAGTCAGAAGGGGGAGATACCATAGTTGTCTTAGAATATCTTCTCCTTCTATCCCTCAAAGAGATGTATGAATTGAAATAAATCCCTGCCCTCTAGGGCTCACTTATGAGGAATAAGTACCTATCAATAAATAACTTGACTTGGAATTTAATACTACAGTAGAGCTAGGTGAAGGACACTATCCAGAGGAGTTGGGGAAGATTTCAAATTTGGGTGGGGGTCCCAGAGAGGATGGGAAGTTTGTCAGTTGGAGAAGGGTTATAAGATTCTAGGTTGAGGAAACGCAAATTGGTGGAGCTGTGAAGACGCAGGGCATGCACTGGGAAGAGGGTGCACACTCTGGCTAGTGAGCAGGTGGCTGGGCTGGAAGCAGACTGAACAGATAATGCTGGACTTAGGCAGGGCCCAGAATGTGAAAGTCTGCAAGCCATATAAAGACATTTGGGCATTAGGCTACAGAGTTTGAGAAAATTTTAGAGGTTGCTTGAATCTATTTAATGAAATCAATAATCTCCATGAAGCTGGAGTTAAATGGAGACAGGGGGAAAAAAGCACTCTTATTCCTGCTGTTCCTCAAATGAATGATATTTTAAAGGAAGATTAACTTACTTAGCAGTGAAGACAAGGATCTATTCAATTTAACAAGGTGTTATCATGATCTCGACAAGTTGTTCTTTCATGAAATGACTTAAATTTCTATTTTAAAAACTTAAGTTTTACGTTTGATAATGTTACTCAAAATGTAATGAGCTGGCAGAGATAGAAGGTCCTCTACAACTCCATACAAAGCTGACTTCTGAAAAATCAGTCTATAAAAAGCAGTTCTATTTCGGTCATTGGTGGGAGCATTCTAAAGGGAGAGAAAAGCCATGGAATGCAAACAATCTGCACATCCCTGATGGAAGGAATCCAGAGTGAGGCCAGCATGCTAATAACAACACTAGTAACCAAATAGATCATCTGATTTCAAATGACAGTCACATGGTTTGTACATCACACTCAGCTAATAAATTAGTCCAAACACCCCCTTTTGGTGTCTGCCCCTCTCCTCTATAGGGTTTGAGAAGCCAGAGAAGAAGAAGGGATCTAGCAGACTGATAAATACGAGCTTGTATTTACATGTTTTTGAGTACCAGTATAATTTGCCTTTCTGGGCTACACAAGGAATCGTTATTTTTCTTTTCTTTTTTTTTTTTTTTAAAGATTTTATTTATTTATTTGAGAGAGAGAGAATGAGAGAGAGCAAGCACATGAGAGGGGGGAGGGTCAGAGGGAGAAGCAGACTCCCTGCCGAGCAGGGAGCCCAATGCGGGACTTGATCCAGGGACTCCAGGATCATGACCTGAGCCAAAGGCAGTCGCTTAACCAACTGAGTCACCCAGGCGCCCGGAATCGTTATTTTTCTAAGACTCTAGAAAGACTGATCCTTTTGTTATTAATAGCCATTAAAATAAGAGCCACTTAAAG
>NC_138380.1:7586019-7600322 GCF_054177405.1 Leptonychotes weddellii
AAAAAAAAAAAAAGAAGAAGAAGAAGGTAGCAGGAGGGGAAGAATGAAGGGGGGTGGTATCGGAGGGGGAGACGAACCATGAGAGACGATGGACTCTGAAAAACAAACTGAGGGTTTTAGAGGGGAGGGGGTTGGGGGATGGGTTAGCCCGGTGATGGGTATTAAGGAGGGCACGTATTGAATGGAGCACTGGGTGTTATAGCAAACAATGAATCATGGAACACTACATCAAAAACTAATGATGTAATGTATGGTGATTAACATAACGTAATAAAAAAAATAAAAAATAAATAAAAAATAAATGATCTTGCTTCCATCAGGCATTTATCAGCCTGGACTGCCATTGACAGTACCCTTGCTGGCAAATGACTTACCAAAAATGATGTATCACATAAAGCTATCATACACAAAAAGATTCCTGGAATCTGACGGATTCTAAGCGACAGCATATCAGAAGCTTATGGGTGGAAAAAAGCAGACACGTATCCTAGAATACATCTGAGCCGTGGCATTCACAGCAGCAGGCTGCAACCACCTCTGTTACAATCACTGGGGTTATCTGTCTAAAATGCAGACTCCCAGCCTGAACTCCGAGAGGTCCCCACGGCCTAGGTCTGCTGTGAGTCATGGAGGGAGAGAGGTACATACAGCCAGGCCTAGCTCCCCTGCTCCAGAGGCACTGGCCCACAGAAACATCATGCAAGCCACAAAGATCGTTTTAAGTTTTCTAGCAGCCACATTCAATAAAAGAATACAGAAACCAGTGACTGAATTTTCATGATATATTTCATTTAACCCAATAATACTCAAAATATTGTTTCCACATACAATTAATATGAAAAAGCTACAAGTAAGATATTATGCTTTTTTTTTTTTTTCATATGAAGTCTCTCACATCCTAATACATCCTAAGTAGCTGATGATAGCAGCACATCACAGCTTGGACTGGCCACATTTCCAGTGTTCCACAGACACGTCTGGCCAGCGCTGACGTATTGGGACAGCGCGGGCTTAGAAGGAAGAGTCTCGAGTTTCTGCTTCCACTAAAGCTAGTGTAAATCCTAAAGCAGCCTCAGGTTCCTGTTACCATGCTACACTGATCCTTGTTATTCTTCCTTCTGCATTAACCCCATGGCCTGAAACCCCATAAACCTCATCCCTACCACTTTTACCCAGTAAATTCTTACCCATACTTAAATCCCAGCTCAAGTAGAACTTCCTTTTTCTTGATTGCCCTGATTCCTCTCACCTCACCAACCCCACCAAAAATAAAATGAATGTAGCAAACAAACACGTAAACAAAACCCGAGGTTCCTGGTTCTTGCTGCATACCCTGCTGCATGCTCTCAGAGCGCTGTGGCTCTCTCATAACACTTAGCATAGCTGGTGCTTTATTTATTTGTGTGCTTGATAGTTATTGATTAGCTCCTTCTCCATGATGGGGAAGGTCCATATCTAGTAGAGGTTTTGGCTCATAGTACACATTCAAAATAATTAAATTGAATAGGTAAATGAATTCCTAGTTCTAGAATTGAGACTTCCTCTCTACTTGAACTGGCCTGAGAATCTTTGTTCTTTGCAACTAAAAAAGCCAGAATAAGACATTTTCTGTCTAAAAGTTACCAGAGACCAACAAACAGGAGGCAGGGGATAATAAAAGTGCATTTTGGAACATTCTTATGTCTGTATAAATGCACACTGAGTATTTCTTTTCCAAACCTGAAGGACCAGGGGGATTTACTGTGAAGCTCATTAAATTTAGGCTTCAGGACTCCTCACTTATGAGCCCATAGTGAGACAGGGAGCTGCTGGGAGTTCCCTTCCAGGGAGGGGAAGCCAGGTTATATACCCAAAGCATTTCAGTACCAGTATTTCTGGGAAATCACCTCATGAGAGCTCGGAAAATAAGGAACCTGAGACTCCAGTAATTTGTTGTGTTTTTTTCTGATTCTAAATAAAGTTTCCATTTTGTACCTAATTACGTATTTGTAATTTGTATTCCTTTTTTGTAAAGAGTCACCCCCATCTCTATTTTGTATGAAGCCTCAGGTCTCACAAAACCTGGAGAGAACATAAAAGCATTAAATTAGCAAATTAAAAAGAAAATCAATCCTCTTCCAAAAATTTGGACTGTACTGCTTATATATTTACCTTCCTTGTCAAAGTGAAAGGGTCAGCACAAAGTAGACCACATTAACGGTACCAGATTTCATGGGAGCATGAAAGGGAGTGTGCGTGGGGGGTGTGTCCCTATGCTTCTTACCACAACCCTACGTATTGCTCTGTGAAGACCAGAAAGTTTATAGAGCTAATGCCAGATTGTCCTTGGGCAAATTGCAGTCTACTTCATTGGGTTATCTTCATTGATTAGAATCGAAGACTGGGGGGTTAGAGAAATGAGCTGAAAGCCACTGACCCTATCTTTAAGATTTTTATAATCTAAAACATTCAGCAAATGTAAAAAGTTAGGAGAATATAAAAAGAATGAGTTAAATTGCATGGTATTTATTCATTATTTCAACCATAAGTGAATTTCTAGGATACACAAACAGTGCAAATGCTGGGGTGTAACTGGGACTAAATCGATTCCTCACTCAGACCAGAGTCTCAGGGATGGCATCACTATCACAAGAGCTCAGAGCAAAAAAAAAAATATGATAACCCTGGCTGGTGTGATTAGGAAAGGTTTTACAGAGAGGGGAAAATCTTGAAATAGACGTGCAAGGGGAGGAAAAATGTCTACAGCGAACATGAAAGGGAACAGGATTCTGGAGGAGGACATCATCAAAGTTAAATTAATAAAATAATCCTATAATTTCTCAATCATGTGTCACCATTGATATGTATTCCTAAGACAATATTAATTATTTTTTCTTTTACCTTAACCATTATCTTTTGAATTTCCGTTGTTGTAATTTATTTGTTGAGACTTTGTAAAGTATTACAGAGATATGCAATGTATATAGACATAATATAATTTTTACAGGAAGAATAAGCATTAGCAATGTAAAAGGCATTCTCTATGGACTATTGTAAGGCATACATTTATTCTAAGTATCTTTTTCTGTTCACCCTTCATCTCTTTTCCTCTTGGCCTGATGAAAAGGGACCTGGGACTGAACTGAGCAAAAAAGTCAGGAGGCCATAAGAAATCCCCTACTGAAAATGAAGCTTGAGTCTAGATGGGTTTGATATGGAGCCTTCCATGCCCCTGTTAATCCTCACTGTTAAGTAGCTTTAATTTCAAATCATCTCTTCTTTTTGCCTTTTAACCATAATGCTATCCCAGAGTGCTAAACAGCTTTTGCTGGAGAAAATGAAATAGTGATTCTATAACCTTTAGAGACATAAAATGGGAATACACAACATGCAGAAAAACAGATAAGTCAGAAACTTAAATAAAGAACTAAGGTTAGAAACTGAATTTTGCTTATGATAAATGACTTAATAAAAGAGATTAAAAAAACAACTGTTGTAACTGCTCCCACACCCCCAGTTCTGCCATAAAAATAATGATTAAATCCAACAATAGGCTCAAAATTCCATTTTATTCACTGTAATAATAGATAGGGCTTTAAAATCATTTTTATGAAAGCACAAATTTCTCAGTGAATAGATGCTGCAGAATTTCTCTTAGGCTGCAGAAATATCTTTACAGGACTTTGTTCTTTGTACCGCTGGTCTCAGAGCATCCAGATACTTGGAGCTCCCACAGCACAGATGTAGTTACCTGTCAAAGATCCAGTGCTGCCTCACCTGCCCAGGTCCCTGAGGATGATACATCATGGAGGGAAAATGACTAACTCAGGGCTGCCACTACAACTTTCTGCAAAACTGAAAATTAAAAGGAGATGGCCTACTGGCCTCATGGCTTGGTCATTTAAAAACACATTTGTGAACATTAGAAAGTGGTGACCCTTCCTTTAGGTTCCTAACCCTGCTTGGCAGAGGCTGGATTTCAATTCTCACTTATCCCCTATGTGACAGTCCTTGTGCAGTGAACTACCTGTGCAACTGTGAAGGTGACTTTGGTTTCAGATGCCTAAGAGATGGTGCCCTTTCTATAAACCAGTACTTGACTCCTCAGGAGTTTATCTACTGAACTTTGCAGAATGCTCAATCAATCAATAACCCTCTTCCCTATTTAGAATTTGGAATCTCTATCTAGAAAATGGGACTTTTCTGTATTTTTTTGGATCTTAAGATTTCTTTCAAGCTCTGCCTCAGACAGCTCAGAGATGCTTAGGCACAATGGCATAATTAAACAGGGAACACTCTAGACTCTGTAGCTCTCTTGAAGTTCTCACTGACACGTTAACATGTCTTGCTTTGGCCTTCCATGCTTGGAATCTTATGAACAGTGTGAGCTTGCCGTCGCTGTGATTCCTGCCCCAGGGGGGTCTCAGGGTTATAAGGACGCTGCAGCAAGTCCTCCAGGCTGGCCACTTCAAAAGTCTCCCAGGTAAGAGGCCAGTGGTCTGATCTGTGCTGGCGGGCACCAGGCTCAGCAGGAACTGTGAATGACCGCTCCTCTTCCCGCCCACTGCTGTTACCCTTCACTTCTGGACATTTTGTCCCCCACCCACCTTAAATTATGTGAAATATTTTTTCTCCTTCCCCACCTCATTCTGTCCCTCTACTCTACCTCTTCCATGAAAAAGAAAGTCTAAAAAACTAATTTACACCAGGTATCTGCATTTCAAAAGTTGCTTAAAAAAATATTTCCTACAATAAATATCTAATGGTAAAATTCCACACTTCCTTGGGGGAACTGTTGTGGATGATGGGGCTTCCCCGGCAGACTTGTGTCAGAGCATGGAAACAGCTCTCTTACTCTGTCTAATCATTTTCCACATCTCTACTTCCTTTGCTTCTGTTTACCTTAACTTTGACCTTTTAAAAATAGAGTAGGTTCACCCTACATCCATCCGTCTCTGTCATACAGACATCAATCAAGTAAAGCAAATCCACTGCTTCAATCCATAGAGCTTCCTATGCTAAAATCCAAAGGCCTCCCCTGACTGCTGAGATCGAGCCAAACAATTCTCTTCGAGTCATGAGTGTCTCTGGTTTGCTAGACGCTGTGTCTCCATACACTCCAATGCACACATCTATTGTCTCTCCCCCGTATGTCTTACTTGGCAAACTGTTTTTCATTTTATTCAAAGTGATTCCCCAATGAGCAAAACCGGCTTTTAATATTTTAGGGGATGGAGAAATAAGACAGAAGGTCATATTTAAATATCAAAATATCCATATGTATGACTCAAGCTGAATCGATCTCTACATAGGATTTCTCTACCTCAACAGCATGTGGTTCCTTGGCCTAACTCACTCATTCTGGGTACAACACCTTCTGTGTGAAAGAGATAAAAAGATTGAAAAAAAAAAATACCATAACCTCACTCTAGCACTACTTAATATTATGTGTAAGTCAAAATATTTCAGGCAAATCTTTGATCTGGTCCCAAGAAAAGATAGTAGACTAGTGCAGTAGAGTACAGAGATGCTCCTGTCTTTAAGTTTATGTACTTCTTTTAAGAAGGAACAATGTTGGTCGCCTGGGTGGCTCAGTTGGTTAAGCAACTGCCTTCGGCTCAGGTCATGATCCTGGAGTCCGTGGATCGAGTCCCGCATCGGGCTCCCTGCTCTGCAGGGAGTCTGCTTCTCCCTCTGACCCTCCCCCCTCTCATGTGCTCTCTCTCATTCTCTCTCTCTCAAATAAATAAATAAAATCTTTAAAAAAAAAAAAAAAAGAAGGAACAATGTTGACTTGCACCAGAGGTTAAAAATAGGTAATTTTTTTTTTATTTACACATCACTTCTTGGAAGACTTCAGAGACTCCTGGATAACCCCCATAGTCAGAAGCTACTTCTTCTGTTCTAATGAACTCTTGCTGCGCTATCCAGTTCATTTCCTGTATGCAGGGAATTACTAACTATATTAGTTTGCTAGGGTTGTCATAACGAAATATCACAGGCTTAAATGACAGACATTTATTTTCTCCCAGTTCTGGAGGTTAGAAGTCCAAGGTCCAGGTGAGACACGTTTGCTTTCCCTGAGGCCTCTCTCCTTGGCTTACAGACAGCGGCCTCCTTGCCACAACCTCACTCCTTCCCTCTGTGTGTGTCTGTGACCTTCCTACTCTCCTCTTCTAAGGACACCAGTCATATCAGATTGGGGCCCACCCTGACATCCCCATTTTAACTGAATTACCTCTTTCAAGGCCTATTTCCAAACGCAGTCACATTGGAGGTACTGGGGGTTAGGAATTCAGCACATGAATTTGGGGGAGACACAATTCTGCTCCTAACACTATCTTATATTTAGTTCTTTTTAATGCTTGGGGTTTTACATTGTCATTCCCCAATCTTCTAAGTGAATCCCTGTAGTCTTTTAAACATTTAAAACTGAGTCGTAAGATTCTTTAATGCACTCTACATTTACTTCCACTACCCTCCTCTGCCCTTTGCTTAAGTCCTACAAACTCTTTTTGGATTGTGGTCCTTAATTAACAGTCTATACTTTGTAATAAAAGCTTACCCTCTCTTTGTAGCTTCTGCTTGGCTTTTAACACAGTGCCCTGCTCATATTAAGCACTCAAGTTCTTCTTTAAATAGGATGAGAATAAGAAATTTTGTTTTTATACATGACTATAATAATGTGTTATAATCCTGATGTACAGTTTGTTGTTATGACTCTCAAATTATCTCCTGCTTCACCAGTAAATAATCATTTTTACTTGAACAAATGCTTGCCTGTCTAGTGATTCATCAAAACCTTTCAAAATCATTGTCCAACATTACAAAATTCTAAGTAACTGAGATTCTTGAATTTGAAGATTTAAAGCAATTGGCTCTTATCATACCCTTTTTTTTTTTAAAGATTTTATTTATTTATTTGACAAAGAGAGACACAGCGAGAGGGGGAATACAAGCAGAGGGAGTGGAAGAGGGAGAAGCAGTCTTCCCGCCGAGCAGGGAGCCCAATGCGGGGCTCAATCCCAGGACCCTGGGATCATGACCTGAGCTGAAGGCAGATGCTTAACGACTGAGCACCCAGGCGCCCCACCCTACCTTTTTAATATTAGCTTCTGCTAACCATTTTGCATCACTGAATATTTATGGATTATTTCTGCATTTTTCCTCAACAAAAATAATCTTGAAACACCATTTGAAAATCAGTGCTAAAAAGTCACTTCTCTGACTTACTGATCAAAAAGTACAATAGGTAAAGTTCTTGATGACAGGACCTTTTTTTTCCCTATTGCTTTACCACTTGACAGAAGCCAACACAGACAGATCTCTTCTCTAGAGCTTCAAAATACTGGTACTGGTGATGGCTATCCAACATACATGTGGAGCTCTTTTAGAAATGCAAAATCCCAGGAACTATCTTAGACCTTTGGAATCAGAATCTCTGAGTATGTGTCAGTATATGTCAGAAGCTGAATTTGTAATTTTTATGCACAGAGCTGAGAACTTTTGCTTAAGAAGGAAATGGTCCCTAAATGTAGCTGCACTGAAATCATGGGGGGAGCCTTAAAGCAAGGTCATGCCTGGGTTTCACTCCACTGCCTGGGCATTAGGATATTTTACATTTCCCAGGTCATTCTAACATTGAACCAAAAGGACACATTGATGAGAAATCAGAAGAACATTACTAGCTATAAATTTTTTAAATACATCATTTGAAAGTTAAAAGTATAATACTAGGAGGGATTCTAGATATCATGTTTATTATACGTGGTTAGGTATGATTTTCCAGACACTGTAATCGTGGTCACCGACGTGCCTGGTCATGCCTCAATTCTGCCACAGACTACAGACGCAGCTCTTAAAAGTGTAGCTGCATCAGAATCCCCTGGGAAGCTTATGATAACTCAGATTTGTTGGACCCAACTCTAGATTTTCTGACCCACAAGTTCTGATGTGAGGCCCCCAAATTCACATTTTTTGCAAATTCCAATGTAAAGCTGATGTTGCTGGTTCAGGGACCACACACTGAGTTTCTACTTCCATAGGGAGGTGGATGTCCTTTCAGGCAGGTGAGACTCTTGCCTCCACCTCCCAATATAGTAAGAGACCATCGACCCAAAGCATGTGCAATTGCCTTCAAAGAACATTCTGCAATATGAGCACTACAAGACGGTCTCAGAGAAAGCCACATTCCCTCCAAAATCATGGGGATAAAAATAGGAGTAAGCAGAGTCTATGTTATCCCTTACTATTATTTTTTACAGTCTCTAAAATGTAATAATAAAACTAGTTAATTAAATAAAGTGTGAATACTACATTTAATTTCCATGTACCATCTCCGGCCCTCTAGAATATTTTCAGATTTTTCCCCTTCATTCTAATGAATGGTTGGAATTCAGTTCAAACTGCTGAAGATAAATACACAAGCTAAAGTAATTATTTTGTTTTAATTTTTCACCATAATATCAAAAGTATTTTTGATTTCATGACTCAGTAATAGACTTACAAACCATAGGCTTTTACATGAAATATATCTTGGAGACTTGAAACAAAAAAGTATTTAGGTTGTCTTATTAACCCCTACATTCACTGCTCTAGGAAATACCTCTTCAATCCCCTACCACAAATAATGGAGTATATTTTCTTAGACCAACCTGAAAGAAACTCCACATTAAACTGCAAACTAGAAAACTATGATCTCTGTACTTTTCTTTAGATATGGTTTTTTATTTCCTTCTTCTCCAAGGTTTATTTTGCTTCCATTCTAGATCTTTTCCATGGTTTCTTGAAAAAACAGTCTGGTAATCCACGTTACTTTTCAAAACCACTTTACTTGCTGATCCTCTCCAACAGATCTGACTCAATAATCAATCTGACCTTTTCTTTTTGGGGGGTCCAGGGGAGAGGAAGGGGTGGGTGGGAGGGAATGGAAAGATACTCAACTACAGATAAAAATACTAAACAGTCTCAAAATTGTGTTCATATTTAGGGAGAGAACCCTGTATAACCTAGAATGTTATGTGATCTAGCCTCTTTTCAAAACCTAACTGATTCAAAAAAAAAAAAAAACCTAATTGAGAGAAGTCATATTCAAGTTAGATGATATAAAGAACACCGCATTCCTCACATATCTAGCTGTTCTGTATTCAAGCCTTGCTTTGAACTGTCCTAAAATACAGGAAGCCTATTCCTTAGAACAGAGGAGAAGCTTCAAATATTGGGATTCACTTTTAAGATTATGTACTTGGCTTTCATTGAAGTCTTTTTGAAAAACAAACAACAAAAAAATCATATAAACACTGCTTTGTATTTAGTGCCCTCAATGTAAGACTCTACATAAAAAAAATGTCCTGAAGTTTACTCCGTAGGAAACTTCTGATACTTGCATCTATTTACTTATTTATTTTTAAAGATTTATTTATTTATTTATTTATTTATTTATTTATTTATTTGGGGGGGGCAGAAGGAGAGAGAATCCCAAGCAGACTCCTCATTGAGCGAGAAGCCCGACGCAGGGCTTGATCTTACGACCCTGAGATCATGACTTGAGCCAAAACCAAGAGTCTGACGCTCAGTTGACTGCGCCACCCAGGTGCCCCAAACTTGCATTTTTTAAATGTTTTTCTTAATATTTTCCTCTTTACCCAGTTAGGAAACTCAAATGCTTTCCCCCTTCTTTTCCTTAGTATTATCTTCATATAATTTCCCTATTCCTACATTACTGGACTATTTTAAGAAAAAAGGAGAAACATGACCATTAAAAGAAATGGCTGCATTGGTGATAAACTCTGAGAAAATTCTGATATTGAACCTTGAACAAAAATAAAGAGGAGGAAAGAAATGTACCAAGCAAAAAGCCCCATGATTCTCCGTATTTTCATTTTAGGTAATCCTCAAATTTACTCTGACGCTGGATGTAGTTAAACTACACTAAACTGATGCCCAGGAAAATAAAGGGATGTACCTCCAGCCACCACATCAGAAGAAAGGTTCAAATGCCTGTCTGACTGTAGCTTTCATGCTAAGTCTACTAAACTGCACCGGAAGGAAACTATTGGAAATCATACTCAAGATACACTTCAGAGGTCTGTTACCTTCAGGGGTTCTTACCATATGAAAAGATCCTATATTTCCCTTCTCTTTATATAGGGAGGCCATGCCTCTTCTTCCTGACACTATGAATCCTTAGAAGTTTGGTATAGAAATGTTTGACCCGGGGTGCCTGGGCGGCTCAGTATGCTGAGCATCCAACTCTTGATTTTGGCGCAGGTCCTGATCTCAGGTTTGGCACAGGTCCTATCCCTGCGTTGGGCTCTGCACTGGGTGAGGGTGTCCGCTGGAGGATTCTCTCCTTCTCACTCTGTCCCTCCCCTACCTCTTTAAAAAATGAGAAATGTTTGACCCATGCAGGAAACAACAACAACGAGCAGTTGTACAAAAGGGAATACTGAAGCACATACGGCAATGGGGGGACCAAAACTATTTGCTTTTTCACAGGAATTACTGGAGACAGCATGGAGAGTGGTAAAGCACCAGACTTGGAATCTGAGTCTGCAGCTGTCACCAAGAACCTACAAGAGCTTAGGAAGCCATTTAACCTCTCTAGGTGTCAGGCTTCTCATCCCTAAAATATGGAGTTTATACCAGATCCTCCTGTAGGTCCTTTACAGCCCTAATATTCTGCACTGTCTGCTCTTTGCCCATAAGCTAACTGTTCTAGTTTACAGCTGGACTTAGATGGTCCCATACAACTGTGGGAGAAGCCTCCCCATCCAGAAGTCTGGACGTCTCCACAAGTTATGAGAGAACAAGTTAGAGGGGATACAGTAGCTGCAATAAGCTGTATACAGGCAAAAACAGTCTGATGAAAAAAATTCAGGACTTCTGATAGAGCTATGCAGAGCATTAACTGAGACTGGCCCATTAAAATGTATTTATTCAATACCAGCTTTCCCCATACTCCACAATCTGAGTGTTTTCACTAGTGGTGTTATATTTCCTGTGGTTTCTTGTCATCTATCACCTTGCCTATTTCTTTCTCTTATATTATTTTTATTTAAGTAACGAGACATCATCACTGCATGGCACCCATCTAACGTCAAGATACAGAACTTGGCATTTCGCATTTGCACTCATTTTATTTTACTATTTTTTTAGAATTTTTAAATTATTATTTAAACAACAACCAAAATAAACAAAAACCAAAACCGTTCACCCATTTCAGTGCACTCATTATTTTAATCAAACAGCTGTTTATTGGGTATTTACTGCCCACTTAAGACTGTGTTAAATGCTGAAAGAAACATCAAGGTAGGATGCAATCTGTCCTGCCATCTCTCCCAATCCCCTGCTGAACCTGAACTATTGAGCTAGTCACTCAACATACTCTATTCCTCCAAGCTGCACATGATTCTTCATGCAGTCTGGATCCCATGCTGAACCATTTCACTTATGATTTTGTCATCATCCTACACATATTGGGTCCTTAGGTTTTTTCATGCTCATCTCTGACCTGGACACCTCCCAATCCCCTATCATACTTTCTTAATAAAATGCATTGGACTGGATAAATGTCAATATGTCATGAATGCCTGATGGCAGTTCCATAGCTCTGGGCCCTAATGAGTGTGGTGACTATTATAACTGGGTGAGTTTCATGTTTATAAAATTTTGATTAGAGGTAATATCCACTGTGAAAAGGAGACTTCTAGCACAGGGGACTCCTGCACCCACCACTGTGAATCTCATCTGCCTGGGTTGCTACCGAGGTAGGATATCTGGTTAGACTGCTGAGTGACCTGCTTCAGGGACTCTCCCTGAAAGGGGTCATCTGATGTCTGGTAAGGCTGCTTCCTATTCAACAGATTTCTGAGTAAGTTGGTGCCAAATGTGACCCCTGATCGCCTTCTAAGTGTCAAGGTTTAATCAGGCCCTGAAAGACTGCCTGGTGGGTATTGCACTGCTGTACTTTTGTAATCAGTCATTTATTTCCTGTTAACCTAAGCAACTCTGCCACTCCACTAAACCTATTTTTTCAAAAGACACCAATGATTTTGTTTTTGTCCAAACCTAAGCCTTTTCCATTCTCTCTCTTTTTTCTCTTCGTACCTAAGTGTTCTGATACTTCTCAGTGTCCCATCTTTCATGAAATTCTATCTTAGTTGGGCCTGATGCTTTTCTTTTTCTCCTATCACCTCTAATCAATCTTCTGTTTCCATGTCTGTTTATTTTCTCTTTTATTTATTATTTGGGAGGGGGAGGGAGGGGCCGAAGGAGATTGGGAGAGAGAGCCTTAAGCAAACTTGGCGCATGCAGCCCAACACAGGGCTCAATCCCACAACCCGGAGATCATGACCCGAGCGGAAACCAAGAATTGGACACTTAACCGACTGTATTACTCAAGTGCCCCCTATGACCACTTCTTGTATCTCCATTTCACTTTGCTCTCCTGTCTCCCACCAGGACCTCTTTTCATTTAGCTTTGCTGCTGTTGACCCAGGGTCAATGGGTCCATTATGTCCATTCCCTGCCACTCTCCTCAAACAGGCAGAGACATCACCATCTCCCCAAATTATACCTTCAAATGTCAGTCATCAGGCTTCAGACCCAGGACTCATCTGTGACACTCCTCTCTGCTCCTAATATTTTATGTGGTCAGTCATCATGTCCACTTTCCCCCTTCAAATCTACTTTTCCCGCCCTTCAGCTTTAGTCTCATTACCACCACTTAGTCCAGGTCATCACTCTGTGACTCCAGTGCCTTTTAATATCCTGTATATGCTACCACATTTATCATCCTTAACTCACTTATGCCACATTTATGCTCAGTGACCTATGCTAATAAGATAAAGAGAACTGTAATGTTTTATGTCCCTAGACAAATGCAAGCCCCCTTTCAAATGTAGTTATCAACACCCCTTCAAATAGGCATTTTAAATTTTACAACCTAAGAACAACAAGGTCCATCTTTCTCATACTAAGAATTAGGTCTCATTTTCTATGTCTAGGTCACAAAGTCTTTCTTCCCCACTAACCGGAGAGCCTGTCATTTTAGTGTGGGAAGGAAATGAGATGTGATGCTTGCCTAGCTACTAGCTACTGAGTATCTCCCTTTTTCCTTACTCCAATGTAGTATATACAAATAACAAATTTTAAAATATTTAAACACTGATTGCATGGTGTTATTTTTTTTAAACGCATGTGGTACATCCTTTTCCCTATTTAAATACATACACAGAGTTTTACCCATCATTTATATGCAAATGGAATGAAAAGTGGTCTTATCATAAAATGTATCATGGCATTAATCTTTATTTTTTGACAAGTCATGAAAACTTTATTTACCTCGAGTTATAAAATTCTAGAATAAGTACAAAATTAAACATAATTAACATTCATTTAAAAGATATATAGTACCCAAAGCAGACACTATATGGTATTCAACACTGTAGGCAAACATAGGTGCTGAAAAAGACAACTAATCAAAAAGGTGAAGTCCAGATTGCTGCTGTAAACATTTAATATGCCTAAATAAATAAACACATAAATAAGTAGAACTCACTTTACTTGGCAGAGGATCATTATCTATGCATGCTTCCTTTTTGTTGCAGGTTTTTCTCATCATAATTTTATGTCTACATTGTTCACATGTGCTGTCAATATATAATTGTAATTATAATTTAAAAATAAAGGCAATTCTATGCTTCTTCCCTTTTCTGAGCAAGATAATTATATTTCTTTGGAATATAAATTGCCACCATTTTTAGAGTTAGAAATTCTTCAAAGAACAATTAAGGCTTTGCTGGAACATGAAATAGAAGATAGTTGTAGAGAAGATTACAGCGTTTCAATTCAGTGCTTCCAATGAGAATAAAAAAATTGGCTTAACTGCTGCCCAAAGTCAATACCTCAGATTCTAAGATGTCAGCCTGTATATTTGGATGAGCTTATATATATTCAGCAATATAAGCAAGTTGTAAACTATAAAGTTATTCAAGTGAGTCAAATGTTTATTTTCTCTACATAATCAAAAACAGGAGAAATCATATGGTTGTAATATTAAACACGATGCACTTTTAAGTAAAAGTTTAAAGCACTTATGTTTTTCAGAAAGAATGAATGGAAAAACAAACAAAAAGTTTTAGTTCTTAAGGGAACAAAACATTCTTGTAGTTCTAAACTATGATCTGGTTCAAAAGCATTATTTTTAGGGTATCATTTTTAGAGTAGAATTTCATTTTTACCCTGTACTTAGCTATACACTTTGGAGGGGTCTGAGCTATGTTCTTGCTGTTCCGACGTCATCATGAGTCCTGTACTGTAAG
>NC_138380.1:7600822-7738027 GCF_054177405.1 Leptonychotes weddellii
TTACCTGAACTAGGTGTTTCATTCCCTCCCACTGGGGCTCTTTGAAGTTCAACTTCTTTAAGGTGATCTAAGGTCCTTTGACCCTGTCTGGAGAATCAAGCAGAATGACAGCATATCAACTAGTGAGCAGCTTATAGAACACATTCTCTAGAGGCAGCCTTCCTGAGTTCAAATCCAGACTCTGCCACTTACCAGCTGTCGACCCTGGGCTAGTTCTTTAACCTGTCTCTGTTCTACCATCTGTAAAGTGGAGATAATTGTACCTACCTCACAGAGTAATCACGTGGACTGAGTTTTTGTGAATGCATAGGGCATGCATAATACATAGCAGGAACTGTATGTTTGATTGATAAATGACAGAAAAATTACATCTACCATGGGCTTGGTGTTACAGCTGGTATTGAATCCCAGAATAGAAAATATCTCATATTACCTTTCTCCTTTAATGCATAATGCTGATTAGTCAGTCATAAAAATCTTGGAAGACTCTAAAAAGGTAATTATTTTTTTCCTAGACTTACTCTTTCACTTGGGTTAGAAATCATTTTCCCTACTTAACAGATGAAGCAATTGAGATTTGGAAAGTTTAAATTACTTACTAAAAGTGAAAAGGAAAAAAAGAAACTTAGTGAGAAGAGATGAGATCAGAAACTGAGAAAACAGTTCTCCCGAACCTGCTATGAGACAGAACATTTTTGCAAGATGCCATTCACAGCCCCTCCTGAAAAGTAATCAGAGTCCCTGATAAGTTTGAGTAGTTTTCTAACAGACGCTCATGGTATTTCAAGAGCCTTTCTGGGCATGCTGGGTTACCCACTCAGCTGACTGTCAGTGTTGGGACTTGCCTACATCTTTAATCCAATTTGTGACTAGCCTAATAATCTTTAACCAGACATTTCCTTTTTATATCCGCACTCTTTTTTTCCCTACAAAATGTTTTTGCCAGCAGGAGGCATCACTGAGTTTGATTTACGCAGCAACTTCTCTCTTTAAGCAGCTTGTTTAAAATAAAACTGTGATGTGGGCTCATATCATTTTATCTGAGAAGCTGTCTTTAAACATACCCATATTTCCCAACATAATACAGCACTCCTTTCCTCTATTTCTAATGATTCTTACTCCCTGCTGTTTTTATTAATCCTAAAAACTCCCAGATCCACTGGAGTTGGAAGGAATACTAGGATTCAGAGAGGCTCACTTTCTTAACTGAAAACTGCGTGTTCTCGGCTGCAGTTATGGAGACTCAAAGAGAACTTTGCTCTCCGAATGTGTCCTAAATAAGCTATTTCTTACCCTTTCTATGCGCTAAAATTTGCAGAGTTTGTTAGTTTACAGGCAAAAATGTTTTTTTTTTTTTCTATTTGCAGAGGGTTTATTTATTTTTTCACCTTACCATCCAGGCTCCAGGCACAAGTAATAGAAAGTGGGTTTTCTTCCCCCCCCCTTTTTTTAACAAGGTAACCCAAGGTTGGAAAGGAGAATTCCAGAGAAAACTTGAGAAAGTCCGTGGTTCTCAAACCTTAGCTTGCACCAGAATCCCCTGGAGGGTTTGTTAAAACTCAGATTGCTGGGCTCCACCCCTAGAGTTTCTGATTCCATAAATCTAGACTGAGGTCTGACAATCTGCATCGCTAAATTTCCTGGTGGAGCAGATGGTGCCAATCAAGGAATCACAAATGAGATAAACTATCTCAATAGAAAATTCTTCTTTTGGTCATGACCTTCAGACCAGGTACACCTTTTCTTTCCTTCTCCAAACCCCAAAGCTCTCATCCCCCCTCAGACTCAGAGAGACTGATAATACCAACCCATGAAGCTGAGAGACAATCCCACTGGAGGGGAGGCTGCTGAGTAGATAAAGTTAAAGGGATGTTGGGGGAGGGATGAAGGGAAAGTTCCCTGTGAGAATCAGGTTTTCACCCTGAAAAGCCACTTTTTTTTTCTCTTAAAGATTTTGAGAGAGAGAGAGAGAGAGAGATTAAGAGGGAGAAAGAGCAGGGGGAGGGGCAGAGGGAGAGGGAGAAGCAGACTCCTGGCTGAGTGCAGAGCCTGATGCGGGGCTCAATTCCAGGACCCCGAGATCATGACCTGAGTCGAAGGCAGATGCCCAACCGACTGAGCCACCCAGGAGCCCCGAGAAGCCACTTCTGAATCTACACCAACGGATGCTTTTGTGAGGCTGGATTGTATCCATTTAAACTGGAGAAAAGGATTGGCTGAAGGTTCTAGGAATAATGTTAAAAGTAAAAATGTTGATGTAGGGGAAAAGAACTAGGGCATTGAACAAACAATGATGGAGTTGATTGCATTACAGAAAGAGAAATCAACAAAGAAAAACTGTCATAAAGCAACTGAAAAAAGAGAAAACTAGTAAATTCAAATCAAAAGAGAATGGTTGGAAGTTTTGCATGTTACAAAGAAATAAAAGTAAACACTTGAACTCCGTTTTTATGCAAGTCTGTTCTGCTTTATAAAGTTGTATCAGTAATTAGGAGATTCGGCTTGCGAGATTCAGCAAGTAAAAATACAGGAAACCAAGTTAAACTTGAATTGTATGAGACACATGTATACTAACTGTACTAAGTATAACACTGTTGTTTATCTGAAATTCAAATTTAACTGGGCATCTTGTATTTTAGCTGACAATTCTAAATCTGATTCACGGAGATTTTACCTGTTAGTGGTTTTCACACTGGAGATGAGAAGTTGCAAAGACAGAGGGCAATGAAAAAAATTCAGACACAGGAATAAGAAAAAAAAAAAAAGATTTTCTATGAGGAAGTATAATGGGAGCTTGTACCCAGGATTGGACCAGAGGTTCCACTGATTTGATATAAAGAGTGTAGGCAGAATGGTCCAGAATTCCAACGATGAGGAAGTTAGGCTTGTCCTTACCCTTAAGGATTGAGACTCTGTCTCCAAGACAGAGAACTTTATATAAAGATTGAGTCGGTTTATGCTTCTACTTTGAAGCAACATCTGCCTCTAATTATTGAGCCAAATCTCAACAGCTCATGACAAATTTGAGGGTCTTATGTACAGATCTTACCTACTTAAAAGGGCTGGGCATCATCCCTGCATTAAGATGTTTACTCAATGAAACAAATAGATGGTGAGCCATTTACTTTTGCAAAATTCAAGAAACGAGAAGATGGCAAAACAAGACTTGAACCTCTTTCCCACCCCTGGTCCTCACAAAAATAAATGTGTAGATGAACAAGGCTCAAATGGATTTTCTTTTTGGCACCGAAAAGTCTTTTTAAATTAGATGAATCATAATGTGGGGCTAATGCCCTTCTACATGGAATTTTAAGTATTTTGTTTTTGCTTTCTTTTACAAATATATAATTAGGGCGATGTTAGGACAGTAAACACGATGTTGATACTTTGCTGCTAGCCAAACTGAACATCAGCTAAGAGCTATTGAACGCTACAGCTCAGTAACTGCTGTCTCCAGCCGTGAAAATGCCTGATATAACGAGAAAGGTGACCTGCTAAGGGAACTCAGGCACCACAGAGGATGCGGAAGCTCAGTGCTGAGTCAAGTGTAGGTAATATGAAATTACAGTAACTAATTAACTTAATTGTTTGCTTCAAAATTGAAGGGAAAGTGCCTGGTGCTTGGGAGGGAAGGCAGGGAAATCACCATATTTTCTTTAGGCAGAGATATAGTGAATTGATGGCTGTATTTGTTGACATCTTACTCTGTGACAAGTCTACTTGTATTTGTTCATTTACATGACATTGTAAAATGAATACTCTTATTGTCCTCATTTTATAGATGAAAAAACTGAGGCATGAAATTTTTGCAGCTTGTCCAAAAATCTCTTGGCTAGGAAATAGCAGAGATGAAACAAAAATAAATCCACACTTGGAGCTCACACCTGCCATTTTGCCACTTCACTCATACTCTGGAAAATGCTTTCAATTACTGAAAAGAGAATGAGGGTATCCATGAAAAGTATGTGGTATTGTAGTTTCATAGAAAATGATACCACATTAATGGTTTGGGGTTTTACAACCGATTTTGTTCTGTTTGCTTAACTTCTAGAAACAGCAATGAAAAACATTTATTAAGCAAAATTCATTCAAATATATCATTATCCCTCATAAATACAATCCTTTTTGTAAGCAGTTTCTTCTGTCCACTGCATTCATTCAGCGGCTATTGACTAAGTTTGTACGCACAATTATGAATACCTACCAATAAGGTGGCCAAGTTTTGAGATATAAGCTCAACAGTCCTACAAAAACACTTTTGTGATATTTTCATCAGTATACAGAATCCACGCACATTATTCCATCTACTGATGACCAGATTCTCTGATAGGCTCATAAGAAGATTCCTTTGTATCTACAGAATTCATTCTCACTTTTTCTTCTAAGTTGGATGGTGAACGGGTTGTCCATTTGCATATTAAACTGCACTAAATTATAGCCACTCTTAAAGATAAGTTGCTCTAAATTTCCTGGTTCACCCTGAGGCAAAACTTTACAGTGAATATTCAAACAGTAATAATAAGCGCAAGGCTAAGAAGATAATCTAAGTTGCTATGCTTTCTAGTAGAAGACTGTACGACCTCCTACAGCACTTGTTATTAACTTGTGAAGAAATAATAGCTGAATTTATATATGGGAACAGAGGAAAGGGGAATAAATGGTTAATAAAAGGAAATGTCTGAGAGCCTGAATTTGCCTATGTTTACTAGAAAATAAATCCAAATGAAGAAATAATGGGACTAAATCTCAAGGATCTAGTATGGTCAGACTCTCAGCTATATTGGGCACTCTCAGCTATATTAGCAAGAGCTAAAATACATTCCCAATAGGAAAATTAAACAGGAGTTTAGTATCTATTGATTCTCATATAAAAGAAAAACAAAATGAAAATTTTTGACGGCATTGCATGCAAACTGACACTAAAGCTGCTTCCTGCTTTACTGAAATCATGATGACTGTTAATTAAAGCGGGGTGCCTGGGTGGCTCAGTCGTTGAGCATCTTCCTTTGGTTCAGGTCGTGATCCCAGGACCCTGGGATCCAGCCACACATCAGGCTCCCTGCTCGGTGGGAAGCCTTCTCTCTCTCCCACTCCCCCTGCTTGTGTTCCCTCTCTCACTGTGTCTCTGTCAGATAAATAAGTAAAATCTTTAAAAAAAAAATTGAAGCAAGTAGCGAGTATCAGGGCAGGAGGCTGTGTGTGTGTACTTTAGTTTATATATACATCTCATGACAATATTTAGTGTGTATAATGCCTTCAGCACTCTCCTGTGGAGTTTAGATTTCTCAACTTTATATTAACTTCTTACTGATTTTTTTTAACTATGTTGAGTGTTTACAACCGGACTGAATGTGTTTATATAGGAGTGTTTTAATGAACAAGGATAATCCTAACTCATATGCTTATTTTGTAAAGTGTTCGATAATATTTCTGTTTTAGTAACAGCTTGCAGGATGTGTAATTCCCACCATGATTTTCTTTTACAAATGTGATCTATAGCATTCTTTGCTTATACAACAGTAGTTACACACGTGTGTGCCCATTATGCACTTGACCGTTATTCACAGACTGGGTTCCATGCCAGTCTATAACAGGAACTGTAATGTGCAAGTAAACAGACCTAATCCTTGGCCTTAAGGAACTTGCACTCTATTGTAAAGGAAGACATTCAAGTAAGTGTTTATAATACAAAGTGAACTGAGCTGCAGTGGAGTTGTATATAAGATACATTGGAGAGCACTGGGGAAGGAAAGTCTAGATCGAGCCGGGGAGACAGGAAGTCCTTTGGTGGAGTTCGCACTTGAACTGATTAGAGAAGAGAGGGATCTCTCATCATATGCAGACATGTGGAAAGTACAGTCTGTCATATTAGAATACAACTGAAGTGATGAAGACTAGGGGAAGTGACCTCCTACGAGGCTAGAGGGGCAGGCAGGAAAAGACCAAATTATCATGTTACTTAATGATCCAAATGGTGCGGATTTTACTTTAAGGCCTTTGAAGAATTTGGGGTGTAGAAATCACAGGGCAAGGTTTGGTTAAATCACTCCTTCAGCAGTATGGAAGATGGAAAAATTGATTTAGAACACAGATGGTGAGGATGTTAGGAAGCTGACGTGGAAGAATTGAATAATTATTTAGATGTCGGGGGTAAGGGAATATGAGAGCTCCAACTTGAGTTCCATGTCACTTGTATCAAATGAAAGTGATAGAGCAGTAGGCTGAAGTGTTGACAGTGTCCCTAACTCCCAGCAGAAGAAAATAAAAATCTTTTTCTAGAAAAAGCACTCTCAGATAACCAAGATTCTCACAAGTTAAAACTCAATCAAAAAGTCACTAAACCAAAGAATGCTATAGTGACTAGGAAGTCAGTAAAAACAATAAACAAAATTTAGATTCCGATGATATTGGGATTATTAGATGTAGACTACTAAGTGTATGAAATATCTAAAGGATAGAAATTTTTTAAATACTGACCAAGCTCAAAATAAAACTACTGAATTAAAAACTCAGTGGATGACAAAGACTTGAATAGATACAATTACATAGAGAGTTAGCCGGACACAGGGAATCAGAGGGCAGGTGTGATATGAATGGCACCAGAGAATGGGGCAGCCTTAGAGGGTATCAGATTCTGAGCAGGTTGCAGAGGCATCCCCATGTGGGAATGGCTTGACATACAAAGTCAGAGACTGATCCAGGTGAATGTGTTCAGGCAGATAGAGGAGCTGCCTGGTGCTGGTATCAGCCTAAGAAAGGGGAGGAAGGACACAGCAGTACTGATGGGAAACTGGGGATTAAATATATTGAAGACAATGGCACCCAGGGTTCTTCCACTTGGAGAAAGGAAGTACAATTATGGAAAAGCGGAAAAAAAGAAGGAACCCTATGGTACTGGAGTACTGGTGTGAATTCATGGTGTTCCATATATAAAAACAAAAATCTAAATGTTGATGTAAATGTGTGTATCTACTTACCTACCACACATATATTCCCTCCCTCTGTCCACTGAGAAGACCTGGGAGCAGAAACACCACATTAGTAATGAGCACAACTAGCCTCCAGATCATGGCTTCTACAAAATCATTCTCCACTAAAAGGAACAAAGACTTCCTGGAGAAAATACTGATAGAAAAAGAATCTAGTCTGGGGCAGGTAAAGTACAAGATCTAGGAATATCTCTGGGGCAGAAAGCAGAAAACTACTGAAAAAATAAAGGGACCATGATAAAAGGACACAGGCACCAAAGTGAAAGGGTTCCCACTGGCCAAATCTGGGACAACTTCATCAATATAAAAAAATGCATTTTAACCCATTACATAAAATAAGACACCATTTATCTGTCTGTACAAAAGTAAATGAAGGTTTTATTAGATGACATTTATGTTACAAAGACCCTCCACAAAATACTTTTTAATCATAAAGGACACAAGTTAATTACAAAGGAAAAAGTCTTTCTACGCTAGAGAGGACTGGTAGACAACACCTGAATCACATGATCCAAATCGTGCGGTGACATGAAACTGTGCACCACAAACCAGCACAACCGCTCTTGAGGGATATTCCTGCCAAAGATGCATAAATTGAACCAAATCATGAGGAAACACAAGGGAAACTCAAATTGAGGTAAATTCTACAAAACGAATGGACACTAATCTGTACGATGTCAAACTCCTGAAAATTAAGGAATGGCTGACAAAATCTTCCAGACTGAAGGAGACCAAGGATAAATGAAACTAGATGGTCCATGTAACTCAGAACTGGATCCTTTGGCTCTAAAGGGTGTTATGGGACAAGTGGTGAAACTCAAGTGGGATCTGAGGGGTAGGAGGAAATCCTAAAATAATGTTGATTTCCTGGTTTGGATGGTCATATTGCAGTTATGTAGGAGAGTGTTCTTTGTGGAAAACAGACGCTAAAGTGTTTGAGGATGATGGGAATCAGGTTGTTGACTTACTCTCTCAAACAACTCAAGGGGGAAAAAAGTTCATTCTCCTGTATTTATAGCTTTTCTGTAAGCTTGAGATTGTTTTAAAATAAAACATTATTTAGATTTCCTTTTGAGTATTTTTTACTGTGGAGATCTCATAGTATTTATCATGCTAATTCTTGTTTTGCATTTCTAAGACCTATAATACGAAGTATTTCCTACAGATTTTTTTTAAACAAGGCATATTCTGGAAAACAGAAGTATTTAAAAAGAAGCTTTTCATTAAAAATTATAAAGAAATATATAATAAATACACTAAATCCTAAGTGAATTTAGCAGCTAATTGCTATTATATAAACAGTAGCAAATGTGATCAGAACTGACAGTCATTTAATCAAAACAACTGATTAAAGAAAGAATAATTATACCTATATTAAATATTTCCTTTAACATCAAGTATTTTTAATCACCAATGTTTATATAGGACACTTTTTTTCTTTTTTTAAATAGGTCTCCTAATGGGATCTCTGTATAATCCTTTAAAAATAAGTTATATATTTGTGTGTGAGTGTGTATGTAACAATTCCTTTAGGGTGGAATACAGATTACCATCAGATTGCTCTATTTTTTTTTCTATCTTTATGGTTTTTTTGGTCAATATTTTGCAGCTGTCTCACCACAATTTGAAATGAATTCCTCACTGGGAATCTTTACAAATGATTAAAGCAAGTTTTCATAGAATACGTTTTTTCCCTGTTTGTCACATTTTATTGGATTACCAAAGATTTCATTAAATTGTGGCATTAAAATAGGAAGTCAAGATGGCATCAAATGTTAAGCGAACAAACAGCAGAGTCTTGGAAAGCAATTCTGTTGGTGGAAGCAGCAGTCAAGCCTGGTTAGCGGGGAGCAGGCTGCCAGTTGGGGACACAGGAAGCCTACTTTATGGAGGAAATAGGGAATATTCGTTAATCCAGCTTAAATGGTCATCAGAGGTTTTTCTCTAGGGTAGGGCCCTGGGTTGTTTTGTTCTTTTCCTTTCTACTTATTTTATGTGTTTTTTGTTTATAAAGATACCACACTGACGTTTAATGGAAAACCTCTCTGAAATGAGTAATCTTGTTGAAGGAATATATAAACCTTCCTTATACTTGGTTCATTTTCTTTGGTCAGCAGCAATCTGAACAACCAGAAGTCCAGCCATCGACTGGACCACACACAGGCTGTCTAACTTTTTCATCAATATAGAAACAATCAAACTTTTTCTTAACTCTGAATTTTTAGTAATATTAAAATTGAATCAGTGTAGCCACATGGCATGCTTTGGTTTACTTGCCGACATACAGATCACATAGCAATGGAGGTAATTTTCTCTTCAGAGAAACAAAAACATGAAAGCTTAAGTACTCTTGATACCTCGAATGCAAAATAAACTCAGTAAAAGTGAAGGTAAGAAGCATCAGATTTCCTCAACAGTATATTCTTCATTTGCCATTTGGTATATGTATAAAGCAACAGAATCATTTATTGCATGTTAATATTAAAATTGTAAACAATATATCAGCCACTATACTTTTACATAAAGCATGGTAATTTGTACTCAGAAGCATTACTAACTCCATGTTACCTTTTTAGCATAATTTATATTTATTATTT
Source organism: Leptonychotes weddellii (assembly GCF_054177405.1). Lineage (NCBI taxonomy): Eukaryota > Metazoa > Chordata > Mammalia > Carnivora > Phocidae > Leptonychotes > Leptonychotes weddellii. Next base: position 7,610,409 of record NC_138380.1, read on the forward strand.
TAGAAAATGTTTTGAACTATAGAATAGAAAGCATTACTAAGGCCAAGGATACATGTTCCACTATTTTCTTTCGAACCTGCACAGCACTTATTTTTACTTTATTATACTGAGGTTTCAATTCTAACCTGCGTTCATTTACATCAGCAGAAAAGATAAAAAATAATCTGCTTTCACAAGTTTAATATGATGCCTTTGTCTACTTAGACAAAAACATTTTAAAAGCACCGGTGAGCGTAAAAGTGTTGCTCACTACTGTGGAGCTCCCCCTAAGCCTGGGTGAAACACTGTCCACCAGGGAATGGCCTTTTCCTTCAAGTCCCCTTGAAATCTGTCACTGTGTTTGCGCTAATATTTGGGGATAACAATTGGAACCCTGTACAAGTTGGACTCTAGAAATTGTGTTTTGGTTTGTGTAGGTCAGAGTTTTTATTGTGGCTTCCAAAGGGATAGCAAAGCGCTTCCAAGTGGACCACCCAGCTGCTCAACTGCCAAAATCGTAAAATACTTTCAAAGATTCAAAAGCAAAGAGTTTTCAAACAGTTGAGTTAAAAGTTTGACTAAAACTAATTTTAGTGGCAGTTTTTTTAAGACCGTTGAATTCAAGCTGCTTCTTGTACTTAAGCAAAGCTATGACTCCCAGTTCACAAATGAATGAGCTCATTTACAAACTGGAGTTGCCATAGGCCCTGTCAGACATAAGGGAAAGAATGAATTTTGTGTTCTTTAAATGGGCTACATTCAGCCAGAGACATATTTTTCCCAGGGTAATATCTGCATAGCAGAGTTTAGGAAGTTCTAATTAGTCTCTTTTCTATCTAAGAAGAAAAATATACTTCCAAACCCTGACGGAAATTCATTTTAAATTTACTAAAATTGTGTGACTAGAGATTTTATAGGACCTTAAATCTGAATGCTAATGCTTCTGTTAAGTCTGAGACCTTCACATCTATCCCTCACCTACACTCAGCTTTCCCATATGTTAATAAGATCAACTATTTTTCTAAGGTCAGCTTCTTCTCTTGTGCGTTGAACCCTATCTCTCCCCACCTTGGTCAAGGAAATTTCTCTAGCAATCGCATCCTTTTATCCTGCATTCTAAATAATTTTCCTCTTTGTTCATTTCCATTATCATACAAACCTGTTTCTTCCATTTAAAAAAAAATTTAACCATGCTCCCTCTTCCAGCTATAACTGCCCCATTTTTTTATTCCCTTTTGCAGCAAAAATCTGTTCAAAACAGAACAAAACAAAAACTGTGCTCAATGATTCTGATTATTTTCCTTTCATTCTTACCTGAAACTACTCCAAAGAGGCACAACAAAACATCTTTTATCACAGTCACATGGGATCTGCCATTGCTAAATGGAGCGGTCACTTTTCACTCCAGGTCTGAAAGGACCCATCAGCAGCATCTGACCTACTTGGTAGCCTCCAGTTCCTCAAAACAATTCCATCAGGGGCATCTAGAATACTAGCCCTTAGCCCGCCCGCCCTTCATCTAGTTGCTGCTCATCTCACCAGCCACTTCATATTAGAGTACAAATAAAGATCAGTCCTTGGACCTCATCCCTTGATCTTTCGGCTCTCACTCAGCAATCATGTCCAGTCTCACAACTTTAAAAACCGAGGATTCTCCCAGTCTTGTATCTCGAGCTCTGATGACTCCCGAATTCCAGACCTGCCTACCCAACACCTTTTCTGCAATAACTAAGACATTTCAACTCAGCATGCCTAAAATTGAATTCCTGATGCTGAACCAAAACTTGCTCTGCTTTCATGTTTTGCCCTTTTACTTTATAGTAACTCTTACCTTTCAAATACTTGAGTCAAACACATCTGCATCATACATGACTGTCCCTTTTTCTCCCCACTGTCATCCATCCGTTACCAAGTCACTTTCACAGAATCCAGCTGCTTCCTACTCAGCCCTACCAATGACATCACCTGGATGGTATTTTTTTCCTTCTTTTTTTTTGGGGGGGGGGCGCGGTGAGAGGGGATAGAGAGAGAATCTGAAGCAGGCTCCTCGCCCAGGGTGAAGCCTGATGCAGGGCTCAATCTCACCACCCTGAGATCATGACCTGAGCCAAAATCAAGAGTCGGATGTTTAACTGACTGAGCTACCCAGGAGCCCCTCACCTGGATATTTGTAATGATTTCCTCATGGGTTGGTCTGTTTCCACCTCGCTTTCTTATAGTATATTTCCAGTACAGAAGTTAGAGTGAATCTTTGAAAATCACAAGTCATTTCATGTCACTTCTCTATTCAGAGTCCTCAGTGGCTCCCCATACTAGTCAGAAAAAAGTCCAACATTTCTTTTAGTAGTCTACAAGAGTCTAGATATTCCCCATCTTCCTCCATACTACCCCTGATGACTTGATATTACCTCTTGTAATCCAATTATACTTGCCCCCTTACTCTTCTTAGACCTTGAAGGGCATCTTCCTGCCTTAGGACTTTTGCATTTACAGTTTCTTCTGCCTAAATTGCTCCCCCTCTTTACATCCTCCTGGTGATTTTACTTAATTGTCATTTCAAGGAAGCTGTTCCTGACAACTATTTAAAACTGCACCTCTACTTCCCAGTATTTTCTATCCCCCTCCCCCTTTTGCTTATCCCCTGCTAATATACACAGTAACTTATTTATTCAGTTAATTGTCTGCACCCTCCCACTAAAATATAAATTCACTGAGGGAAGGAATTTTTATTAGTTTTGTTTTCTGTTGCATATTCAACAGCTAGAATGATGGTAGGCACTCAAAAAGTATTTGTCAAATTAATGTGTAAACCTTGAATAAATTCTGGGTTAAGTCTACCAAAGTAGCATTAACTGGGAAGAAACAGGATAGTAACGGGACAGGGGAAGACTAGCTTATCAGCCTGTGGTAGTGGAGAGACCTGTGAAAGTCTCTAAAAGAGCCAACTTGTAAAGCTAAGTAATGAGATGGGGTTACAGAGGGAGGCTGGAGTGTATGCAACTGTCTTAAATTTAAAGCCCTCCTTTACCTTAATGGCACTTGATGAAGATATGTCAAAATCAAAATGGTTATGGACAAGATAAGGAAAGTTTCTTCTGGTGACTTTTTTCCTGCTCTGCCTTTTTCCTGGGCTCCCAATTCTCCTCGTCTCCTACCATCCCTAGAAGAGTTCAGTGTCACATACCCATGCTTTGTTTCCAAGCCGTGGACTGACTACAACTTAATTTCTGACTGCAGGATGAAGCCATGATGTGGATTGTTGCTGTGAGACCAACTTCCCTAAACAGATCACTGTATTTTACTGAAGGCTGATGAGGAATAAGGAAATGGCCTCTTTGAGCAAGAAGTAGAAGGTTTTCACTGGGTCAATAAAGACCTTGATCAGATTACAATAAAAACAACAGTGACCACCATTACCGAGGGTTTACTGGGACAGCTGTGTTACATCTATCATTTCTAATCTTAGCAAGTACCCTGCAAAGAAGTGATAATAATATTTTGTCAGATAAGGCTATTGAGGCTTTGAAAATTAACTTGCCCAGAGATATGAAGAGGCTAAGTGGTACTATTAGGATTCAAATCCCTGCTAGAGGACCTGCATGTCCATTCTGTTGCACAAAGCATGGATGATTCCTTTTTATTTTTAATTTTTTTTCCTTAAAGAATTCTTTGGGGTTAAGGGAAATCCAATCACCAACTAGAATACTAAGGGGAAAAAAAAAATAGAATACTAAGGGGATGCAGAAATAAACTAAAGAAAGCAAACCCTAATGCTGTTTGATCTTAAAAGCTAATCATACACTTAAAGCCAACTTAGTATATTCTCAAGTTTTAGATGATGCTACTAATCACAGTAATAGAAAGCAGCATGAGAAGTAGATCATTCCAGCAGTACCTGTTAATCTTTCTCCACACTGAGAGAGAAGGTCAAACTGCAAAGGGTCCTTTAAACATAACTAAAAACAAGAGTCCTTTTGTTGGGGGGGGGTAACATTTATTCCTACACCAAGAAAACTCATTTTCACTGTGTACTACATTAATCCTAGTATATTTTGAGTTAGGTAATATTTTGGCAAAACAATCATGTTAAAATATTTAGAACAACAGGAGCGCCTGGGTGGCTCAGTTGGTTAGGCGGCTGCCTTCGGCTCAGGTCATGATCCTGGAGTCCCGGGATCGAGTCCCGCATCGGGCTCCCTGCTCAGCGGGGAGTCTGCTTCTCCCTCTGACCCTCCCCTCTCTCATGCTCTCTGTCTCATTCTCTCTCTCAAATAAATAAATAAAATCTTTAAAAAAAATATTTAGAACCACAATGCACAGGGAGACCCAAAAACACATTACCACTCAGTTACAAGATGGTGCATTTGTAAAATTCTCTACATTCACACTGCCACTGAAAATTGAATTTGTAATTGACAGTTGTACTTTGCAGTGAACAATATGGCACTATATTTATTTCTGTAATTATTTTAGAACTTTTAAATTGTGGCTTCTCATAGAAAGGCCTTAGGACATGGTAAACACAGCCAAGATTATTGAGGGTTCATTGTTTGAGATGTTTTACTTTAAGTAATTTAATTCAAGTCAATAAATCTCAGTGAAAATATATCAAATGGCGTACCCTGTGCTTGCAACATACTAGGCAATGGTAGGAGATTAAAAATCGTAGAAGATAGAGCTGTCTCCACATTTAAAAACATGCATTGATAAAGCCACTAGAGAAGCTCAACAAGAGAGATCAGAAAATAAGCCCTATTCACTCAAAAAAAAAAAATTAAACAAAAAAACTTTGACATTAAAAAGTAGTTAATGCAGTATGAATATATTTGCCATATAGTCCTTCATCTTACTGCCAATATATTGTAGAGGATATCACTGGTTGAATGTGTGTGTATATTTATGAATATACATATTTTGAGAAACACTGATAATGTTAATAAAGTTATGCAAATGCATAATCCTGAATTCTGACTTTACCTATTCTATACTTTCTAGAAATATTAAGGTGTCCTTTCTAATAAAAAAATTAAAAAATGCATATTTCTTAACACTATTCCCCTTTACTTGATTTTTTGGAAAAAATGAAAGTTACTGAATCTAACAGTCACTGTTATATTCAAGAATGGAGGGAAGGATGATACTGTTAGATTAAAACACTGCCCACAGCCCACAGGTCAGGAAACTCTTTCTGTAAAGGATGATGGTAAGTATTTTAGGCTTTGCAGCCATACTCTGGCATGTGTTTCAATAAGACCTTATTTGTGGACACTGAAATTTGAATTTCCTATAGTTTTCATGTGTCACAAAATATGTATTTTATTCTCCAATCATTTAAAAATGTAAAAATACACTTAAAAAATGGCATATAAAAGCAGGTGGCTATTTTCCTGATCCAAATCACAAAATAGCTCTCATGTTTGTATGCGTAAAAACTATTCCTCAGGTATGTAATAACTGCAGCTAATCATTCCTTACTTACATGCCAAAAACGCTGTTGAATATACTTAGTAGCCTTTATAAGCATGTTTAATCCTTGTGTCCACCCTAAGTTAGGGATATTACCTCCATTTAACAGAGAAAGCAGGCAGAGAGGTTGAACAACTTACTCAATGTCCCACACTTACTAAATGGCAGAGCTGGGATCAAGCCTAGAGTCTGGGCTTAGCCGCTGCTCGCCACCCGCCTCTTGATGTGCTGTTTCCAGCTATGGAACAGGAGATCGTGAACTACTTAAGCTCCTTTAAATTCATAAGAATGATGTTTTTATCTGAATGGGTAAAGTAAATGCAAATTGTTCAAAGTTAAATGTTTAAGATTTTTTGGAAATTAGAGTATTTGAGACAAGTGATATAGTTTAAAAGAAAGAATACTGGGGACAAAGTGTACTGCTGATTTCTGTCCCAAAACTACTAAGATGTTTTCTTCTTGGGTTGTGAAATTCTAAGTGCCTTGGAGAGTTTACTCATTTAACATCCTAATGCCAGAGAAACTTCCCCTAAAAGCACGCTAGGAAACTAGGTATCGATTTTGATTTTGGTGTGAGTCCTCTCTTAATAGTTTTGTTTTTCCAGGTAAAGACTGTTAATATTTAAATTAGGCACAATCTATTTTAATTATTTGTTTTTGATGCAACATGAGGTTTTATATATTGATTTATATATAGCTTGTTTATCATTAACTATCATAAAATGGTTAGATTTGTGATTTTCAAGCCCAAACCCAAAATGTATATGGCCTCCTTACATTTGAATGCTCTGATTTAATCTCCCTTCATCTAGGTCTTTCAGCTCATCACAGGGGAATGCAAGTAAAACAATTCATAGCAATTTCTATAAGGTCTTTTCTACTAGACTTCTATCTTTGCCTAGAGATCCTCTCTTCTCCTAAACTGAACTGATTAAAACTCTCCCTTGACCTTTAAATGCTCTATTGATGTTGAAGTCAGAGAAAAGAGAGATAATAATTGAAATCTGAACAATAGTGAGTATGAAAATGTAGACTGGAATTCTATCTGGATGTGAAATTGAACAAAATAATGGCAATTTTAAAAATCATACACAAAGCAGAACTGACAAAGGACAGAATAACTGAATAACATTAGCAGGGATAGAATGACCTGGAAAAAACTCCTGGAGACTTGCGCTCCCTCTGCAGACTCCCAGAGTGAGTCCCAGGGTAAATAATTCCATTCCAATAAAACATTTTCTTTATCAGACAACTAAATATATGGTGTAATCATTCTGCAAAGGACAGTAATATGCTCACATAATTTTTTTCTAAAGAACTGATTGCTTGTTGAAGGTTTGTTCTCCCAACAATAGCCTGTGGCATCCATCTTGATAATGGACCAGATACCAGATGGTATTTCTTGAAGGACAGGCTCAAATTAAAGTACTATGTTCAGGGAAAAGCAACTTTATTCCTCTATTATCATGGACATTGAGAAAACATTTTTGATTTTATGGGTTTTTTTTAATTTATTTTTTATTTTTTTTTTAAAGATTTTATTTATTTATTTGAGAGAGAGAGAATGAGAGACAGAAAGCAGGAGAGGGAGGAGGGTCAGAGGGAGAAGCAGACTCCCCGCCGAGCAGGGAGCCCGATGCGGGACTCGATCCCAGGACTCCAGGACCATGACCTGAGCCGAAGGCAGTCGCTTAACCAACTGAGCCACCCAGGCGCCCCTGATTTTATGGTTTTTAAGTTAATGAGATCTCTAGTGTAGTCACCTGGTTATTGGAAAAACCTAGCCATGAAAATTCTTTCTGCTTTTCAGACTACAGCATTTACTTTAAAAGAAACTATAACCAGAACATAGGATAATATCACTGGCCTGTATAATATTTTAGAGTGTTGCTTCGTAACATGATATTAAGCTCAAAATCTTAGAGCTGTTCTCCAGGTTTTCCACATGTTACCTCAACAAAGCCTCAGTCTTTTTTATTGAGAACCTCATTTTTAAAATGGGATTTTAGGACAATGTCTGCAATACCTAATTTTGCAGTTAGAGAAACTTCCTATCACTATGAAGTTGGAATTGTATAGAATTATGCTCTGTGTTATAATAATGTAGGTTGATACTACATTGCCTCGGAAATGGATTTTAATTTAATATAGTGAATATTTTCTCAGGTCACTGAAACAAACATGATTTCTCATGCATTGCAAAATACATTTAACAGCTTCACAGAATCCCTACTGGCATTTAGACTGTTGACTTTTTTTGTTGTTGTTACATCAGAATTTCTTACAGAAGTATCCCATAGAACAATGTGCTGTATCAGTACTTCACTACTGAACTGTCACTACATCTATGTTCTCACCTTTATTAAAGGGCTGAAAGCCTGGAACTAGGTATGTTTCCCAGAATCCCTGACCACAGGTTTCCACATTAGATTTTGTCAATGAGAGACATTTGAGCAGTATGTAGAAGGTTGAGAATAAAGGTCATTATTGCTCTTGCATCCGCAGGGGACAGGTATCAACCCGCTTCCCTGATGCAGGGAGTGAGATCATCTGTAGCCATTTTCTGTAAGTCACCAATCCGTTTTCTCAATTTTTCTGAACTTTGTTCCCATTCTCAACGATTCTGTAAATCTCTGCTTCTCCATACTGTATCTCATTTTGTTTAAAATATCTAGAGGGTTTTCTGGTCTCCTGTCAGAATCCTGACTAAAATAGCCATAAATAATCTATATTTTGTTTTGTTGTTCTTATGATTGTTTTCATGGGATACATTACAAAAATGACTGGGTCAAAACTTACGGATCTTTTTTACTCAGCCACCAAAAAGAATGAAATCTTGCCATTTGCAATGACTTAGATGGAACTAGAGGGTATTATGCTAAGTAAAGGAAGTCCAAGAAAGACAGATACCATATGATTTCACTCATGTGGAATTTAAGAAACACAGGGGAAGGGAAGGAAAAATAAGATAAAAACAGAGAATGAGGCAAACCATAAGAGATTCTTACCTCTAGGACACAAACTGAGGATTGCTGGAGGGGAAGTGGGTGGGGAGATGGGGTAACGGGGTGATGGGCATTAAGGAGGGCAGTTGATGTAATAACCACTGGGTGTTATATGCAACTGATGAATCACTAAATTCTACCCCTGAAACTAATAATTCACTATATGCTAACTAAATTGAATTTAAATTTAAAAAAAGAAAGTATGGATCTTTCCAAGGTTTCTAGTGTATATTGCCAAAAGGGTTTCTGGAAAATGTGTGCTGGTCTGCTTAGCACTACAACATATGAAAGTAACCTTCTGAACCACATTAACATCATTGTATACCATTGTTAAAAAGTTTTGGTTAGTTTAATACGTTAAAATATGGCAACTTATTTGTGCATTCGCTTCATGGTGGAGAGATTAATATTTTCCTCAGCAATTTCTATTTGTAAAAAAAATTTAATTGCTTAGTCTTAACATTTTCAATTTTTTTAAGTAACTTTTTATTTTAGAAGTTTTAGATTTACATATATTCTGCACCCCATTTCTCTTATTAACATCTCACCTTAGTATGGTACCTTTGTTACAATTAATGTACCAACATGATACATTACATTACCTACAAAATTACCCAAGTTGAGAGACACTGATTTGTGGTTTTTTAAAAATCTTTTTTAATTTAAAATATAATTAAAAAGATTTTGTGTTTCCAAACTATTCCTTTTATGACTCCTATTTGTTTCATAGAAAATGTATTTCTTCAAACTGAGACAACAAGTATTTATTACGGTAGGTTTATTTCCTAGTTCTTTATAGATACATCTTTGAGCTATTTGGTTCATATTTTAGAAAACTGAGTGAAGAATCTAAATTTAACTTCCTTCATAGTAAAAAAAATCCAGAATTATATATTGAATAATTAATTTTATCCCCTTTGATTTAAAAGCATTTATGTATAGTGTTGGACTATAAATTGTTCCAGTGATAATTTTCCATTTTTGTTTCAATTTCCACTGTAATATTTATTGCATATTTAAATAAGTTTTAATGCATATTGGTACAAATTGTTCTTTTCTTTCTTTTAGAATAATCTTGATAATCTTGATTATTCTTCCAGATTAACTACTGAGTCAATTCAGCTTCAAAATCTTTTTGAAATTTTTATAATAATTAGACATTATGGAAAGTTAAGAGCTTTACACTATATACTTCTATGACAGTGTTTCCCCTTTAATTTTTTAAGCCATCTTTTATATCCTTTAGAAATACAAAATCTTTCTTACCAATGCATTCTCACATCTTCTACCTATTGCATTTATTTTCAGATTTAGTTTATCATGCTGTACTGTTATGAACAATCTTTTGTTGCCTTTTATTCTAGCTGATAATTAGAGAGCTTAGGAGGAAAACTCTTTTTTTTTTTTTTTTTATTTATTTGACAGAGAGAGACACAGCGAGAGAGGGAACACAAGCAGGGGGAGTGGGAGAGGGAGAAGCAGGCTCCCCGAGAGCAGGGAGCCCGATGTGGGACTCGATCCCAGGACCCTGGAATCATGACCTGAGCCAAAGGCAGTCGCTCAACCGACTGAGCCACCCAGGCGCCCCAGGAGGAAAACTCTTAATAAATCATTGCAACTAGCAAATATAATATGTGTGTTTATATATATATATGAGTTTCTATATCATTTATAAATTTTACTTCTGTTTTCTAATTTTCTTGTATATAATATCTTGATACCAGTGATAATATAAACACAAAATCAAATACTTTACAGTATATACTTTATAATCATGCAATTTTAAATTATATGAGGAATTTATATGTATACATAAGTGTAAAATAACATTGTTCTGGAAAAATGTTTGGATTAGTCTCATGATTTCTCTCAGGCAATTATAACAGTATTAAAAATAAAAATTACACTTTTGCCTTTCTAGTAATTTTAGCTCCATTTTTTTCCTTTTTGTTTTCTAATTGCATTGGTTAAAAATTCCAGAATTATATTATTAATATTAGTTATAGAGTTCTTGCTCTTAACTTGGGAATATATTTCACCATTTGATATCCATTAGATATTTTGTTTCAAGTTTTTATTTAAATTGTAGTTTGATATGCATTAGTTATTGAATTGAGATTTCATATTCTTTAATCCATGTTGAACAAGTAAAATATTCACTCCTAGGTTACTAAAAATTTTAATCAGGAATGGGTATTGAATTTATCAAATAACTTTCTGTATCCATGTAAACATTATATGAACTAGTACTACCTATTAATGTGATATGTTATATTCCTACACAGCACAAGTTAATTTTCTTTCCCTTTATATCTTTGCACTTGCCATAAATGAATTTGGCTTGAAGCTTTTTTCCTTTGGCAGACAATTTTTATCAAACATAGGAATCAGTTAATGGTGTATTTGAACATAAATATGAGTATTTCATATTTTTCTATGGTCTGGAAAGTTGTATGTAGAAAAGGATTGATCTTTTCCTTGAAAGATGGACAAAGCTTACCAATTAACTCTCAGAGCTTATCCTAATCTCTTGGAGGGTCTCAATATTTTGGATCTATGGCTCTTAACAGTTTGAGAGTTTACCTTCACGTATTTTTTTTACTCTATTCTGGCAATCCATATTCCCTTCAAAATAATTTGTATCATTTTTTGATTTTTTTAGAATGATACATGTTTATTTCACTTTCTCATGTGTTAAATTCTTTTCCTTTACTATTTTAGATTGCATGTTCTTATATTTTTGGGTGTTTAGATTTCTTCATTTTTAAATATAGCTAGCCAGATGTTGGACTATTTTCTGAGATTGTTTTTTTTGCCTTTTAATTCATTGATTTCTGACTTTATTCCTCTCCCCTGCTATCTTAACATTTTTCCTACCCCATTTAATTAAACATTCATTTATTTTAATTCTTTTTTGGGGGGGCTCATTTGAATTTTAATATCCTGTATGTGCTACATGACAGTAGACTTCACTGTTCATGAGCATGTGGATAAGCAGAATTTATCTTGCAAAGTCTAAAAGGGAAAGTCCTTAGACTATTTTTCACTAAGAAAATTCAAATTACTAAAGTCAAAATACTCATCTTGCCTGTGAGTTGAGCCGTTTGCAGCTGTTTGTAGCCCTGTTCCCAAAGGACAACCTGCACATATTGGTCCAAGATTTTCTACTGAACCATCAACTTGAATATACACAAACTGTAAAGTTCTGTGATATTCCATTGGATAAATTTTGCAGTTTATAAACAATAGCTATTTAATTAGTGTGAACTAGTCTAAAAGATATTTGCAAATATATTTAGCAGTTTTGGGGATAACCTGCACATTAAAGTCAAGAAATCTAACATGGTCTGTCAGCCCTGGAGGTCTTGCCTATTGAAGTAGAATGATGGTGTCTGGTGCTCCACTTGCTTCCCATCTGGAGATCCATGTAATTGTGGAACGGATCCTACTCATTATTGCTTATCATACTTCTCTTCCTCTATGTATCTCTATATGAAATGGAAGTTAAACAGTCCATTTTACTCTGCTCTAGCATATGAACTCTTTTTTTTCCCTTTAAACAAGGAATATATCTTAATTGATTTTGCTTTCAAGAGTTTTTTTCGTTTTTAAAATCATTCAATTTCAATTAAAAAAACTGTAAATATACAGTAAATAAGTTACTATACACTGATTTTTTTCATTCTAAGTATTTATGGTTAGAAATTAGCTGGGTGCAAACATGGTAGCATTGAATATAGAGTTTATTTGTTGTGTAATGTCTGCATCATCATGTCTTGCTTTTTTGCTACTACATTTTCTAGGTTTTGCTATAAGGGAAATATTTTCTTGGGTTTATCTCCTCTTTTAATATATTACATGGCATGCACAATACTCTTTTTACTTCACCATCTCTTTCCCTCTACAAAATAAAAAACAGTATCTTTAAAACATGACACCGTATTTATTCTGAACTGTGATAGTATGTAGACATTGCATGTTCTGCTCTGCATTGATCTCTGTCCCCTGCACCCCATTCCTAAAATTAGTGGGGCTAGTGAAGTTTGCCAAGTTTATCTTCCAACTAATTTCCATGATAGTGCTGTTGAGGATGTCAGAAGGTGCTAAGCTCTGATTTTCCCTCACCCATGCCTGTGCATTGGGGAAGCTTGTTTCTAACCATGATCTACAGAGAATGTGTTGTTAAGATCTCTTTAGACTGTGACAACAGAGTTAAATGTTTGAGGAATATGATACGTAACTAAGAATTTAAAAAAAATGGTCATAAGATTAAAAAAAAAAAGAAAAACTTTATTGTATCATCATCCCCAGTGTCTTGTTTAGTTCAGCTTTTACATCTACAAAATACCAGAAACTAACAACTGGTGACTGGGACAGGGCTAATTTATTTATGTTCTACAATGAGAATGCGCATGCTAAAGATTTAAAGCCCTCTGAAGGAACCCAGAGAAGTTGCTCAGGGAAGAGAAAGGCCCTGACCTTAAAAACACAGTCACATATCCTGGCTGATACCTGAAATCATACTAGCTTTAGGCTTTAATCTCTGTTGAACATAAATATCCCACTGGAGAATCAGGCTTTAAGTCATTGTTTGTGTATTTTTTAAGTCCATCTTGCTTTTCCAAAATATGTAAATATCAAAACACTAATGTAACCACCAGTTGAGAATACTTCAATCAAACGATTGAAAGCATTTACACCATTCAAGATTTTTTAGGGCTTTATATTTTGTTTACCAAAAAAAAAAAAAAAAAACCCAACAACCACCAAGAAAACCCTATGAATTTTTTTCTCTTCCCCCTACATATCTGGAATTATTTTATTGGATGTGCTTGACTAAATTTCCGTTTTGACCCTAGATTCCTCCCATCCAAGTACTCACCAGGCCCGATGCTGCTTAACTTCCGAGATCAGAGCAGATCGGGCATGTTCAGGGTGGTATGGCCGTAGACTTGACCCTAGATTCCTAAGAAGACCCTCCACACAGACAGGACATGGGACATACTCAGCATGAGTCTGTTGTTTCTGCCCTTCCTGTGAGCAGAGCACTGACCACTTTTTGTTTTGGATTTTGTTTTCCAGACTGTTTAGTGCACAGCCTTGGAAGACAGAGGTGGTGATAAAGGGTATGGGTGCTTGCTGCCCTCCAGAACCAAGATTATTTTGGAACAAATGTTGGGGAGGTTTGGCTGCAGTCCTTCAAAAGGATTGGGATTTCCTAAACTTGGGACTCTTCTGTGACACATACTCCACTGTGTGGAAAATCCTCCCCTGGCCTTCACAGAACCACCTGGAGAATTAGGGCTCAGGGAACCTTTGCAAATGGCCACCGCGATTGCTGTGAGTAATAAATAGTTCTTTGACCCAGAAGCCAGGTCTTCAGCCAGCATCCATGGAACTGTGGCAGGCTAACTTTTAGCTTGTAAGCTGAGTACAATCCCAGCCCTCTCATGGTTCCTGACATTGATCTATCTGTAGATCCAAGATGTAAGATGCTTTCATTTAAATCTTGTTTTCTTCTTCTTGAGAACTTGGTCTACCAGGGGGAACAGGGGGAAAGAAGCAGGTGGTAAAGAATACACGGGATGCCAGAGGGGAAGAAACAGAGGCACAAGTGGTGAGAAAAGGCTCTCGAGAGAGGGAAGTTGGTGGCTCCAAAACCAACTGTGTGCTTCACGTTGTGCCCGGGGCCCATCCTGCTGTCATCCCACAATTTTTTTAGCACTGTTCTCCTGAGTGTGGTTGAGGCTGATTAACTCGCTCCTAAGCATAAACCAGCCCTGTTAGCATTTGTTTATATTAATTCTCACACAAATCCCCTCCTTCAAATTAAAAATGAGACAACCATCTGTAACTAATTCCACAATTCCTGAGACAATGAAACAATGTTTTCTAAAAAGAAATTTGCAACTAATTTTCTGACTCCTCAAAAGTAGTCAGTTTTTCCTAGATCTTAGCATAATTTCTGTTCCCCTTTAGGAAGCATGCCAGCAGAGTGGTACCAAACTTCATTTCTCTAAAGAATCTCAGCATTCACCCACAATCTCCAAGGAACTCATTTAGCTAGTAGTGGAAAAAAAAAAAAATCCTGGAAAAAAAACCAAAAACCCACAATCCCTATTCAATCAACACTTAGAAATGGCCCTAACTGAAGCAAAAGCACATAATGTACAAAATAATCCATTTAAAAATCAGCAGGAGATTGTTACGTGTTTGAATAATTACTAAACCAGTTTGAAACACAGTATACTATTTTAGCTTTCATAGTGTATTACCTGAAAATGAAAGTTTTACATTTCTTAATGTCTATCCTTTGAGTTGAATATATTTTCATGGGGCTTCACGCTGTGGAATTTTAATACTCTTAGAGATTAATGGTCCTTATTCTGTTTCTGTGAGGAAAACTTGTATAATATTTGACCTTATCTCATTGCATGATGTTAAAACCTTGATTAGTTAGCCAGAGTGTATTATTCCAGACAGTCAACCTTCTAGTTAAATTCTGGCTCAGTTCTAGTTAACCAGGACCACCTATTTGTTTCTTCATTTCAACTCTTAAATCTTTCAGAACTGCATCACTGTGGTTTCTTGTTGTAATGAGGCCATTATAATGAATCTAAAGCATTTTTCGTTGGTGAAGAAGAATGACTCAGAGTCTTAAGTCTATCTGAAACAAAAAGTAATTGATGGTTTATGTTTTCAGTAAGGCTCCGGTCAACAGCAGGCATTAATCGTTAAGTTTTGGGGGAGTCAAAAGTTTTATGTGGATTTTCAACTAAGTGGGAGGTTGGTGCCCCTAACCCTGGCTATTGTTCAGCTGTACTGAATTACTTTAATGACTTCAGAAACTATATATATTTAATAAAACTGTTTTAGAAACAAATATGGCAATATTAAAGTGAATGCTATAATATTCTTAAACAGTATGCTTAAATGTTGAAAGAGTGAAAATACATGCAGTACAAAAATCACTTAATCACACCAAATTTTCTACTTCCTGTAGAGTATTATTGGACATTCTAAATCTGAGAAAGATGCTTGATTGGTTTACCAAAAGCAGCTTAGATGAGGGTAAAATGCTGCTTTCTTGGCCACTCCTTGCCTTGCTTCTCTGTACACTAGTAATACTGATAATGAAGAGGTTACCTACAACAACCAACCATGAAAACGAGCATGGCGCTTTCTACTCTACTGAGTCTCTTGAGCCTGGCAATGACCCTTTCTGGTGTCCTTTTAGCTGTATATTCTCCACATCATCCAGTAGTTGCTCTTTCAAACCTGTTCCCTTCTGCAATTTGTGATACTGCAGAAAAGTGACAGAGAAAGTTGCATTTGCTGGTAGCTGTAGGGATGACAGGTTCCAGATGACGGATTCTCAAGTGGGCATGAAAGACTATCAGGAGTGCTTAAGAGGAGTTTTAGTCCTTTGCATTCCAACGACATTTGGACTGAAGATTACATTGGATTTAATGCAGTGTTCCTTCATCCTAAGGCTTTCTGTCCTCCTAACTCATCCCCCCGACAGGTCTGAGGCAAAGGTGGGAAGTCTTTATTGTTGTTCTTTGTTCCCCTTACCAAAGTATAAAAAAGAAAATATGACCCTGGAATTACTATTCCTAGCTAACATTTAACTTTTAGCAAATTCAGCACACATGTGCTCTGTGGGCCTGATGTTATCTGCAGAAGAATTTTCCAGCATGTAGTTGTTGTTTTAATTTTAATTCTTGCTGCACTTTAAAATATTGGAGATTTCAAATTAGCGTTATTAGTTTACTTGTGGTGCCATAATGAAGTACCACAGACCAGGTGGCTTAAACAACAGAAACTTATTTTCTTACAATTCTTGAGGTGAGAAGTCTGAGATGAAGGTGTCACCAGGGTTGATTTCTTCTGTCAGTCTCCTTGGCTTGTAGATTGCTGTCTTTTCCCTGTGTCTTCACATGGTCTTCCTTCTTTGTGCCTGTCTGTCCTAATCTTTCTTTGGAAGGACTCTAGTCTTACTGGATTAGGGCCAACCCACAAGATCTTATTTTAATTTAACTACCTCTTTAAAGATCCTATCTTCAAATACAGTCCTGAGGTACTAGGGGTGAGGCAAGCTCAACCTCCCTCCACTATGAACTTCGGGGTGACACAATTTAGCCCCTTACAATTAGAATTCAGATAGCTGACTCAAAAAATGTCAGAATACAGGGTGGTTCTGGGCACTCCTTCCTTCCCTGTTTCAAATCCATTTTCCACACTATCAAGCCTCATTATCTTTGTAAATCTTGTTCTTTTGCTTAAGATTATTCTCAGTCTCCCCTCTTGCCTTCTACATAGATTCCAAGCCTGCCAGGGCATTAAGGTCCTGTGGTCTTGCCTCTGCTTTTTCCTGTTTCTCCATTCACCGGTCTCTCAGCCACGCCAAACTTGAAGTGTGTGGAGTACGCCAAGCTTTACCAGGCCTCCTTCCCTTTGCACATGCAATTCCTTTGAACTGAACTGTCCTTCCCTGTGTTCTCTCCCTGTGCTGTTTCCTCTGACTCGGGTTCCTCTGTCATAATTCTAATGTCCCTGCCCCTCGGAGGCCTTCAGGCCCTGCATGGTTTCCATGCTCCCTCAGGACCCTCGGTGGCTCTAAACCATGAATCTTACAGAAACCAAATGAAATGGTTTAGTTCTCTGTCGCTCCACTAGAATGAGAGTCCTTGAGGACCCTGTCTGCCTTCTCTGTGTTGCCAGCACCTAGCCCCGTGCCCCCCAGAGGCAAAGACTTCACAAAAAATGTTAAACTAACAAATACGCAAACTTGGAAACTTCAACTTTTTTGTTTAAAAAATTGGGATTAAACACACTTCATTGGGTTTTGCAAGGTTTCAAAGAGAAAAAAAACATGAATAATCTTATATATTCCAAGGAATTGGAATCTTAGTATTTTTTACTATCATGCAGTGAAAGAGCCATGTTCTCGACTCAGGCTGCTCAGCTGCTATCACTTCGCAGCACTTTTCTAAGATACCTGATGATGTGTGTGGTAGACTGAGAAAACAGCAATCCTGTGCTAAGTATTACTTTACCTAACCTCTGGACTGGTTTTGAATTAGACCAGTGGGATGGGTCCACTGCAGTCAAGTAGAGCTAGAGAGCAGAATCTAGCAATCCACAAATCACAACTTCAGCCTCCAATGGTAGTTATTCCCAGCTTCCAATAGTAGTTATTTGGCAGCATTGAGATCAAGCCAAACACGCAGTTCCTCAAAATGCAAAATGATAATTAAAACTGGTGGGTTGAAAATCAAATACAATAAAAGAAAGGAGAACAAGAACTCTGAGGAACTAGACAGTTAGAGAAAGGGAAGCCCAAGGCTGTGGTGTGATTCTTTAAAAGATAGACTATACTAGAACTGTGGTTCTCAAATGCTGGCCTGCTTCAGGACCATGTGGAGGGCATTTTGTACATTAAAACACAGATTCCTGGGTGGTACCCCAGGGTTTCTGATTCAGTAGGTCTGCCTCGAGGCCAGGGAATCTGCATTTCTACCAAGTTTCCAGGTGATGCTAATGTTGTGGTCATAAGGGGCCCCACCAAGCCGTGCTGGCTTAGAATACAGGAAGAGGAGGTGAAACTTTCAGGGGGAAGGACATATAACCAAATATTGAACAGGCTTCCTGTGACCTTTGATGAAAGACACAAAAAGAAGGAGGAGTCTGAAAAAGACAAGGGCCATCTCTTCCTGGGAGAGTATGGGGAATGAAAGCCAAGCTGGGATTCCACCAGAAGGTAGAGTAGAATGTTACCAAGCATTGGGGGAAACAAACAGTCACAGCAGGGAAACAGATGTGGATTCTTCTGTGCTTTGGCCAGTTTATTTTATTTATTTATTTATTTATTTATTTATAAAGATTTTATTTATTTATTTGAGAGAGAGAGAGAGAAAGCATGAGAGGGAAGAGGGTCAGAAGGAGAAGCAGACTCCCCACTGAGCCAGGAGCCTGATGTGGGACTCGATCCTGGGACTCCAGGATCATGACCTGAGCTGAAGGCAGTCGCTTAACCAGCTGAGCCACCCGGGCACCCTTTTTTTTTTCTTTTTTTTTTTAAAGTGCTTTGGCCAGTTTAGAGAACAGTAGTTCAGATCAAAATACTATTCAGTTTTGTTTTTTTTTCTAATTAAACATTTCCTTCTTGAGAGAGACTTATGTACAAAACCAAATATGAACGGTGCTTGGGTGGCTCAGTTGGTTACCATCTACCTTCGGCTTGGGGAATGATCCCAGGGTCCTGGGATTGAGCTCTGCATCAGGCTCCCTGACCCGTGGGGAGCCTGCTTCACCCTCTCCCTCTGCAGCTACCCCTGCTTGTGCTTGCTCTCTCTCTCTCTCAAATAAATAAAATCTTTAAAAAAATCTCAAATTGTGGGTCATTTGCAAATTATTATTTTTGTACATTACAATCGTGTTTCAACCTCAAATAACGTATCTCTGTTCCACCCCCAAAAATGCTGGCACACATTCTCCTCAGCCAAACTTACTAACAGGCAAGAACAGGATCAGCTTTGCTTTTTAATGAACAGGGTCACCATGTTATTGTTATCTTGTTTACACTTTTCTATCTGTTGCAGTGTTGTTTAGGTGGGGCTAAGAAATATGTAAGATTTGGCAAACTGTCAATTCCTGAAGGGTCTGTAGATACAGAGCTCTTCTGAGCCAGCTAGAAATCTAAAGGCAAAAAAATAAAATGAAAGAAGAAACAGAAAACCTAGAATTAACTGGATTGTTCTGTCCCCTCCAGAAGTAATATTTTTCACTGTCTTATGTATAAATGTCTTCCATAAAGACCAGACAAACCTCCAGGATATCAAATTGCTGGAGTTGCTGGAGACTTAAGACATGACTGTCTCCTTGCACTAAAACTGTGCCTTTCCCCACAGTCCACTGGAAGAATAATCCATGGCCTCCATTCCTGTGCCTCTGAGTTCATGGGTTCTGTAAACTAAGCCTGCCAAGAACGTGGACTTTGCCTCTACACAGGACCCCCTTTCTTTCAAAACATCAGGACGTGGTATCGGGCTTTTATAGTATTTAACTTTAATGTTAATGCATATATTATAGAAGTTGGTATTTAGCTTATTACTTGAATTAAATTTAATTTGGAAATGCACTGTATTAGGCGTTAGGTACCTGTCACTTTCTAGCTGCCTTAGGCTAGACACTTACCTTCTCTAGACTTTGGATTTTATCTATAAAATCCAAAGGTCAAAAGATGATTTCCCAGTACCCTCAACTCTCCATCCTGACTCTATGGTTCTAGAATGTTCAGAGTGAGTCATTTTATATCCCTTTTTTCCCCTCCTGTTTCTTTCTCATCTAGAACATTGCATCTGATTTGTACATCTTTAAATCTTCCAGGTTATAGAGTCCTGATTTTTTTCCTCATCATTTGAATTTAGTCTTTTGGAAACCATAATGGGCTTACACCAGGAAACCGAAAATATTCAGCCCAAGTATTATATCACAATCATTTTTCTGTCTTAGGTCAGTTCAGTTAACATTTTTCATATCTCTTTCACAAAGCACTTTATGTAAGTATAATGTTACAGTGAATTTAATCTGGCTAATAGTGACCTAGTTTAATGCTTCATAAATTCTCCAGTTTGACAGCCAACTGAATGCTGCAAACTAGCTGACGAAGTGATGGGCACATCATTGCTTGTGGTGATTTATACAAACTGATTATAATCAATTTTTTTTCTTTAGGAATCATCGTGACTAGAATGTATATCAATATGTTCAGCCCTCAAGCCACCACCACTATGACGCTAATGCCACAGTCCGTGTTCGCTGCTGTGGAAATGATATGCAGATAATATGCGATAGTGACCTAAAGAACAACTGATAAAAATGTCCTACTTTGACATTCTCATAATTAGAATATTGTAATACACCCTATTCACAGAAACTTTGTTTTGTAACAAAGCTTAGTGACACAAGATAGAAAACCATATTGAAGACATTCCTATTTTGCCTTATAAGTGCATCAAGAAAACACGTTTGATATTTGGTATTTGTACAGCAGCTTCCCAAGAACTTATCCTAGACCACTTAAATGAAATGATCAATTATATAAGAAATGACTCCTTTAAATTGTTTTATACCATGATATAACTAGGAAGACTAATCCTCCTCCTCTTTCTTGAGCCATAATGAATGGCCAAAATCAAAATGTTCTTTGTTTCTAGGACACTGAAAGAGATTCACATAGCTCTATATGTGAAAGATAATATACCAGACAGTGGAGTGAATACTCTTGGGATACAGATACTTCTGGGAGTCAGAGACTGTCTTCAACAAGTGGTATAATTTGAGCAAAGACTGGAAGTTCCAGAGTAGAGAGAAAATTTATTTTATTTTTTGAAGATTTTATTTATTTGACAGAGAGAGACACAGCAAGAGAGGGGACACAAGCAGGGGGAGTGGGAGAGGGAGAAGCAGGCTTCCCGTGGAGCAGGGAGCCCTATGCGGGGCTCAATCCCAGGACCCTGGGATCGTGACTTGAGCCGAAGGCAGACGCTTAACGAGAGCCACCCAGGCACCCCTATTTTGAGAAATATTTTAGGAAACTAGACAGCATTTTAAATTTCCTCTCGGGCGCCTGGGTGGCTCAGTTGGTTAAGCGACTGCCTTCGGCTCAGGTCATGATCCTGGAGTCCTGGGATCAAGTCCCACATCGGGCTCCCTGCTCAGCAGGGAGTCTGTTTCTCCCTCTGACCCTCCCCCTTCTCATGCTCTATCTCATTCTCTCTCGCAAATAAATAAATACAATTAAAAATAAATAAATAAATAAATTTCCTCTCTAGGGGCGCCTGGGTGGCTCAGTCGTTAAGCATCTGCCTTCAGCTCAGGTCACGATCCCAGGGTCCTGGGATTGAGCCCGCATCGGGCTCCCTGCTCCACGGAGAGCCTGCTTCTCCCTCCCCCACTCCCCCTGCTTGTGTCCCCTCTCTTGCTGTGTCTCTCTCTGTCAAATAAATAAATAAAATCTTTAAAAAAAATAAGATATTTCTCAAAATGATTAATCAACTTTTAAATATTTTTCCAATTGCTCTTATTAAATGAGTACATTCAGCTGTGTATACTTTTTTACTTAGAGATATATACAGAGTTACATTTTACTTAAACACACTGCATTAATACCCCTGTAATTCACCACCATTTAGATGCACAGTAGCTGTTTAGTGTTGCAGCAGTTACTCTGAAGACTTTTGAAGGTTACAACATTACTCTTGTTTGCATATTGTATCTGGTCAGTGTTACAGGCTTCATGCATGCAACGTGGAATGTAATTTTCTATATATAATTTTCTGTGCTGTTTCTATAGATTGACCAGAAAATATGAAGGACTAAAATGTACTTTGTCCTGTGGATGCAGTGTGGAAAGAAGTAAAACATAATATTAGTGTTTTCCTATAATACGACTACTGGCACTTATACCAGGAAAATATCAGGTATGTTTTCTGGTTTTCTTCCCTAGTAGTGGGAAACGTAAAACTTTGTTCTTCAGATTTTTCTACTTATGTCTTTGTTTTTATTTGCTTAGGAGAGAAATTTCATCTAAAGCATCTGTCAGAAATGCGAAAAAAGGTAAGTACCTCACAAGTTGTCACGTACTCCATGTTCCTTCTACAAAGCCATGGGACGCAGCTCAAATGAGGTCACTTGAGGGTCTACAGAAGGGTTTTATAATTGTTGTGGAGTTTTGGCACTACTTTCACAGGCAAAACAAAGCTTCAGGTAATTTTTGTGATGCTATCTTCTAAAAATGAAGCATTTATTAATGCAACTTCAAAAGAAATGCTTTCTAAAATTATTATTCAGACTTCTTCAATTTTTAAATTATTTTCCTAACTCCTGTCACACATATCAAACTCTTCTTCTCCATTCCCATGACCCAAACCCTACAACATATTTCAGTTGCTTTTTGTTCTTATGATTACCTAATTTCATGTGAGGAAATTCCATGGACTTCCTTCTCCATTTTAAAATTCTGTACATCCTGAACTTCCCTCTTTTCTATTATTTTCTCCTCTGAGAAACAACTGAAAAAACCAAAACAAAACAAAATCTACCACTGTGAGCTTCAGCCTTCATGTCATCTAGGATTTTACATTTACAGAAGCACAATCTGGTACATTCGGGGATAAGAGAGGATAATTCACCCCCATAATTCTTGTTAGCTATGTGGAACTCCTCAATTTCATAGCTCTCCCTATCCTATCAGTAATATCTCCTTCCTATTATCTACCAAATAATATAATACAGGGATCTGAAGTGTATTGTAAACTACAGCATAATCCCCTCCTTGCCAGGCAGGCCCCAAATGTCTGAGCCGCTTCTGTTCTCTCTCGACTGTCCTCATTTCCTCTTTGACCTGTATCCTGTCCTCAGTCCTGCCCTACCCTGCTAACATACATCTATAAACCCCTGAGTTCTTGCCTCCTGGAGCCCCTTTCTAAGGTCAAACTCCCTTAAATTCTCAATATTTTTCTCAGGGCATTTACCTCCACTCAAAGCCTTCACTGAATGAAACTGGACTTTTCTTGAGTAGTACTACACTATTTTCCTCAAAACTCTTCTGAGTGAGTTACTCATTTTCTAGCCACCCTCCCCTCCATCAGCTCTTCTATTAGCCCATGTCAGAAGGAGGAGGCTGCCTTGTCACTTAACACAGCTCCATTCCTATAAGCATTCTACTCCCTTGTCTGAACTCCCAAGGACCTTTTCTTAGTCCTTTCTTGGGAGTCCATTTATGTGGCTATACCTCAAATTTTCCCATTTAGAAAAACAAAAGAAAAGCACAAATATCCACTGTCAATGAAATCAACACTTCTGAAATCTTTAAGTTAGGGGTTCTTACTCTAAACTCTCTCAACTGCAACTTCTGGTTGTCCTGTACCCTTGGCCCCCCAACCCTTGATGATCTTCCCAAATGGTATTTGCTCCTGACTCAGCTTATACAACCTGATGTACCACTGAAATGATACACTCACTAGGACAACAGATTCCCTCTCCTTTTAGACCTTCTGTTGCATAGGCTATGCCAACCTCTAAGCCAGAGAAAATGGTACCATTCATTCTATATTTTATCCACTTCTACTCTAATTCTCGAGGTATGAGGGCACAAATGATTACTGACTCCATTACAAATTGGTATCATCCTTGACAATCCTTGTCACCAATTGTTTATCCCTACTTAACTCTCTAGTATAGTTTCCAGGCTGTGCTATTCAATTTTATTTACAAAGATCAACCAATTACCTTTTTGAAGTTCAATTTGAGGGGAAAGGAAATCAAGTCTTTCCCAAAATGCATGACTAACTTATTTCTCATTTTATCAGTCCTTTTCATCTTCAAGATGTATAGGAAAGGAAAATAATATTTTAATTTTTTTTCCAGTTTTACTAAGATGTAATTGATATACAGCATTTTATAAGTTTAAGGTGTATAGCATAATGATTTGACTTACACATGGTGAAATGATCACTACAAACGTCTAGTTAATATCCATCATCTCATATAGATACAAAAAATATAATTTTTCCTCATGATGAGAACTTTTAGGACTATTTACTCTCAACATTTTTTATATACTATTCAGCAGTGTTAACTAAAACCATCATGTTATTTATTTTAGCTTTAGTATTTATATATTTTATAACTAAAAGTTTGTACTTTTGACCATCTTTATCCAATTCCCTCTCCCTCTACCCCTGTGTCTGGTAACCACAAATATGATTTCTTTTTCTCTGAGTTTGCTGTTGTCTTGTTTTGTTCTTAGAGTCCACATGTAATGGAGATCATATGGTATTTGTCTTTTTCTGTCTGATTTCATTTAGCATAAAGCTCTCGTTTCATTTATGTTGTCACAAATGGCAGGATTTCTTCCTTTTTTATGGCTGAATAATATCCTATTGTATAGATAGGCCACATTTCCTTATCCATTCATCTTTTGGTGGACACTTAAGTTGTTTCCATGTCTTTGCTATTGTACATAATCCTGCTATGAATATGGGGGGGTGCAGACATCTCTTTATAGTGTTTTCATTTTCTTCAGCTATATTCCCAGAAGTAGAATTGCCGGATCATATGATAGTTCTATTTTTAATTTTTTGAGGAACCTCCATACTGTTTTTGTGGTGGCTGTATCAGTTGACAATCCCCTCAACAGTGCCCAAGGGCTCTTTTCTCTCCACAACTTTGCAACCCTTTTTTAAATTTTTTAATCTCTTTTCTTTTCCATGCTAGATATTCTAATGGGTGTGAGGTGATATCTTTGTTGTGGTTTTGATTTGCATTTCCCTAATAATTAGTGATGTTGATCATCTTTTCATGTACCTGTTTACCATTTGTGTATTTTCCTTGGAAAAATGTTTTCTCAGGTCTTTTGCTCAGTTTTAATTAGATTATTGGGGGTTTTGTTGTTGTTATTTGCTTTTGCTTTTGAGTTGTATAAGTTCTTTATTTTGGATATTAACCCCTTATCAGATACATGGTTTGCAAATATTTTTTTCTCATTTTGTAGGTTAAGCAGCTTTTCATTTTGTTAACTGTTTTTCTGGGCAGAAGCTTTTCAGTTTGATGTAGTCCTACTTGTTTATATTTGATTTTGTTGACTGTGCTTTAGGTCAAGGAGGTTTTTCCTGTTTTCTTCCAGTTTTATGGTTTCAGGTCTTACATACATAAAATCATCTCATCTGCAAACAGAGACAATTTTATTTTTTCCTTTCCAATCTTAATGTCTTTTGTTTCCTTCTGTTGCCTGATTGCTCTGGCTATGAATTCCAATACTGTATTGAATGGGAGTGGTGATGGTTGGTACCATTGTCTTGTCTCTGATTTCATAGGAAAGGCTTTCAAACTGTCACCACTGAGTATGATGTTGCTGTGGGCTTGTCATATATGGTCTTTATTATGTTGAGGTATGTTCCTTCTGTACCTAATTAAGGGGTTGCATTTTTTTGTCTTTTGGATTTTTTTTTTTAATCATGAATAGATGTTGAATTTTGTCAAATGCTTTTTCGGTGACTATTGAGATGATCATATCTTTTTTTCTTTCACTTTATTAATGTGATGTATCAGATTAATTTTTTTAAACCACCCTTGCATCCCAGGGATAAATCTCATTTAATCATAACAAATGATCTTATTTAATATGATACTGAATTCAGTTTGCTAATATTTTATTGAGAATTTTTTCATCTATATTCATCAGGGATACTGGCCTGTAGTTTTCGGGCTTTTTCAGCTTTAGTATTTTTTCCTTTGGTATTATGGTAAGGATGGCCTCACAAAATGAGTTTGACAGTGTTCCTTCCTCTTCAGTATTTTGGAAAAGTTTGAGAAAGACTACAATTCTTTAAATTTTGGTAAAATTCATCAGTTTAGTCATCTGGTCCTGGGTTTTTCTGTGTTGGGAGATTTTTGATTACTGATTCAATCTCCTTAGTAGTAATTGGTCTGTTCAGATTTTCTATTTCTTTCTGATATAGTCTAGGTACGGCGTATGTTTCTAAGAATTTTTCCATTTCTTTTCAGTTGTCTGGCTTGTTGATGTATAGTTGTTCATAATAGCCTCTTATCCACTGAATTTTTGTGGTATCAGTTGTAATGTCTCCTTTTTAATTTATAATTTTTTTGATTTGGGCCTCTCTTTTTCTTGGTTATTCTAGTTAAAGGTTTATTAATTTTGTTCATCTTTTCAAAGAAACCAACTCCTAGTTTTATTAATGTTTTCTATTGTTTTCCTGTTCTCTATTGTCTTTATGTTCTGCTCTAATATTTACTTCCTACCTTCTGCTAACATTGGGCTTAGTTTGCTATTTTTCTAGTTCTTAAGGTGTATACTTCAGTTGTTTATCTGAGTTTTTTCTTGTTTCTTAATGTAGGCATTTATTGCTATGAACTTCCCTCTTTAACAGCTTTTACTGCATCCATAAATTTTGGTATGTTGTGTTTCCATTTTGTCTCAAGATACTTTTTATTTCTCCTTTAATTTCTTCTTTGATTCATTGGTTGTTCAGGCCATATTCTATTTAGAACACAATGGATGCTAAGCAAGTTGGCTTTAGATATTTTCTCATTCAATTCCTATTACTCAGCACTGCAATACAGATACTTCCATTTTTATAAGTGAAGAAATAGTCTAAGGGAGGTTAAGTAATTTGTCCAAGGTAACTATCTCGGTAAGAGAATCTCTGGTCATCACCTGTGAAGATATTTTCAGCACCAGCCCTCTTCTCCCAGTCTCTCCCCCAACACAAATCACAACTACTAAAAGAGTTGTAAATTCTTGGCATTAGACACAAAAACAAAACAAAACAAACAACACCTGATTATACTCATATTAAAGCATAGTAGTTTGCTTTTGTCTTGTTATATAAGTGTGTACATGGCTTTAACAATATAATTTTAAAAGATTTCTGGGCCATTTGAACTTAGAAAGCCAAGTTCTGAAGTCTGACTTCCTTTAATGTATCTGGGCAGCCAAGCCCAAATGCCAGACCAAACTTAGAGCCAAGACTAAAACAATGTGGTTCCACAAAGGGGAAGGAACAAGACAGCCCCACAGCAATAGGACATGCTTCAGGTCTCTGCAGGTGATGTTGCATCTGATGAAACCCATAGGGGAACAGTCTTCTTGTGAACTCACAAAGGGCTTAGGTTTTGATGAGGACTCTTACACTATAGGATTGATTCCATCTGTCCTTCCCATCATCAGCATCAGGCTGGTATGCTATTCCTGGAGGGGTGAGAAACTCTAACCCTGTCTGCCTTCCTTGGACTGAGATCTTCCCTTTAATTCCTCACTAGGTCTTTGGAGTCCTGAAAGCAGTAATGATGTTTTCTTATAGATTTTTTTCACACTTGATGAGCCTGCGTTTCTAGGAAGGAGGTTTCTCATTCACCCAGGAGGTCGGTAGAAAAGTCATGGAATACAGCTGTTTTATTCTAAAACCCAAGTTGTTTTTGTTATGTTGCTTTAAGGGGGAGAAATGATTACACACAGTTTTTATAAATCTGAACAAAACCTACATGCCCAAATTTTGCAGTTCCACCACGCTTCATTTTCCTCTGTTCCTGCTGCACCCAATGTCACACACTATTCTCACATCCTCCAGGTGCTTCTTTCTCTTCCTATCTTTACATAGATGGTTTTCAGTGGCTGAAACATCTTTTCCACCTTCTAACCATCTTTTGATAATTGGTTCAAATGTCTATTTCTGCAAATTTTTTTCACTCTGTTTGTTCTCCTTTCAATTTCCCATGGTAGTTCACACACAACACTTTTCACTCCATATTGGAGGAGGGGTCTGCAACTTTGGTCTTCCCTCTGTGAAGTGTCAGGATAGGGAGAAGCAGTCTGATAAATAAAGGAGGGGCTCTGGAGCTACAAAGTAATGGCCTGAGTCCAGTCTTTCACCCTCTAGCTGTGTTTGTTGTTTTAAATCTCAGCTTCTTCACCTTTAAAGTTAGGGCAATAATAACTACCTCTAAAGTTTGTTGCAAAGTAAATAAGATAATTTATATAAGACATAGACTAGAAAAGATCTTCCATATCATTAAAAATAATGCATCATATATTATTTGAAACATACAAAAGGATTTATGTAACATGTAGGTTATAAAGCATACAGTCAAATAAGCACCTCTGAATGTATCACTCAGCATATACAAACATGATCATTAAAATCAATGTTACTTGTGTCTCCTTCCCTTCCCAACCCCTTTACCCCAAATTAACTATTCTAAAATGTTTGCTTTTCTTTCAAAATAGTTTCAATAACAAATGTTGTTTTTCATATTAACAAAAACTATTTTATATTTATCCGTATGTGTTTGTAGTTGTGGTCAATTCAATGTTACTATGGGATAATATTTCATTACATTCTTATTTCACAATTTATTTAGCACATTGCATTACTATAATAATTTAAATATTTTGGTTGTTCCAAAGGTTTGTTATTATGAACATTATTACTGAAATGTATCTTACATACAACATTGTGCAAATTTAAGGTGTACAAAATGTTAATTTGGTACATTTACATATTGTAATGTTTGCCATTATACAGATAATTAGCATCTTTGTCATGATACATAATGATCCTTTCTTTTTAGTGCTTAGAATCATTAGGTTCTAGTCTCTCAGCAAGTTTGATGAATTATAATACAGTATTGTGGTTTATATTCACTATACTATGCAACAGCTCTCTAGGGCTTAATTACTACTCCTTATAAGGATACAAGTTATATCCTTAAACAACACTTGTCCTATCCCCTCAACCCCCATCTCCTGGTGACCACTATTTTATTCCATTTTTACAAATTTAGCTTTTTTAGGTTCCACATATATCATACAGTACTTGCCTTTTTCTGAGTTATCTCATTTAGCCTAATAGTGAACAATGTTAATATATGAACATTTGTACAGGTTTTCTATTCCCCTGTGCAAGAATTTCTCTAGAGTACATACCTAAAGTGGAGTTGTTGATTTGTAGATTAGTGCATGTTTAACTTTACCTGGTAATGTCAACTCTATATCCAAAGATATTATGTCTATTACTGAACACATGAGTTGTCTAAATTGGCCCTTTGAAAAACTTGCTTTTGGTCTTTTAATCATCTTTTATAATTCATGTCTCCTCTTACCTTTATTATTTATTCCTTTCTACTTTCACATTATTTATTTTATTGCTCTGGTCCTTCTTTTTTATATTTGTTTTGTTTGCTTTGTCGTGTGTGTGTGTGTGTTTGAAAAGCTAATTTTTTAAAATTTAAGTATAATTAACAGTGTTATATTAGTTTCAGGTGTACAATATTATGATTCAGCAGTTCTATACATTTTGTAGTGCTCATCAAGATAAGTGTATTATTAATCCTCCTCACCTATTTCACCCATCCTCCCATCCACCTACCTTCTGGCAACGAGCTGTTTGTTCTCTATATTTAAGAGTCTCTGGTTTCTGTTTGTCTTTTTTTCTTTGTTTTGTTTCTCAAATTCCACATATGAGTGAGATCGTATGTTATTTGTCTTTCTCTGACTGACTTATTTCACTTAGCATTATACGCTCTAGGTCCATCTATGTTGTTGCAAATGGCAAGAATTCATTCCTTTTTATGGATGACTAATACTCCATTGTGTGTGTGTGTGTGTGTGTACCATTTCTTTATCCATTCATTTATCGATCAGCACTTAGGTTGCTTCTGTATCTTGGCTGTTATAAATAATACTGAAATAAACATAGGGGTGCATATATCTTTTCAATTAGCATTTTTGTTTTCTTTGGGTAAATGTCCAGTAGTGGAATTACTGGATCATATGATACTTTTTTTTTTTCCCCTTGAGGAACCTCCACACTCTTTTCCACAATGGCTACACTAGTTTTCATTCCCTCCAACAGTGCACAAAGGTTCTTTTGTCTCCACATCCTTGCCAACACTTGTTATTGTGTTTTTTATTTCAACTATTCTGGCAGATGCAAAGACATATCTCATTGTGGTTTTAATTTGCATTTCTCTGATGATGAATGATGTTGAGCATCTTTTCATATGTCTGTTGGTCATCTGTATGTCTTCCTTGGAAAAATGCTATTCATGTCCTCTGTCCATTTTTAATTGGATTATTTGTGGGGTTGTTTTTTGTTTATTTTTGTGTATGTTTATTTATACATTTTGGATATTAACCCCTTATCAGATATACCATTCACAAATATCTTCTCCCATTTGGTAGGCTGCCTTTTGGTTTTGTTGAGGTTCCTTTCACTGTGCAAAAGCATTTAATTTTGGTGTAGTCTTAACAGTTTAATTTTGCTTTCGTTTCCCCTGCCAGAGGAGACATATCTAGAAAAATGTTTCTACAGCCAATGTCAAAGAAATTATTGCTTATGTTTTCGTCTAGGAATTTTATGGTTTGAGTTTGCATATTTAGGTCTTTAATCCATTTTGAGTTTATTTTTGTGTACAAGAAAGGGATCCAGTTTCATTCTTTTGCATGTAGCTGTCCAGTCTTCCCAACAACATTTGTTGATGAAACTAGCTTTTTCCCATTGTATATTCTCGCTTCCTTTGTTGAAGATTGACCATACAATCATTACTTTATTTCTGGATTCTCAATTCTGTCCTATTGGTCTATATGTCTATTTTTGTGCCATTTTCTGTCTTGACTGCTACATCTTTGTAGTGTATCTTACAATCTGGGATTGTGATGCCACCATCTTTATTCATATTTTTAAAGATTGCTTTGGCTAGGGCGCCTGGGTGGCTCAGTTGGTTAAGCGACTGCCTTCGGCTCAGGTCATGATCCTGGAGTCCCTGGATCGAGTCCCAGGATCGAGTCCCGCATCCGGCTCCCTGCTCGGCGGGGAGTCTGCTTCTCCCTCTGACCCTCCCCCCTCTCATGTGCTCGCTCGCTCTCATTCTCTCTCTCTCAAATAAATAAATAAAATCTTTAAAAAAAAAAGATTGCTTTGGCTATTTGGGGTCTTTGGTGGTTCTACACAAATTTTAGGATCATTCTAGTTATGTGAAAAATGTTGTCAGTATTATGAGAGGGACTGCATTAAATCTGTAGATTGCTTTGGGTAGTATGCACCCAAATTTTAGGATCATTCTAGTTATGTGAAAAATGTTGTCAGTATTATGAGAGGGACTGCATTAAATCTGTAGATTGCTTTGGGTAGTATGGACATCTTCACAATATTGGTTCTTCCAATCTATAAGCATGGGATATCTATTTGTGTTCTCTTCAATTTCTCTCATCAGTGTTTTACAGTTTTCAGAGTCTAGGTCTTTCACCTTGAATAAGTTTATTCCTAGGTATTTTATTCTTTTTGCTACATTTGTAAATGGGATTCTTAATTTCACTTTCTGCTACTTCATTAATTAGTGTATAAAAATGGGACAAATTTCTGTGTATTTTCTGTCCTGCGATTTTACTGAGTTATCAGTTCTAGCAGTTTTTTGGTGGTCTTTGGGGTTTTCTATATATAGTATCATGTCATATGCAAGCAAAAGTTTTACTTCTTCCTTACCAATTCAGATGCCTTTTATCTCTTTGTCTTGTCTGACTGCTAGGATTAGGATTTCCAATACTATGTTAAATAAAAGTGGTGAGAGTGGACATTCTTGTCTTGTTCCTAATTTTAAAGAAAAAGCTCTGTTTTTCACCATTGAGTATGATGTTAGCCGTGGGTCTTTTCATATATGGCCTTTATTATGCTGAGGTCTTTTCCTTTTAAAACTATTTTGTTGATAGTTTTTATTACGAATGGTGTTGCACCTTGTCAAATGCTTTTTCTGCTTCTATTGAGATGATCATGCGATTTTTATCCTTTCTCTTGTTAATGTGAGGTATCACGTTGATCAATTTGTGAATACTGAACCAGCTTTGCATCCCTGGAATAAATTCCACTTGATCATGGTGAATCATCTCATTTAATTAATGTCTCCTCTTACCTTTATTATTTACTCCTTTTCACTTTCATGGGATTTATTTTATTGCTCTGTTCCTTACTTAAGATTGATATTTACATAACTTTTCGCCTTTTTTTCTAATCAAAATATTTCAGACATCAACATTCTCTGTAAGAATCATTTCAGATGCCTTCCTGGTTTATAGGATTTTTCTGTTTATATTTAGCCTTTTTAATGTTTTTTTTTTTTCAGTACTACAGTTAGATACTATTGCTATTTTATAGAAATGGTATTTACATGGGTGGTATTACCTACATTTCTCAGTGGTACCAGTGTTTTAGTTTTGATTTGTAGTAGATACAGATCACTTGCTTCTAAGTATTTTACATTTCTTTTGTAATTTATTTTGAGCATTTAGAAGTTTTAAGTTCTCCAATTATGTATTTTCTTAAATAAAAATATTTTTGTGATAGTTCATTCAATTTCACTGTGATCCCTTCTTCCTTTCTACACCCACTCCTCTCTCCTCTCCTTTCTTCTTGCACTATGGTCTGTCCCTTCCTCCATCCTTCCCTCTCTCCTTCCTTTCCTTCCTTCAGCTAATGTGCTGATGTACACACTAATGTGCTCTAATGTGTCTAGTGTACCCACTGTTATCCAAACTTTGAGTTCTACAGGGTAAGGGGTGGCTGAGATTTTGTAACTGATGCCACCTCTTCCCACTTTGGGGTGGAATCTTTAGTCTGCTTCAGTCATTGTATTATTTACCCTGCTTGTGCCTTAAAGAGTCCTTCATTATAATTTAAACACTGTACATATTCTATAAAAGTCAGATGGACCTTTACTCTCGGTTCTGAGATTTTTTCAATCTGCATCATATTAGACACTTTGGTTTCAAGCAAGAGGAAATCCAAGTCCAGCTGGTTAAACCGTAAAGGGCTCAGGTAGTAGAAAACTCGGAAGCGGGTTAGCCTTAAGAGTGATCCAATCGGGGCGCCTGGGTGGCTCAGTTGGTTAAGCGACTGCCTTCGGCTCAGGTCATGATCCTGGAGTCCCGGGATCGAGTCCCGCATCGGACTCCCTGTTCAGCGGGGAGTCTGCTTCTCCCTCTGATCCTCCCCCTCTCATGCTCTCTGTCTCCCATTCTCTCTCTCAGATAAATAAATTAAAATTCTTAAAAAAAAAAAAAAAGACTGATCCAATCTCGGGCACCTGGGTGGCTCAGTCGGTTAAGCATCTGCCTTCGGCTCAGTCCGGATCCCAGGGTCCTGGGATCAAGTCCAGCATCAGGCTCCCTGCTCAGTGGGGAGTCTCCTTCTCCCTCTACCCTTACCCCTGTTTCTGCTCGCTCTCTCACTCTCAGTCTCTCTCTTGCTCTCTGTCTCTCAAATAAATAAATAAAATCTTAAAAAAAAAAAAAAAGTGATCCAATCTCTAGAGACACAGTTACCCCCTTCTTGTACTGACAAAGTGCAGTGAGGTAATTCCTATGCATCTTTGAACAGCTCATATTTGTGTTTGAGGGGAAGAATGTAGAAGCTGTGAAGGTAGAAGGAATCCCTAAGACCATCCTTCAGGAAGCTTAGTATTTCATCTAATAATTATTTAGTGAATAATTAAATATCCTTATTTTAGCTTCCTGAAATTAGTGACATTCCTGTGATGGGTGAGAAGTTTACATTTTTAGAAAAACGTACAAATTCTGTATCGTAGATACAATGCATCACTATTACTAACTACCAGGTATTGACTGTTTGGATGATATAGGAATAAAAACTAATTACATGAGCCACCTCTTTACTGAGCAAGTGCCACATTCCAGCCACAATGAAACACAGCATACCCATATCATTGCACACTTTACAGTTCAAGTGATGATCTCCAACTCAGAGATTATAGAGCCTGTCCAGAGTAAGCAGATGCCAGAGGAGGGATTTTAGCCAAAATATAACTTCCTTCAAAGCCTGGGATATTGATCATCTTGCACCAGGCTTCAGGATGAGAAATATTAGGGGAGAGGGCAAGTTTTAATATCTTCCTGAACTTGTCTTAAAAAATAACACTGATTTAACAAATTGGCTGAATATGCCAATGAATAATTCTGGCACACTGAGATAGACAAGTAATGAAAATGAAGTACATGCTGGACATCTGCATCATGGAATGGCTGCACTGGAGGGCATAACCGGTCCTTCCAAGTCTGAGATTTGCTGCATAATTTAACTTTCTAATTATGAATCTTAAATAGGCTTTACTAGACTGTGAGCTGCTTGAAGATATTCCTGATCTATGATTAATCTCTTTTTTAGCTGCTAGCCAGCTAGTGCTTAGGTTTTCAATTACTGGTGACTTGAATTAGAATACCCAAGATGGAATTCTAACATAAAATTAAAAAATAGATTTTAAGAACTTTTTCAGCTTTTAGATAAGACATATTTAAATGTTTCTCTTCTTTTTATCACTTCTACATATTGGCAGTCATTATCCACTGTTACAGTTTGAGCTTTATTCACGTTTTCCTAAGCTGCTGGCTAGCTAGAGTAACCATGGCTAGATAACACATTAACACAAATTCTTGCAACTTCCAAGAAATTCCAGTGATAAAACTGGATTAAAATGAACCATTTATGATTTTCAAAACTCCTCTATATTACATTTATTTTTAAACACCTTTATGATAGGTCTAATAGTTGGTTACTGATTGAATAATTTTTTTAAATCCTAATAGTATGAATGATTAAATTATTTCCATTCTTACGTATCAAAGGCACTCTGCTTTTACCAACCCTAAAATTACTTCTATTTGTGATACAGAAATTGGAATACTAAACTCTAGCAAAGATGGCTCACAAGATTATAAACAGAAGCAGCCTATTTTATTATATAAATGACAAAGTTTAGGAACAGAACAGACAAAAACATCTTCCAAGAAGACAAGGTTCAAAATTAGCAAATTTCTTTAATTCTGTTCTATAGCCATATAAAAGACACTCCCCCCAAAATTACTAACTCTCCACATAAAGCAACTAATAGAGTTTAGTAAAGAACAGAAAGTAATCATGAAAAGTGTAACATGGGGGGATAACTATTATCTGATATCAATGTTCAAAAATGAAACTAGTGTGCTTATTGTAGAGTTGATAAAGGAAAATATGCTATTATTTTCTGGAAAAAATATGCCGTACAACTACCCTTCATTTTTAAGGAATATAATAACTCCAGCATCTCTAATAAATTATTTAAAAAGGCAATTTTAAAACAGAACAATATAACTAACAGGAGTACTTGAAGTATTTACCAAGAAAAAAGAGAAGGTTAATACTGATTTTTCTTCCTTATTAATTAATAGGCTGTAGTATCACAGCTGTGCATTGCTGGTTAATTAGAGTTAAGAGGCTTTGCTTAGCCAAAGCATTTTACTTTTGTTCCTATTTCTCCTGTTTAATGTGGAAGTTACTCCTGAGTATATTACGCTTCGGTAATGACAAAGAGCTACATTTGATCTGTAACTTTAAGTCCTTCTATAGAGAATTGCCTCAGAACATTTTATAACATTTTCTGAAAAGACTAGTTGTGAAAGCCTTCTTGATATTCTGACAAATAAGATTGTAAAAAGAGCATTTGATAAATTTCTTAATGTAGTAAAATGTCCTCCACCAAAACTCCTTTTTACTTTACCTGTAGCTTAAAAAAAAAAAAAAATTACTTTTCTGTTGAACTAATCTTCAGTGTTATTTATTCTCTTCTTTAGTAAATACGAGTGATGAGTTTTATAAATTTGCAAATATTTCTTTTAATATCCTTAAACCTGTAATATTTAGTACTCAAAGATACACACAGATTTACATTTTCTAAATACAGTAAAGGTTGTAAGGAATTTTTTTCTTTTTTTAAGATTTTATTTATTAGAGAGAGAGCACAAGCAGAGGGAGCTGAGGCAGAGGGAGAGGGAGAGGGAGAAGCAGGCTCCCCACTGAGCAGGGAGCCGGATGTGGGGCTTGATCCCAGGATGCTGGGATCATGACCTGAGCTGAAGGCAGCCCCTTAGCCTACTGAGCCACCCAGGCGCCCAGGAATTTTTCTTTAAAAAGTTTAAGGAATTATGAGATAGCTGGCTCAGTCAGTAAAGTATATGACTCTTGATCTCAGGGTTAGGAGTTCAAGCCTCAAGTCGGGCATGGTTGCCTAATTTAAAAAACAGAAAGTTTAAAGAAGAATATTTTTTTTTCCCGATAAAATAATAAGCCCATGTGAAATCTAATTCTTTTTCAAGATTTTATTTATTCATTTGCCAGAGAGATAGAGAGCACGTAGGCAGAGAGGCAGGCAGAGGGAGAGGGACGACAGGGGGACTCGATCCCAGGACCCCGGGATCACGACCCGAGCTGAAGGCAGCTGCTTAACCGACTGAGCCACCCAGGCGCCCCGTGAAATCTAATTCTTAAAACATGTGTGCTATGTACCCTCCACAGGAAGGAACTGTTTCTGATAGGATTCTGCAGGTTCCCTCTGCTCCATGCATTTTCACTTAGGTCCTGTCTCTGGTCTCTCAGGGCCATCCTGCCTCGCCCAGTGCAAACCATTTTACTCTGCCTCCAGGTTAATTTCCCTCAATTCATCAATCCTGTCAGACTTCTTGTCTTTCTAACTTATTTCAAATGGGACCCACAGTGTCCCATGCTTATACTTTTTCCACTTTTGCAATTTCCTCTGTTACTTCTATTAGATCAAGCTTAGCCACTGTTTATGGCTGTCTGTGCACAGGGTGAGGTCATGGCCGGGAAGGAACTGCATGGAGAACTCTGCCTCAGTACCTTCTGTACCCAGCAGGATGCAGGAGTGTGGTGCAGGCGATGGTGGCATTTTACTGGGCTCTGGTCATGGAATGCAGGCACAAGTGATATGTGCTGCTTCTATGGCTGGCCTATAGAGACCTACAGGCATGACTCCCCACGCTCTCTCTTTCCACTGCAGCTGGTGGGATTTTTATACCCTGAATGCTTGTGCAGAGGAGTGTTCCAGTCCCTCCTTGCTGCCATCAACTGGACTTGCAGCTAGTGAGAAGTAAACCTCTATTTTGTAAAGCCACTGATATTTCATGGTTATCTCTTACAGTGGCCAACTCTAACCATCCATTTTTAAACTATGTCCTTCTTAAAACCACCTAGGTGAAAAGAATAAAAAAAAAATTAGTTTTTAGAGCAAATTCTTTCCCAGCTATAGACATAGTTTATACTTTTCCCTGGGAAGACTCAATAATGTAGATATACCTTAAGAGAAATAGAATACAAAGAATAAACATATATTTGAATTAAACTATAAAAAAATCCAAATGTGCGGGGCGCCGGGGTGGCTCAGTCGGTTCAGTGTCTGCCTTTGGCCCAGGTCATGATCCCAGGGTCCTGACCTCAAGCCCAGCATGGGGCTTCCTGCTCAGGTGGGAGCCTGCTTCACCCCCTCTCTCTCCCCCCTGCTCGTGCTTGTGCTATGAGATCCAAAAAAATGATGTTAAAATAAGGAGTTACCTGTATATATGATTCATATATAATTATAATATTTCAATGAAGAATTAAAAATATCTGTTAAAAACTCAAACTATCATGTATAAGTTCTATAAAATTATATTTTTCAAATACCTCAATCTGACATTTATTATTTGGAATAAAATCCAAATTCTTTACATAGTATTCAAAGTTTGGATAATTTGGATTCTGAATCTCGCTTATTTTTAAGTTTCTTCTTTTATTCTACCAGTAATAATTACTTTGTGAATCCACATGACCTTCAACAGTTTGTATCCTCAAACTTTTAATTTTGCCTATTGATTATATATGAAAATATTATCTGATTTATGTGGTCTTCATTTTCATTTCCCTAACTGCAAATAATGTTGAATCTATTTTTCATGTTTATGCTATTCATTTTTTTCTCTTCTGTGAAATGCTTGTTCCTCTCCTTTGCCCATTTTCCCCCTTTTGGTTAGTAGTGCTTTATTATTGATTCATAGTTCTCTATGTATTCTTGTTACTAACCATTTGTCTGTCTGATGCATAACATGTCTTCTGCCATTTTTATCATTTTTTCACGTCCTTTAAGATGTCTTTTGGTAAGAAAAAATAAGTTCATTGAAGTTAAATGTGTGAAATTTTTATAGTTAGTAAGAAACTTTTTCCTTATTCCAAATCTAGAAGATACTCATTTATACATTCTACTAAGAATTTTAAAACTTGGGTGCCTGGGTGGCTCAGTTGGTTAAGCGATTGCCTTTGGCTCAGGTCATGATCCTGGAGTCCCGCATCGGGCTCCCTGCTCGACAGGGAGTCTGCTTCTCCCTCTGACCCTCCCCCCTCTCGTGCTCTCTCTCTCAAATAAATAAATAAAATCTTTTTTTTTTCTTAAAGATTTTATTTATTTATCCATGAGAGACAGAGAGAGAGAGAGGCAGAGGGAGAAGCAGGCTCCCAAGGAGCAGGAAGCCCGATGCGGGACTCGATCCCAGGACCCCGAGATCATGACCTGAGCCGAAGGCAGATGCTTAACCATCTGAGCCACCCAGGCACCCATAAATAAAATCTTAAAAAAAAAAATTTTTTTAAACTTTTAACATTGAGAGATATATGTAGTATATCTCATTACTTGATACCTTTTTTCTAACTCAATTTAATGAATAGTCTCTCTCTTCATTTCCCCCTACCGATCTGTCACCAAATAAATACTCAAGTCTTTTTTTCTGGATTTCTATTCTCTTCCCCCAGTTAAATTCTTTATCCACAGGTATCACAAGATCTTAATTTCCACATTCTTGTAATTGTCCTCAATACTGTATTCATGGTTGTCCTCAGACAACGTATAGGATGGACTCCTTTTTTGCTTTCTCAACAACATCCTGATAGTTCTTAGTTCTCTATTATCCTTCATGAATCACAGAATTCACTTGTAAAATCCTAAATATTAAAATCCTTGGAAATTTTATTAGAATAATACTACCTCTATAAATTAATTTGAACAGACTTTGCCTTTTGACAATTTTTTAATTATTCATGTGCATTGTATACGCTCTATTTACTTTGTTCTTTTAAATGTTGTAAATGATTTTGTATTTTTTCCTGAAGTAGTCTCATACATTTTTGGTTTATTCATTTATAATCCTCCTATGGCTCCTAGTCACAGTGTATTTTTAATTGTATGTTCGAGGTATTTGTTACTGTTATAAGAAAATACAATTAAATATTGCATATTAGTTTTATATCCAATCACTTTATTACCACCCTATTTTCATATTTTTCTCTATATTCTTTAGTTGTTTCCTACACAAGTATTTTTATCAGCAAACAATGACAGTTTATTTTCTTTTTTCCCCATTTCTATTCTATTCATTTGATTATCATTTCTTAGTATGCTGGCTTGGATCTCCAGTTACAAGTTGAATTAAAAAAAAAAAAACGTGAGTAGAAGTGAGTTTAGTAAGTCACTTGTCACATCCCCAACTTTAAACAAATATGCGATAGTATTTATATATTTTAAGTGGCTACTCTTTGTCAAGCTGAATAAGTTGTTCTCAATTTAATAAATTTTTATAAAGAACGGCTGTTAAATTAAATACATTTTTTGTATCTATTGAAGTAACTTCCTGCTCTTTTAAGCTTTTATGGATTATTCTAATGTTAAAATGTCTTTCTACATGAAGTTTAAACACAACTTAGTCCAAGAGTAGCATACTTTTAGGAGACTACTTTATTCCCTTATATTTTGTTCAAAACTTCTGCATTATGTCAAGTATAACATGGGTTTAGTCTTCCTTCTCTCTAATGACCCTATCTGGTTTTGATATTAAGAATAGTCTCGGGCACCTGGGTGGCTCAGTTGGTTAAGCGACTGCCTTCGGCTCAGGTCATGATCCTGGAGTCCCGGGATCGAGTCCCGCATCGGGCTCCCTGCTCGGCAGGGAGTCTGCTTCTCCCTCTGACCTTCCCCCCTCTCATGCTCTCTCTCTCATTGTCTCTCAAATGAATAAATAAAATCTTTAAAAAAAAAAAAGAATAGTCTGTTCTGGTAAAACTGTATCTTAAAGAAGAGTTTGTATAATGTTTGAATATTTGTACTCTAACATACTCTAGTGTATCTTTGCCGTTTTAGTTGATTCCTAACCAACCTTCTTTTCTTTTTTTGGAGACTGATTTCTATTCCACAAAGTTGCTTTTTTTTTTTTTTTTTTTTACAGCATCTCTCATCTGTTTAAACACTTACCTCTTATCTCTTGTCACCACACAGCTTATTATGATCTCCAAGAGGCCTTTCTTGACCACACATCCTCAACTAGTCTCCCACTATATCTGATAATACTCTACTGTGTACTGGCTTGCTTTCTTCAAGGCACAATCATAATCTTAAATTATGTTGCTCATGTATGTTTGCTTGTTTATGATCCAACTCCTCCTACTAGACTATAATAACCTCCTGGACTAACACCTTAGGTTTCTGCTTTATATTCTACATCCAGCCACCAGAAGAGATTATAGTTTATAAGTAATCTTAATTATTTGTTGATAAATTTTCTGCAGCTTAGCCCTAGAAATTAAAATTTAAATGTTGACATTGTC
This sequence comes from Leptonychotes weddellii, assembly GCF_054177405.1. NCBI lineage: Eukaryota > Metazoa > Chordata > Mammalia > Carnivora > Phocidae > Leptonychotes > Leptonychotes weddellii. The sequence goes on from NC_138380.1 coordinate 7,650,910, forward strand.
AGTTCTCAAAAATATAAACAAATTACAAATCATTCTCAATGTCCATCTGTGTGTCAGAGAAAAAGAGAGAGCTCCTAGAAAACTCAATTATGATATAATTAGTTACGGAAGTTTCTGAGTTAAAAAAAAGAAAAAAAAAGCATTCTCATCATTCAGCTTAGATTCCATTGTTTATCAAGTTATTAACCTTCACATGGGCTCTCACCTTCCTCTACTACTCTACCATCCTTCATACTCAACCCAATTTGTTGAAACCAATTATCCATGCTCTCTTGGTAAATTTTTGAGAAAAATCATAAAATGGGGCAACAGGTTTAATGTTAAGTTTATGATCACAAACTTCAGTCACTCAGCACTGCTGGATAATATCAGTATTTTTTACTTTCTGAAATAACTAATTCTTTTTTTCTTTTCTCAAATCAATTCTCATGTTTTTCCTCCCTCACTGTTTGTTGTACTGGTGTTTCTTTTGCTGGTTCTTACTTCTTTACCCAGCCATCCATTGGTACCTAGAATCTGAGAGGGTCTCATTCCAGAACCTTTATGCTTAGCCTTCCTTCAGTCTGGAGTTTTCTTCCTCTAACATTTCCAAGGATGAGCCTTGGAAACTGCTACTGTAGTTGGTTTCATTACAATATCTTTTCAGAGATGCCTTCCCTAACCACTTCCAATCATTTTGAATATCCTCTTTACCTTTATTTTCTTTATTGCATAAACCACAAACTCAAAGTAAACTTAGGAGTCTTAATACTTTGCCTTTCTGTTTCTTCTAGTACAAGGGCCCTTTTGTTGCTTTTCCAGCCCTGCTATATAATAATTGCTCAATACGTAATCACTGAAAGAACTGATGAATTTATTGAAATTACAGGCACACAGATCTGAAAGAAACTTAAGAGAACATTTACTGTAACACTTTGAATTAGCAAATGAGGATATGGACTCTCAGGTCAATTCACAGTCATAAGTCACACACTAGAGTTGGGACAAGTACTCAGGTGGTTCGCTTAATTCTAGCACAGTGATCAATTCTCTGATTAAAATACAACTACTTTTGGTTCATCTGGAGCCCTCAATTCTCTCAGAGTTAGTCTCTCACTATGAATTTGCCAAATCAGATGTTAATTTCCCATTGTAGGTACACTAAACTTTATTTTTTTTGTAAGATTTTATTTATCTGTCAGAGCACAAGCACGGGAGCAGCAGGCAGGGGGAGAAGTGGACTCCCTGCTGAGCAAAGAGCCGGATGTGAGAATCCATTCCAGGACCCTGGGATCATGACCTGAGCTGAAGGCAGATGCTTAACCGACTGAGCCACCCAGGCGTCCTGGTACACTAAACTTTAAATTGGGGGAAAAAAATCTACCTAATTGTGGCAATAAATTTTTTTTTCTAAATAAAATATTTTTATTCTCCCAGTTGCAGAGACCTAAGCTCTGGGCTAATGAGAAAATTGGGGTAGCTGTTCCTAGACGTATAGAGAGTACGTAGGTAGGAAGAAGTATTGCTATTTCCTTTCTTCTTAGCTTTGTGTATCCATTCAGAAACTTTAACTCCAGAATGTTGTTTTGGATGGTGTATTACTTTTCTATTGCTGCCATAAAAAATTACCACAAACTTTATGGCTTAAAACAATACAAAATTATTTTCTTCTTCTGGCGTGAGTCCCACTGGGCTGAAATCAAGGTGCCAGAAGACCTGTTTCCCTTTCTGTAAACTCTGTGGAAGAAGCCATTTCCAATTTCTGGATGCAGCCCACACTCCTTGGCTCTTGGCCACCCTCCTCTGTCTTCAAAGCCACGATGGTGGACAGAGTCCTCAGGTTTGAGAGGATGCCTTCCTCTGCTTCCTTTATCCCATCAGTCTCGTACCAAAGCCAGGAGCAGGTCTTCACTTTAAGGACTCACGTGATTACTTTGATCATCCCAGGATGCTCTGCAACCTCCCCATCTCAACATCTGTATCCTTGATCACATCTACAAAGTGTTGCCATGTAATATAATACATCCACAGGTTGCAGGGATTAGGATATGGGTATCTTTTTTTTTGGCAGGGGGTATTATCCTGTCTACCACACATGAACATGAGAGGTAGGAGGTAAATTAGTATATTCTCTACAGTAAAGCTTTATAATCAGATCACTCACTGCTCCAAACAGTACTTTCTGGATATAAGGTATTTCTGATTTTTTTAATGATTTATTTATTTGAGAGAAAGTGTGTGTGAGTGGGGGGAGGGGCAGAAGGAAGGAAAGAGAATTTTCAAGTAGACTCCCCACTGAGTGTGGACCCCAACATGAGGCTCTATCCCAGGAGCCTGAGATCATGACCTAAGCTGAAATCAAGATTTTCAATTTTTATATATAGAGAAAAAATGAGCAAAAGAAAAATATCTCACCTCAGTTATTCAGAGTTGCACTAAATGATTGCCTTTAGGTATTAGTTTTGAAATAAGAGCTACGCACATTAGCCTACCCATATACCTAGCATGGGTTTCCCTCAACTTTCAAATGCATCTAACGTGGTGAAGTACAAACTGACTCACCCTATTAACACCAAGTCTGTGTACTTTCCCACACATTTTGGGTTGAGAAAAAATGAGATTAATTACATGTTTTTAATGAAGGGGGAAAGAACATTATCTTAGGGTTTAAGTATATACAAATCATTGAACATGGGAGTCTGAGATAATTATTATAAAGTGTTGGTTGCCCTCATTGGGATTAAAGAAGATACAGTCTCTAAGAAGGAGTAAAATGACATAAGAATTCAGATTGAGATGAAAAAATAAAAGTATGATTCCAAGACATGTTTATATACCTGATGGTCTGCCTTGTGCATGTATATGATGAAGTATATGATGATCTATCTTGTTCATTTCACAAAGCTAGTAAGTGGCAGAACTAGGAAAGACATGAAGAAAGTATACTATGCTATACATATTACAGGTTTTCTATTTTTCTTTTTTTGAGAGAGCACATACACATGTGAGTGCGAGGGAGGAGGGGCAGAGGGAGAGGGAGAAAGAGAATCCTAAGCAGGCTCCACGCTCAGCGTGGAGCTCAATGTGGGGCTTGATCTCGTAACCCTGAGATCATGACCTGAGCTAAAATCAAGAGTCAGATGCTTAACTGATTGAGTCACCCAGGTGCTCTACAAGTTTTCTATTTTTAAGGATCTAAATATTTTGACTTAAAATGTCTTTATTGAACACCCACTTAGCACAATACCTAACTAATGTACTTAAGCACTCAGTAAATGTCTTTTGGATGATTGTATAAAATAATTACAATGACCAATGATAGATTAAGAGGGAACTTTTAGAAATGTGTATTAAAACTTAGTATAGGCATTTCTGAGGCACCAAAGGCATCAATCTTAATTATCCTTTTATGTTGAGATATACTTACTTTCTAAGTGTTAAGGTGAATAGATATTCATTTCCTACTCAATTATGTCTTGAAGGTGATCCAGGGTAGACTTTATGACCTTTCTTTCTGACCTTCAGAAAGATCTCATTAAACAGAATCATTACCCTGTGAGTAAGAGGTTCCTTTCAGGTCTAGCTATCAGTATGAATTTGAAACTTCTACTAAAGAAGCAGCCAGATGAAAGCTTTTAGAATCCCATCTTGGGTAGGGGCATAAAAAACTTCTCCACTCCAAGTAACCTCTGATATTAGGATATATTGGCTCTATCATTGATCCAGGTGTTCATATCCTGCTGATTAGCTTGTGAAAAAAGTCGGGAAAAGCCTGATAGAGGTTTGAAAAACAAATGGAAAGGCAAATCATTCCACTACCTTGTCACCCTGAGGTAAGAGGCACTGTTACTGCATCTTCCCTCCCTAATTCATGCCTGCAATGCTGTGAGTGGACCTCAGGGACAAGTCTAGGCTTGCTTGTGATTTCCTTCTCTGTGCCCCTCCCCCTCCTTAAGTGTTAACTTCTTACCTCTTGGAAGTTTCATGGGGGTGGGGGAGATATATTCTGTACATGGAAAGGAAGACAGATTGATAAATGTGTGAACATATGCATAAGAAACATACAAATAGCTTAAAAGAAAAACTGAGTAGTAGCATATAATAGAAGTTATGGGTTGTTATCAAATGAACATTTAAGACAAAATCTAAGGAGTGCTGATAAAGTACTTCAGGCTAGAGTAGTCTGGAATGGTTTAAAATAATTTCAAGGATGAGTGGGATGTGGTGGGGAGTGGCGGTGGGGGGAGCAGAACGGCCATATATTTACATTAAGTGCAGCTGACTAGACAAAAATCTTTGATCTTGGAAGGTTTACTCCTGGGTGCATACAGCAGCAAGTACATTCTAGAATTAATATTTAAATGTTCTGTACACAGCTAATAAAGTCCAGCAGTTAGTCTACCCATCCCTCACAATGGACCAGCAATATGGCCCCTTTCAACTGTAGACTGGTTTTACACATACCTTTATCTGTCTCTACAGAGGGAATTTTTACTACATTAAATTATCTCTGAGATGCTTCCTCATTGTGATGGAATTAGCAATGTGGCTGATGTGACTAGTATTTCAATTTGAATTTCAGGGAGCCGTGACATTTTTCATTATTATTGCTTCTTACAGCATGATCTATGGTAAACTTATATTTCTTAAGAAGTTCCCAGTATTACAGAGGAGTAGTCCAAAGGGTTATACTGGGCATTGTATTTGTCATCTTTTATTTCTGTCATGAATTAAAATTATTTTTTTCTTTCCCTTCCCAAATTCCTTCTGTTCTTTTCCCTTTCCCTTCCCCTCTCTCTTTCCCCTGCCCTTCTTCCCTTTCCCCCTTCCCTCCTCCTTCTTCCCATCCCCTTCCCCACCCCTTTTCTTTCCTATTTTCTCAATGGTATATGACAGGTATAAACAGTCCAGAGGCCCTTCATATTGTCAAAATGGTCCAAACTCTAAAAATCTGAAAAGCACTGTTGAGTCAGTATACTACTATCACCATAAGCATATATATCATTGTGATATTGTGATTTATAAGAAATATGTATTTGATCATTCATATCAGCTCCCCAAACCCTGGGAATACCTTGTGTGGTAAGACCAATGGGAACATCTTTTGTTATAATATTTGGTCTCTTGTCCCAAGTTACTGAAATCTCTTCAGAGCCACAGAAATGAAATGGGTGTCTCACTTATAACAAGCCCCCTTCCACTATAACTGGATTTATGTTAATGAGGTGAATTTTGGAAAGCATCTAAGGATGGGGGCTGGTCACCACAGAAACCAATCATGTGATTAGAGGATTGAAATTTCCAGTCTCATCCCCTTGATCTCTAGGAAAGACAGGGGCTGGAGATTGGATTAATCACCAATAACCACTGATTTGACCAACCATGCCAATGAAATGAAGCCTCCATAAAACCCCAAAAGGATGATGTTGGGAGGGCTTCCAGATTGGTAAATGGGAGATGTGTGGAGAATGGGCATGGAAACCTTGCATTCCTTCCATATACCTTGCCCTCTGCATCTCTTCCATCTGGCTGCTTTTGAGTTATATCCTTCCAAAATAAACCAGTAATCTGAGTTCTGGGAGCCCTCTAGCAAATTAACTGAACTTAAGGGAGGGGGTCATCGAAACTTCCAGTCTATAACCAGTTGGTCACAGAGGCCTGGGTGACAACCTGGACTTGTGTTTGGCATGTAAAGTGGTAGGAGGGCAGTCTCGTAAGACTGAGCCCTTAACCTATGAGATCTGATGCTGTCTCCAGGTACGTGGTGTCAGAATTATTTGACACCCAACTGGTGTTAAAGCACTGCTTGTTGGTGTGGAGAAACCCTTCCCCACAGTGGAATTGGGTACAGAATCCTTAATCATGTATGTGGATTTTTGGTTTTCACTATTATTTCATAGGGCTACTTTGTAAGTCATGGTTCCTTTCTCTTATAATATATAAACCTTTTTTTAATAGAAAAGAAGGATCAAAAAGAAGGATCAATCAAAAACAGATTGGACTTGTCTGGCTAGTAATTTTTAGCTTAATATTTGTAATGGAGAAGTACTGAAAAGCAAAGGCAGGAGTGAAATGATCAGAGTTGTGCTTTGCTACTAAGAGTAAGATCATACCAGGTTTAGAATGGATTGAAAGGAATGATATCTGGATCAGAAATAGAATTTGGAAGCTAATTCACTTATTAACAGGCATGAGAAATTTATTGTGGTGGCCATGGGGAAAGATGATTACGTATGTAAGGGATCTGGAAAGGAGTTGACAAGTAACTAGATGTTGGGAAGAAAATAGAAGCTTTTTGGTTTTTTTTAACTCAGTTTCTAAGTCTGAATGACTGTAATATGATGTTGCCATTAATATGCTTAAGGAGGTTAGCAGGATGAACTGCAGTTGGTTGGGTTTGTTGTGCTGACAGAACATTTTTGAGGACATAGTTCAGAGGTAAGATTGTAGAGGACCCATCCCTGTTTTAGGCATAATTAGTTCCCTATACCTGTTATTGATATCCTTGAATTATACTTTATACAATTTTATGTTTAGAGGCTCCTGGTTTCCTGGGATGAAATGTCCACTTGTTCCATTCCACCCCCATTTTCCTTTCAATCATGTGCATTATCTCTGAATGTAAGTTGGGAGAAGGAACTACTGGAAGGTTGGAGACATCCCCCTGGCTACTTTTGAAAAGTCAGCATCCATCAGGCAAATGACTATCTAGTTTTAGGGTGCGTTCAGACCAAGCATTTATAAAGTAGGGGACAGTAGAAGAGATACAAGCTGTTCTACTTCCAGGTGCTCATTCCAGGCCTGTTTCTGGCAGCAACATTACTGAATGATCACCATTTGTAGCAGGTTGAGAAGAAGCAGCATAAATATGTGTAGGAAAATCCAAATATTTGGGGACTGAGATATTTTAAAGTTTCAAGTAGGTAGGATATGGTCAGCTTTGCAGTTTAAATAGATTAGACTACTAGTTGTATGGAAAAAAAAATAGGAAGATGAATAAAGGCTAGCAGTTAAGTATAGATGGGAATAAACTGTGGTCATATGAATAAGAGGTATAATAGCCAGAACTAGGGGTACCACAAAGAGGGAAAAGGTTGGATTAAAGAACATTTTAAGAGCTAAAATCACGGGGCGCCTGGTGGTGCAGTCAGTTGAAGTTGGACTCTTGGTTTCTGCCCAGGTCATGATCTCAGGGTCATGAGATTAAGCCCAGCATAGGGCTCTGCTTGGAGTCTGCTTGACTCATGCTCACTCTCACTTGCACTCTCTCTCTCTCTCAATTTTTTTTAAATGAGATAAAATCAGGAGGCCTTTAACTTGATAACTGGGTGGTGAAGAAAGGGAGAAATCAGAGGATGGCTGTATTTCTAGCGTAAGGGATAGGGATATAGGGATACTGCCCAACCTAGATAAAAGGAAAAAGAAAAAGAGGAGGAGGAGGAATCAATCTTAAGGATGGAGGAAAATTCAGTTTGGGGCATTATAAAACAGGTGTGTAAGGAAACTCTAGCTATAGCCATAGCAGGGAACTAGGTATAAAGCTAATGACCTGGGTGGCTGGTCAGGAAATACAGTTGAAGTCTTCTGTTGTGTTCTGTTTTTATTGAGGTATACATTATATTAGTATCAGGTATATAGCATAATGATTTGGTATTTGTATATACAGCAAAATGATCACAATAAGTCTAGTTAACATCCATCAACAGTTACAAAATTTATTCTTGTAATGAGAACTTTTAAGATTTAGTACCTTAGCATCCTTCAAATATGCAATACAGTATTATTAACTATAGTTGCCATACTGTATATTACATCCCCAGAACTTATTTATGACTGGAAGTTGTACCTTTTGACACCCTTTACCCACTTTGCCCAACCCTCCCATCCTCTGCCAACCATTAATCTATTCTTGGTATCTACAACCTTGTGGTTTTTGTTATGTTTTGTATTTTTTAGATTCCACATATAAGTGCAATCATGTGGTATTTATCTTGCCTCACTTGTTTCACTTTGTATAATGCCCTCAAGGTCCATCCATGTTGCCACAAATGGCAAGATTGACTTCTTTTTTTACACCATTGTATAGCCACAATGTGTTTGTTTATTCATCCACTGATGGACATTTAGGGTGTTTCCATATCTTGGTTATTATAAATAATGCTGCTGTGAATATGTTATGGTGGTCTAGATTTTTTTTTCTTTGAGTTAGTGTTTTTGTTTTCTGTGGACAAATACCCAGAAGTGAAATTACTGGATCATACTCTATTTTTTGAACAATCTTCATACTATTTTCCATAGTGGTTGCACCAGTTTACTTTCCCACCAACAGTGCACCAGGGCTTCCATTTCTCTATATGCTCACCAACATTTCTCTCTCAACTTTTTGATAACAGCCGTTCTAGCAGGTGTGAGGTGTCACTGGAGTTGTGATCTGCATTTATCTGATGATCAGTGATGTTGAACACCTTTTTTTTTTTTTTAAAGATTTATTTATTTGAGAGAGCGAGAATGAGAGAGAGTACATGAGAGGGGGGAGGGTCAGAGGGAGAAGCAGGCTCCTCGCTGAGCAGGGAGCCCGATGCGGGACTTGACCCCGGGACTCCAGGATCATGACCTGAGCCGAAGGCAGCCGCTCAACCAACTGAGCCACCCAGGCGCCCTGAACACCTTTTTATGTACCTGCTGGCCATCTGTATGTCGTCTTTGGAAAAATGTCTATTCAGATCCTCTGCTCATTCTTTTCACCAGATCTTTTTTCTATTGAGTTATTTATGTATTTTGGATATTAATCCCTTACCAGATATGATTTGCAAATATCTTTCCCATTCAGTAAATTGTCTTTTCATTATGTTGATCATTTGCTTTGCTTTGCTGAAGCTTTTTGCTTGATACAGTCCCACTCATTTCTTTTGCTTCTGTTGACTTCACTTTTGGTGTCAAAGCCACAAAAGTTTCATTGTCAAGACCAATGCCAAAGAGCTTACCACCTAGGTTTTCTTCTCAGAGCTTTATGGTGTCAGGTCTTATGTTCAAGTCTTTAATACATTTCAAGTTAGTTGTTATGTATGGGGGTGGGGGTCCAGTTTTTCCAACACCATTTAATGAAGAAAGTGTCCTTTCCCCATGGTATATTTTTGGATGCTTCCTCACAAATTAGTTAACCATAAATGTGTGGATTTACTTCTGGGCTCTCTATTTTGTTCCAGAGATCTATGTGTCTGTTTTTATGTCAAAACCACATTGTTTTGATTACTATAGCTCTGTAATATAGTTTGAAATCAGGGAGTGTGATGCCTCCAGCGTTGCTCTTCTTTTTCAAGATTTCTTTGGTTATTTGGGGTCTTTTTAAATTCCATACAAATTTTACAATTGTTTGTTCTATTTCTATGACAACTGCCATTGGAATTTTGATAGGGACTGTATGAATCCGTGCATTGTTTTAGGTAGTTAAGGACATTTTAACAGTATTCTTCCATCTATGAACATGGGATATCTTTTCACTCATTTGTGTCTTCCTCATTTTCTTCCATCAAGTTCTTATATTCAGTGTACAAGTCTTTCACCTCCTTGGTTAAATTATTCCTAGGTGTTTTATTATTTTTGATGTAATTATAAATGAGATTGTTCTCTTAATTTCTCTTTCTGATGGTTCATTAGTATATAGAAACACAACTGATACTTGTATATTGATTTTGTGTCCTGCAACTTTACTGAATTTGTTGATTAGTTCTAACAGGTTTTTTTTGGTGGGGCCTTTAGGGTTTTCTATACATAATATGTCATCTGCAAATAGTGACGGTTTTACTTCTTTCTGATTTAGATGACTTTTACTTCTTTTTCTTGCCTCATTACTCTGGACTTCCACTACTATACTGAATAAAAGTGGTGCAAGTGGGCATCCTTGTCTTGTTTCTAATCTTTCACCATTGAGTATGATGTTAGCTGTGAGCTTGTCTTCTATATGGCCTTTAATATGTTGAAGTACATTCCCTCTGTACTCACTTTGTAGAGGGTTTTTATCCTTAATGGTCGTTGAATTTTAACAAATGCTTTTACTGTGTCTACAGAGATGATCATATGATTTTTATCCTTCATTTTGTTAATCTAATGTAACACATTGATTTGTGGATGTTGAAACATCCTTGCAACCTAGACTAAATCCCACTTGATTATGGTATATTCCTTTTAATGTATCATTGAATTTGGTTTGCTAAAATTTTGTTGAGAATTTTTGCATCAGTATTCATCAGGGATATTGGCCTGTAATTTTCTTGTGGTATCCTTGCCTGATTTTGGTATCAGAGTAATGCTGGCCTTGTGAAATGATTTTTTACCCTCCTCTTCAATTTTTAGAAAAGTTTGAGGAAGACTGGTATTCTTATTTAAATGTTTGGTAGAATTCCCCAGTGAAGTGTGTGGTATTGGACTTTTGTTTGTTGACAGGTTTTTGATTTCGGATTCAATATCCTTACTAATTAATTGGTCTGTTTAGATTTTCCATTCCTTCCTGATTCAGTCTTGGTAGACTGTATGCTTTTGGAATTAATCCATTTCTTCTAGGTTATCAAATTTGTTGACATGTAGTTGTTCATAGTTTTATGAGATCCTTTGTATTTTTGTGGTATCAACTATAATATCTCTTTCATTTCTGACTTTGAGTCCTCCTTTTCCTGGTGAGTCTAGATAAGGGTTTGCCAATTTTTTAATCTTTTCAAAGAACCAGTTCTTAGGTTTCTATTGCCTTTTTAGTCTTTTTCTTCCTCATTTATTTCCACTTAGACCTTTATTTTCTTCTTCCTACCAACTTTGGGCTTTGTTTGTTCATTTTCTAATTCCTTTAAGTGTAAAGTTAGCTTATTTGAGATTTTTTCTTGTTTCTTGAAGTAGTCCTTTAACACTGCAGACTTCCCTCTTATAAGTTTTGGTTTGTATTTTCATTTGTTGTAAGGAATTCTGATTTCTCCTTCGATTATTTCTTCGATCTGTTTAATAACATATTTCTTAATCTCACATATTTGTGATTTTTATAGTTTTCTTCTTGTAATTGATTTCTAACTTCATAACACTGTGGTCAGGGAAGATGCTTGATATGATTTCAGTCTTCTTAAATGTATTAAGACTTGTTTTGTGGCCTAACATATGATCTGTCGTGGAGCATGTTCCATGTGCACTTGAAGAAATTTGTATTCTGTTCCTTATGGATGAAATATTCTGTACATATGTGTTAAGTCCATTTGGTCAATGTATCATTTAAGGCTCATGTTTCCTTACTGATTTTCTGCCTCGATGATCTCTCCATTGATGATGGTGAGGTATTAAAACTCCCTACCATTATTGTACTGCTGTCTATTTGCTTGGTATATTTAAGTGCTTCTGTGTTGGGGACATAAATATATACATAAATTACATCCTCTTGCTGGATTGATCCCTTTATCATGTCATCTGATTGCTGAAATTATGAGACTGGAAGGACTAAACCTAAGAAAATACATAAAGTTAAAAGAGTGATGAGTTAAGGTGGAAACCACAGAAAGCATCAACATTTAAGGTAGAAAATGTGTATGATGTAGACCTAGGAGAAATGATCAGAGTGGCATGGGAAGAACACAGCAAGGTATCATGGAAAACAAGTGAACAGAGAACATCAATTAGGTAAGAACTAAATAATTTCCACTGGATTTGGGTATAAAAATGGCAGTATTTACTTTTGAGAATTTCCATTAAAGAGTGAACACAAACCAGATTTCAGCTGTGACTGAAAAATGAAAACATAAATTCAGCACCATGTTTTTAAGAATTTTTTGAGAAAAGGTAGACTGCTAAGGGTAACTAAAGGCTACTCAAAGATAGGACAAGTTTATAGAAAATGGCATCAGAAGTTGAAAGAATGAGTTTAAATAATCTGTAAGTTCTATACCTGTGCCATATTTTTAAAAAAGCCTTCATTGGATTTAATTTTATGTCCTTGAAAATTTTGTTATTGAAAAGAATTCCCACTTCTCTACCTTAAACTCCAAGTGAGAAGTTGCAGATTTTAATGCTATCAAAAAAATTATAACTTGAGTTATGGTTCTTTCTTGCTTATGAGACCTTATGTACCTTTTGTGTTCTTTATATGTCCTGGCTGACAACAAGTATGGAATTAAATATGTATCAAATTATAGAAAGTATGTGAACCTTGACTATTAATGTATATTCTTTCTTCTTTGGGTCAAATGAATATCCAATATTAAGTTACAAGACATCCTGAGCTCTGCTCTTTAGACTCTTGTATTCAATTCCAAGACATCTTACTAGTTCTATTTCTCAGTCACAATTTCTCCAATAAAAAATTTTGAGGGCTTTTTTAAAGGTAGGTAATTACTTTGTATCTGTGCCTAGTTGTACATAATCACCTGAACAATGGAATATCTTAGAGCTTATATTAACATAAATTGACAAATTATAACAACAAAGTTACAAATGACTTTGAAAAATATTTTGATCCAATTAAATATTAGGATCAAAATCAAGAGGTAGGGCAGAAACATCATTTTAACCAGCTCTGTATCCCAAATAATGTCTTGAAAATTCTAGGCATTTAATAAGTGTGTAATGAATGAATGGAATTTTGAATTAATTGCAGGTATACCGGTCTCTTCCTCTGTCCAGGCACCCCACTCACCCTGCCAGGAACATATTTCACATCATGATCACAAAACCTAACTTACAGGTAATTAGGAAATAGAATGAATAATCCTTAACTCAGTTTCCCAACACTATTTTAATAAAAACTAGGTAGCGTCACATTTGGGTCCGTGATACAGCTGAAACCGATGCAACTGCTCTCTCTGGATTTCTGTGCACATATCTGTGCTCGTATTTCCATAATTCTTCCTTTTCTGAAGCTAGAATTTCACATTTAGTCAATATTTGTTATTCAATAACAGACTTAGCCAAGTTTATTGAGGTTTCATTAGAGTTGTATAAACAAAAAATAATTTGAATCTAATTTTCCACATATATACAGGTTTTTAATCATTTTTCATGATCATTATGCATTGTACATATGATAGAACTATTTGAGTGAAGATAATCCCACTTGACTCAAATGACTGGCATTGTTTGAGATTGACAAACTGATTTTATTTTATGGAAGCACTGACTGGGTTCCAGTTAAAGATGGCAATGTAGGAAGATCCTGAACTCGCCCCCTCCCTTGGACACACAAATCTACAACTACATATGGAATAATTTCCTCTGAAAAGAAAGGAAGGAAGCAACCAAAAACTAGCCGAGTGATTCCTAGATTGGGCAAACAAGAAAACACACACACTGAAGTAGGAGAGACTGAGAATCTCACCATAAGCCCTACCCCTGGTGTGGTGACCCACAATCAGAAGGAAACTCAAAACCTGAGCTTCTCCCTGAGGAGTGAAGTGTTTGAACCCCACATTAGGTACCCCAACTTTTAAGACCTTCACATGAGAGACAAGTCCCCAAAACATCCAGCTTTGAAAACCAATGAGGCTCATGTCCATAGACTCACAAGACCTACGGTGAACAAAGAAATGGTTCTTAAAGGCTTGCATGCTCAGACTCATTCTCCCTAGGCCCAGAGCAGAGGCAGCCTATTGAAAGGTGCCCAGACTTTAAGCCTCTCTCACATAAAAAGTGTTGGTCTGAGGTACAGACATCTAATGTAACATACATCAAGGGGCTATTAGGATATTCTCTGGGGATGAAGGCTGGTGAGCACCATCTTTGCACCCTCCCTCTGCCTCACTCCACCTCACTGGTATCTCCTGGAAAGGAGCTTCTACACTTGCCCAAAGCCCTTTGTGGATGTCACCAGGGGACACCTCTAGATCATCTCTGGCCAATGGAGCTCATGCTGATGGGTCCCACAGGACTCTAATCAACAGAGAAAGTTCTTAACTGGCTATTGCCCCCCAGGGCACAATAAGGGGCCAACAGAGTAAGGTACCCAGTCTTACTAGGAAAAAGGCCTATTAACTTATCTTCATTGCTGTGGCCTGAGGGCAGACTTCTAATTAAAGACACATCTAAGGGCTGACTATAATCCTCTCTAGAGACTTCAGAAGGCAAGCACTATCTTCACACTCTCCATCTGCTGGGTTCTAGAGTACCAGTACCTCCTAGAAAGGAGTTTGTACACATGTCTGGTGAAGCAAAACATAACCTCTAATATAGGGGAAGATTAAAAATACTTATATACCAAAGCCAATTTAGGGAAATTTTTGGCTATTAGTAACTTCTCTCATGTTTGAATTAGGAGAAAAATCCATATTTACTATAGAAACTTCTTCCATTTCAAAATCTGACATACAAAGCTCTTAAAATAATGTCAATAACTCTATATCATTTTTCATGTCTACATTTGACATTACATACAGATGACATTTGAGAAACATCCTTTAATCTAGTACACATGTTTTTTGGGGGTTTTCAGTCAGTGTTATAATTGCATTCTTCTAATGAAACTAAAAGTGATTACAAATGTTAGAGAAAAAACTCCATTATAAAAATTTCACCACTTAATATCGAAGGTAGAATATTATACCATCTCTCTGGGAATCCTGGCAAAGAATATGAAGATTCCTGAGTTTGAAAGCATAATAGATGTGAGAGAACAAAAATTAAAGACACTAAGCATTAATATAAAAGTCAAAGGTGTGTGGAAGAGAACAGTTGAGAAAGGGAAATGTCAGGTTCCATACGATCTATCTGATTTTTGCCAGGTTGATCAGAAGAAAAAAGAAGGAAAAAGTAGTCTTATAGTGGCGGGGCATTTCCAGATATAGTAATAAAACCACAATTAGATTTGTTTGAAAACTGGGCACACCATTTGGCTATGGGATCCTAACTGTCTTAGTTTTGAAATAAGGTTGAACTTGATCAATGTTTTTTTAAACAGCGTTCATTTGAGAATCTCCTTCAGAGTTTGTCAGTAATATGCACATTGGTATGCCAATCGGTCTCCTTGGAACAGCTAAGTCAAAATATTGCCTAGTAAGATTCACTTTTCCCCTGGCAAGCATCTCAGGTAATGAGATTAGGAGTATGAAGAAATTACTTTCTTACAGAAAGAAATCAAAATGATTCTGAAAGTACCAAATTTTCTTACCAAGCCTTAGGTTTCATTTGAAATGCTTAAAGCAGCAGAAGGGAGCCTGCCTGAAGCCCTGAACAGAGCAAAAACTATGGAAGACACAATCCTACCAAAAGCTGATTGTGTCCCCTCATTATGAAGAACAAAACTAAAGTTAAAATCCACAACAAATGGAATAGAACAAAGTTCAAACTGAGAAAGACTAACCTTGTAACCTTTCTGGACTTCAATTTTCTCTTATTTAACAAGAAGAGCACTGACAGACTAAGTAGCCTTAAATTTCACCTCCAATTCTAAAAATCTGTTAGACCAAATGTTACATTTATTTAAATATCATTCCTTATCACATTTAACTATATCTTAAAGAATGTAATTATTTTTTTAAAAAGCACATTTAAGTAGGAATGATGTCTCTGATACGTCTTTCTTAGCCATGTTTGGAGCAAACCTAACCATATAACAAGTCTCTGCTTACCTGAGGCAGCTGCAGGCCGATGTCTGCAAATAAATAAGTAGCCTGTATTGGGCCTGCTTTGTAAACTCAGTCCTTTTAAATAATGACAACTGACACAAATGACTTTCAAGATTTGAGAAATAGTTACAAACAATCCTCTTTTGTTTCCTAACTTACTAAAATTTGAAATCTAACAAGCTTTCTTTCAATTATGCTTTTCCAACATAAGCATACCAAGTTCACTTGAGAATAAAATCTTCCATTTATCTGTGGAATAGTTCAGGCATAAACACCTGTCACGTAAAACTCTGCTACGAAAAAAGTCAATATGTATCTCTCTAGTTGTGGAGGGATTTACAGAACAGATTTTCATTTTCTCCTTGCATTTGGCTTTATCTTGAGTTTCAGGATGCATCTTACTTTTATAAATTCAACCTTGTACAACTGAATGATTCGGAAAAGCTAAAACAATTTTGAAGAATAGAAAATGAGAAAAGGTGGGAGGGGTAGGGGTACGGTGTAAGTCTCTTATGCTGTTTTTCCATTTGAGATGTCTAATTTAGAAATCCCACAAACAACTACATTTCCAAAGCTGGATATCTGTTTCTGTCATTAAGCACCCCCCCCCCCCCACACACACAATACATTTTCTCAGCAAAGAATGACAAAATTACTTCTGGAGAGGTATAGAACTAAAGGAAAATGTTTTCAAACATCAAAGTGATTTCTAAAACACAAAATAGTGTGTTAATGACTGTATTGTGTTAATGGTTGTGTTTTGTTCAGTGCTGCTCACACTAAGCATTCTGCATGTATGTTGCGATAAAAACATTTCTTAACTAAATACTGATGTTGATACTCCTCGACAAAACTTTCTTCAACACCTGACTTCCAACCATTCTTCTAGACACCAGTGAAGATATAAGCCATTCCCTGCCCTAGAGAAAGTTAGAATTTAGTCAGAATGATAAAATATCCATATTTAAAAACTCCATGGTAAGATGAAGCCTAAAAAACTCTATGCTGGAATAATAAAGGAGTTTGGATAAGGTAGTAGATTTTTCAACCACAGCAGCCAAGAGAGATTAACAAACACTCCGGACAGAGAAATCTGTCAAGTAATTAAGAGTTTAAAAAGGCAATAATAAAACCTTCAAATTCATTAAGACAATAAAATAGGACACTAAAGCATATGTCACACCTTCTAAATAATTAATAATGGGTACTATATTATTATTTTTCCAAGTCTGATAGATAGGTTTCAGAATCTTAAATTTTAAGGAAATGACTGTTAAGATACTGTTTTTCCCCTTTTCATTTTTTTATACTGAGCTTTGGCAGTTGTCCATTACTTCCTGACTTTTAAGCCCTAAGACTCGGTCCTCCCCCTCCTGGCTCTTGCCACCACCATCCACCAAGACACCACTCCTGGTTCTTGCAGCTATGACCCCCTAAGGGACAGTTCTACAGTGTGAGCTGAGTTTTCCTGGCTCTCCTTCTCCCTTCCCTTGTTTTCAGGTCAAAGATTATGCTTGTGTGATCTGGCACAGGGTATTGTGGGTCTGCCGCCACCATGAAAAGAGCACATCCTAAAATCCCCTGGTCTCAAGATAAGATGCACATGGAGCAGACTTGAATCCAACCTTAGGTGGTGTAAAATCTCAGGAGAAAAGTGTCTGTGGCTATAAGCCTCTGGGTAGAGAGCCATTAATACATATGCTTAAAGCAGACAGTAGCTGGCTTTTCTTTTCCTAAAGATATATTTTCATGCTTGCTTTGCTCAGCTGACATACATTAGCCAAAATTACAGATATTTGTGCTTCAAAATTTGCTGAAACTGAGTAATGACTTGGAAGGTACTTGTTAACTCTACCATTAGCTCCAAAACTTGACATGCCATTCAACCTACTGACTGAGGGGTGGACACAGAAGTAAAGTGGACAGTAAATACTGTGTAAAAGTACTATTATAAACTAAAGATTTCCAGCATAATTACATTCATAGAAGGCATTTTCAATTGCTAAGTTTATACCTATCTACACACATGTGAATACATGGAGAGATGCTGGATTGTTTTTGCCATTGATTAATTGACTAATTATTAACAGATCAGAAGCATAACAACTATTAGCTTATGAAAAGTTTTTCTTATTTTGCACTGCACATTATTCATAATAATAGTTATAAGACAAATTACTTTTTTCTTTTTCTAAATGAGCTCTGCAGATAATCTTAAGATTAAATTTTAAGCAATGATATATGGTTTCACATAAACACCAAGCTACATAGGAATATAGATGGGACATTTAATAGACCAGCTATAAATGGATGTTCCCACATGCCTAAAGTAGAATACTGACAAACCTTTACTATCGAGAGATGGAACATTTCTGGTGTAAAAAGGCAGGCAAGGGGTTGCTAAAGATGTTTTTTGCTTTAAGGGGACAAAACACCGAGTATGATTCTGTTTGTTGATTTAAAAGCAAAAAATTCCATTCACAGTATATGCTCTGGTTGTATATATGGAGCAAATCCAAGTCCCTGATTAAGAATTATAATACAAACTCTTCCTGTACTCTCCTTCTTTTGCTTTGGAGTGAGAAGGTCAAAGCAAATAACTTACAAAAATGGAAATGGCATTAGAGTTTTTCTTCATGAAAAAGGAATAAAGGCTCATTAAATAAATCCTGTAAGGTTCTGCTGGGATCAAGTCTACACAATAACATATACGAAAGGGAATTCTTGAATGGACAGATTGACAGGAAGAGGTTTCAATTTTGCGTGGGGCAGAAATAGCCTCTTCAAATTGGAGGACAAGGTTCTAATAGGGTGGCTAGCAGATGCTCCCATGAAGATGTCAGTATTTACTACGACGGAGAACAGGGAAGGATGTGTCAGCTCTCTTCTTCTAAAGCAGGCTGTGAACAAGAGAGCTTGTGTCAAGACACTCAGAAAAATCCCTTTCAGGGAAAAAGGCTGAGTAGATCCCCAGAAATATTCAGTACATTGGTGTTGAGTTCCTATTATGTGCCAGGCACTGTACTTGGCCCCAAGTCTACAACGGTAAACAGAAAGACATACCTTATATGTGCGTAACAGTATACATGTATACAAACAGGTGCTCAGAGGATACACTGGCTTAACAATATTATCCAAGATCTAAAACACCCTCAACAAGAGGAAGTTTACGTATCTTTATCCCATATACCAAAAGGTCAGAAGAATCCACATCATCCTACTTTTGCTTGAGGAAAATCTGAGTATCCAAGTGGCCCTTCAAACACTTCATGTCTTAAACTGAATTCATTACCCCACATATCTGTTTCTTCTTCTGTATTTTATATCACAGTTAACTATTCATCAAGTTATCCAGATCCTGAGTCAGAGCCCTCATCAGTTCTCTTGCTCTTGTTTACCTACATCTATCTAATTAGTCACCAAATATTTTAGAACTTATCTGCTCACTACCTTGTGAATCTGTCCCCTTCTTGCCATTTCTCTGCTGCTAACAAATCAATGTTACTTCTAAAAATCTTTTAATGGTTTTCCAGTGCTTTTAGGTGATAATCCAACTCTCTTTATATAAAATTCAAAATTCTGCACAACCAGCCCTCTACTTGCCCAAGAGATTCATGCTGCTGTACCAAAATTGTCTGAGTACCGTCACCTTGGAATTTGGGCATTCTGTCCCCACTAATGGCATTACCCTTCCTCCTTCTGACTCATTATGCTTATACATTGTTTGGCTTACACCTTAACAAAAATAACCACATTTTTTTAAAAATCATAAATATTTAGACTCCCCTCTTAAAATTTAGTTGACTCTTCTACATGCATGCTTATAGTACTTAATGCATCATATTGCAATTTTATATCTTGTTTATTAAATTTTTCAGGATTTGGGTTTTTTTAAGATTTATTTATTTATTATTTATTTTAGAGAGACAGAGAGAATGAGCGAGCAGGAGGACCATAGGAAGAGGGAGAAGGAGAGAAGCAGACTCTCCACTGAGTGGGAAGCCCAATGCGGCTGGATCTCAGGATCCTGAGATGATGACCTGAGTGGAAATCAAGAGTCAAACACTTAACCGACTAAGCCACTCACATACCCCTAAACTCTTTCAGGATTTTAAATCTCTATTTCCTGTGATGGACACATTGCATACAATGAAAGTTGCTGTCATTCAGTATATATCTTAATAAAGGTAAGTAGCTGTAGTAATTTAAAATAGCTATAATGTAAATTAAAAATAAAATCTTGACAGGGGGCGTCTGGGTGGCTCAGTTGGTTGGGCGACTGCCTTCGGCTCAGGTCATGATCCTGGAGTCCCTGGATCGAGTCCCGCATCGGGCTCCCTGCTCGGCAGGGAGTCTGCTTCTCCCTCTGACCCTCCCCCCTCTCATGTGCTCTCTCTCTCATTCTCTCTCTCAAATAAATGAGTAAAATCTTAAAAAAAAAAAATCTTGACAGGAACAGAAGCATTCACAATATGGTTTGTCACTTGGATAATATTACTGTAATTATAAACTTCCACAAACTTTTCTCTCCTCTGAGACAGGGGCATCTTATTCCCATTTCCTATAACTTAATAAATAAATATGTTCCCTGAAAGCATGAACATAAATGAGAAAAATGGCCTGGATATAAAAACTGGTAAGTATCCATCAACATCACAAATATGAAAGGTCTGTATATTGGTATTTTATATTAATTGAAATCATCCTAAAAATACTTCCCAGTTTTATGATGGTATTTAAGAAAAATCTATCTTGGTTTGCGATTACTTGTGATACTGACAAACCAATTTGTCAGTCATAGTGGTTCAGTGACTGAATACCTCAAAATAATGTTAAACATATCCAAGCAAACCTTTTTACGTTTGTACGGTCTCACAAATTATACTTTCTCACTTCTTCAAGCCAAGTAACCAAAAACCCTTGGATAGCTGGTGTCATTTCTGTGTTGTAGCTTCTGCACCAAAAATACCTGATTCATATCATGTAAAGATCTATGACTCACAGATGGACAACAGATATACTAAATTCTTAGTTAAGATTTCTTCACAGTTGTCAGTTTAGGTAGTGGTGACCTGCCTTCATTAATATTCTGAGTTGTGAAACATATCTACAGGCTTAGAAAATCCAAAATGATAAGAGTTTATTAGAACCACAATTGTGGTTTGATTTTTATACCTGATCGGTCATACAGTGTAAGTGAATTCACAAGTATGAAAAAAATCTGTACATCAGGCACTGATTCTGCTCTTTAGAAATATGATTATGAATGAAAATAAATTAGTATACTTTATTTTAAGGTGGTAATATGAAGACTGAAATTTAATCAGCATTGAAGAATGAGTACAGTTTATTATTTGTCTTAAAAGGCTTAAAAGGCTTTTTAAAAGGCTTCAGCCAAATTAAATACATTTGGGCATCATGGATAAATAGGTATATCTGACTTTGTAAATGTTCTTTTAAAAATATTTCTTCATCCTATCCTAACCCCAATCTCATGTGTAGATAATATCTCATATACCTTGAAAACACTGACACCAAGAGTTAAACATTACCAGGAAGTCACATTTCTGAAATGCAGATTTGATCATATAATTCTTTGACTTATATACTTCTAATAACTACCCATAGAATATAATCAAGGTTCTCTAAAAAGTCATACAAGACTTCCCAATTTGAATTAGTGTAAGAAATTTCTGCTCCTTTTCAGTTCCATTCATATGCTCCAGACACCTGCTAAAGTTCCCTGCAGACATTGTGTCATTTCACACTTTGAAAATGCTGTTCCCTTTGCCTGTTTAAACCAACTTACCCCCTTGCCCAAATTGAGATCTCTGACCTTTCCTTTATGTCTCAAGATCAAATGTTACTTCCTCTGTCAACTCTCCATGAATCCCCCAGGAAGCAATGTGTACCATTGTTTGTTTGCAAAACAACATGTGCATTATTTGTATGGAATTTATTACACTGCATTGTATTTTATTTTTGTTGTTGTTGTTGTTGTTAGAAATCCATTTCCTCCTTTAGAGTATAAACTCTTTCTGCTTAGGGAGCCTGTTTTATTCTTCTGTATATCTTCTAAGTGCATTGCTTGGTGCATAGCCTCCAACAGATGTGCAACAATGACAAAATTCATTCTGGCACACGTAAGAAGAAAGAATGATAGAGATAGAAAACTCCATTTTTCAGTTTTTGCTACAGATTTAGGCATTGCCAATGCTTTTTAATATTGAAGAAAAATCATCCTGAGACACAAAAACCTACATTTTATTTTAAGATGTGCCAATGCTTGCATTAAACTACCACTTTGTCCCACCTTATTCACAACTAATGAATAGGTTAATTGTGCTCAATCTCAGGTCAACAGAATAGGACATGAGTTAACTTAGCAGTGTGAAAAGTGGTTTCTTTTCATAAATACATGCAGCACGTGGTCCTGTTGCGCATGTAATCCCTGGTGCAGAAATAAACCTTCTGAAGGACTATTATCATAAATAGCATTATTAGGGATGAGCTAAACTTAATTTTTTTCAGCTATCATTCAAAATGGATTTATAAAAACATAAAAGGTCTTTTAAACTTGGTGAAAACTTGTTCCATTAGAAGCTGATGTGGTTATTATTGCATGTTTCCATATGACTGTTTTCAAGAGGCCCATGAAATTTTAATTTACTTGAAAAACTAAAATGCAGAGTTATTTGTTTTGACATGTTTAATCACTTTTCCATTTTAAAGCCAAAGATGAGAAATCACTGGGGAAAGTAAAAAAAAAGAAGACAGTGTCAATATGAGCACAAAGAAATGAGAGATTTGCAAATAAACTTCATATTATTAAAATGTCATTTAGCTGCAGTGTTTTTATTACTTTTTTAAAACATGAAAAGCATATAAACATTTTTGTTATTGCTGATTTAATGTGAAATTATTAATGTACTTTAAAAAATAATATAATGTCTCACTATGTGCCACTAATTGAATTAGTGATAATGAAACAAATATATAAAAATCTGGATTGTAATTTAATAATTTATTATGCCTTTTCTGATAAATATAGGGCATTTATATTAAGATGGAATAAAAGAATCTGAAACTCATTCATACTATTTATTCATTCATTTGTTCTTCTGTCTAGTCAAGTGCATTAAGTATGTGTATCTGTGCCAGGCACAGAGCTTAGCTCTTGGGAAACAATGTGGAACCGGAGAGGTGGGATCCCAGTTCTCAAAGAACTTATGTCAATGGTAGAGATAAACCAACAGATAAACACTGAAGTAACATAAACACATCGTATTTTTAAAAGATGATAAAGAAAGTAAACACAGTTCACTAATAGAAAATAAAGGTCAGCCTTGAATAGAATGCTCAGAAAGAGCATCCTGAAGAAGTGCCTCAAACCTGGAGATGGAAAAGAAAGATGGTGGCTGCTCAGAGAACTCTGTTCACGGGAAAGCACCGTTCTTTATACAACAGTTATATTTGCTTTCCAGCCAGGCTACCTTCCTCCCTTTTAGTACCATCTCCCTCCTGATCATTTCTTGTACAATATTAACAACAAAGTGGGGGAAAAGATTTAAAACTTCTTCCAGAAATATTTGCACTTCAGCAAGGGTCAAAACCTCTGTTCATCACAATGGAAAGAAATAAAGCTCTGAAACTAATGTTTCTGGCATGATGTGCTTAGTGTACTCTGGGAACCTGTGGATGTGTAGCAGTGGCTTTCTCCACCATCCAAAAATGAGACCCAAGAGGCAATAAATGAAGTTCAGCCCTGTTGACAGTTTCTTGAAAATATCTGGTTTTCTTGGGCTATTTGGGAAGGACATCAACAAGCCACACCCAGAGTGAAGTCAGGTATGGTTTTGATATGGGCTCTCTGGTCTTTCTGGGTTTTACTAGTAAGGAAGAGTGGAAACGGAAAAAAATGAAAACAAAACAAACACATTCTCTTCCTTTCCTGTGTACTCCATATGGGGCTAGTTGTAGGATATTAACGGTGATGTGTGGTTGTGGCCACACTAATGTAAAGGTAAAACAATGATTTCCTCTAGGGAGGTATACCATAATTATTTCCATTTTTTAAAATCTTTTAATAAAACTGTTACTCAGTTTGTACACAATATGATGAGGCCATATATACAGTCACTCTGATAATTAAAACTCAGAATTTGGGCAAGAACTGTAAAGCTTATCTGGTCCAAATACATACAGAACCTTGACCATATCCTTGACAATCACTGTCATATCTTTTGTCCCCTCACTGAAAAGAGGCATACTTTTCTGCTCACCTCTCGAGACCCTATGAAGACTAGATGACAGCAATGGATGCACTGTGAAGTTATTAAGCACATATATGCACATATGGAATGTGTACAATGCAGAAGGGGCAAGAAAGACACATGAGAATTCCCAAGAAAAATACAAAGACTGTTTCTAACACATCTGACAATTTTGTGTTGGGTTTCCCCTGGTGAACAAAGTAGAGAACTTATGAGGTTAGCTGAAATCTCAGAGATAAGAACAAGGCACTTATTTCTATGTTTATTTAGTATATTTCCCTCATATACAGTAGGTGCTGAATTCAAATAAACAGCCATAGAAACTTTGGGTTCATCAATTTGTTCAGTATCAGAAGTGGCAACTAAACATGACTGTCATGTATCAATAGGGCAAAGCACACACAGGACAGGTTCATCAGATCTTAAATTACTGCCTCTCAGGTCAAAACCTACTGTTGTATGCATTTTGCTTTGTGATGCTGGCTATGAATGAGACTCTAAAAACTGCACTTTGCCTGTTCCAGCTGGCTCTCAGTTAGATTCTACAGTCCGGATGCTAGAGGAAGACCGTGAGGCAGAGGAGAAGGAAGGAGCTTGTTCCCTCCTCTTCAGTTTGCTGCTGTCAGAACTGCCACAAAAATAGCCCTTTACCCCATGAACCTTTAACTGGTGCATCTGGTTGCCATTTCCAGGTTTTCCTAACTCCGAGATACATCAGCACACACAGGCAGGAGCCCATACTCAGAGGTCTCATCCCAGATCCACAGGGTCCCTTTTCCAATCTCTTAAGGTACCAACACAAGTTGGGCAATGGAGGTTCCTTTCCCCACTAATAATGCACGACCACATATGATTCATACACAGTACAAACTATGTGTTATCATGCATATAAATCATAAAATACACTAAGGTAAGCATGTGCATGATAGTCTTGGTAGTGCATAATGTGTATCCCATACTAGATTTCATTGTGCATAGTACTATTGTCTCCACAAATATTTACATAGGGCATGAAGTCCTTAACTATGAATAATGCTTTCTATTAATTAAGTCCCTATCAACATTCATATCACCTATGCAGAGGTCTAGGTTCCAGTTCTGCATGGGGCCCTCCTCCAAACTGCTATGTTCCAATAACCCCACCTCTCCCCTGTGTCCCTCAGCAGTCACTGCCCTGTGTTACCTCAGCGTTCCTCCCTCCTTTCCCCTTTTCCTCTGCCAGAGTCCAGTTAGCCTTTTCTCTCCAGTGAACTCTTGAAGTAACTGGATGGTTTTTTTTTTTTTTAAAGATTTTATTTATTTGACAGAGATAGACACAGCGAGAGAGGGAACACAAGCAGGGGGAGTGGGAGAGGGAGAAGCAGGCTTCCTGCTAAGCAGGGAGCCCGATGTGGGGCTCCATCCCAGGACCCTGGGATCATGACCTGAGCCGAAGGCAACGCTAACGACTGAGCCACCCAGGCACCCCAACTGGATGGTTTCTGTTCCCTAACTGGACTCCGACTGAAATAATATACGATGAATCTAGGACATCATTTAAATACATCAGAAACCATATCAGAAACCCATCAGAAACCATACCATTAGATACACTTACTTATAGTTGTAATATTTAAAACATTCAGCAACTAGCAGTTTGAAAACTCCTTGGAAACAAGGGTGGTTTTAAAACTTACTGGTTTTAGCTCAGTATCTTTTATTGAGATTTTCTTTCTTATTGCACTTAATTTACAAGACCCAGTGTATAGTTCTGATTTAGAGTGTGCCTCAATTCAGGCTGTCCATATTTCAGGGGCTTGGTAGCCACCTGTGGCTAGTGCTACCTTATCGGGGAGAGCACAGGCAGCTTCAGATGGTCTAGCATGAGCTCAGCACACATTCAGTCCAATTCTTGAGTGTCTTATCTACCCAACTCTGGGCAATGTGAAGGTCATCAACATGACAGGGAGCCAAACAATATAAAGGCTAACACAGTAAAATACAAAGTTCGATAGATGGATAGACAGATGGTTTTAGTTCAATTATCTTTTTTGAAGGCAGTTGAAAATACAGCCTTCCATTTTAGTGTATGCCGTGCACACCCGCTTCAGTTTTCCAGAAGCAGTAGTGAGAGACAGGATGGGATAGATTGTATTTACTCAGCTACTAGAATGCAGCAATAATTAAAACAAAAAGGAGGAATTACTTTAAAGTCAATAAATATTGTCAATACGGTGAGCATATACAGTTGCTCACGACACTTAAATTTAAGATCAACACAAGTGAATTTAAAATGTTTTGAATTCTAGGTGAAAATCAATACTTCTCTTTAACAGGTTTATCTTAACCCAATCTAAAAGAGATTGGAAGTGCTCCATAATTTGGTACAATGTAGCGGATCACTTCATTGCCAAACAAAATTTCTTCTAACTCGAAAAAAAACTCCACCCCAAATTTCCCCTCCAGCAACTCATTTTTTATGCAAAATTCCTCACATGATACGGTTGTAGTCCTAATCTCCAATTCCTCTGATCTCACATGTCCTTGTTCTCAATTAAAACCACGCTAGCAGGTGTCACCTCCACCTCTGCCCAGAGTGCTCGCTGCTTTCTC
Source organism: Leptonychotes weddellii (assembly GCF_054177405.1). Lineage (NCBI taxonomy): Eukaryota > Metazoa > Chordata > Mammalia > Carnivora > Phocidae > Leptonychotes > Leptonychotes weddellii. The sequence goes on from NC_138380.1 coordinate 7,677,338, forward strand.
TTGTTACCCCTTGATGGCAATGCTCAGTCCTTTTCTGGTTTGACATCCCTGTGGATGGATGTTAGCCCTTGATGGCTATGCTCAGTCCTTTTCTGGTTTGACATCCCTGTGGATGGATGTTAGCCCTTGATGGCTATGCTCAGTCCTTTTCTGGTTTGACATCCCTGTGGCAACATACACAATGGATCACTACCTTCTCCTTGAAATAATTTCTTTACTTTTTTCTGAACAATAAATTTTTTAGGAGTTACTCTTGGCTTTGTCTTTCCCCTACACAGCAAATCCTGTCTATCAGGAATTCGACCTCAAATTACATCCAGAATCAAACTACTTCTCCATACCTCTAGACTTCTACTACCCATGATATGGTCTTACCTGGATTTTAACAGTTTTCTCTGTTTCTACAGTTGAACTCTCAAGTCTTTTTTAACACAGCAGCCAGAATGATCATTTAAAATGTAAAACAATGACTCTTCAATTGCTTCCTATTTCACTACAGGTCTTACATGTGCTGACACAACCTCACCTTTCCTCTTTCACTAGTCTCCCAAAAGAGAATACTTTCTCTACTCTCTCAAAGAGTCACTTTTTCTAGAAACATTGACCTCTTTGCTTCCCACATTCTAGGCATGCTCCCATCTTTAAGCCTTTGCTTTGACTTTCCCCCCTGCCTTAAATGGTCTTCCCCAATATATCCACTTGGATTGCTCCCTCACATGTTAGAAGGTTTGTCTGTTTTTATCATCTTTAATGCCTATGCTGATCTATATTATACTGCTATGTGCCCACACCACCTGCACTCCACCCCCCTTACCCTACTTATTCCTTTGCTGCAGCACATTCACTGATATCCTAACATACTGTATCACTGCTGTATACTTCATATATTACAATTTCAGCTATTTATCATCTTTGACCACAATTTAAGCTCTCTAGGTCAAAAATTTAGTTGTGTTCCCTGATTTCTATCACATATGCAGAAAACAGTAAGCTTGACATACAGTAAATATTTTATAAATATCTGTTAAATGAATGTAGACATTTCTGTAACCACTCAGTGCTCCCTGGCAAGACTCTGCTTCTTCAGAGGTCTCCCTACTGTTCTAGAGAGGAGACAGCACTTACCTATCTACTTATGCTTTCACCTCCTAAAACTCTTCCTTCACCTAACTAGACTGTGAAAACACTGCAAAGCTCTGCTACATCTTCCATATTTTGTACGATCTTCCCGAATCCCCATTAACGACGTGATCTCCTTTTTCTGATTTGCAGAACTGGCAAAGACCAATGGAAAAAGCCCAGGAACGAATGTCAGAAGTGAACCTGCTCTGGGTTGTGCTGTGATAAAGTCATGCAACCCTGGGCTGACCTTCTAACATCTGAGCCTCAGTTTCTTCATTGATTTAATGAGCCAGTGGTACTGTCTGATCGATAAGACTTTTGTTTCTAATTTTATATGACTGTAATTCCCATGGCCAGCCTAAGAGGCAGATGCCATTATTATTTCATCATACCACACCACAGATGAAGAATCCGTGATAGTAGTTGATCGGTACCGAACAAATGGTATATTGGAACCCCGGGCATTCAGGTTCTATAGTCTTGACCACCACAACCTATTGCTCCTTATCTAGTTGCTCAAAACATTTTCATTATTTACATGAGCAGAAGTCAGAGAACAGAATAAATGAATAAGTAGGTACTTTTCTGATGATAAAACTGTTTGAATGCAACTGGCTTCATAACTAGATTTCTGTAGGAGAGTTAATCCCCTGGGGACATGAGTCAGTATCTTTGCTGCAAACTGCTTGTGCTAGGTCCTGGCAACTTCAGCACTGTCATGATTATTAAATTCAAGATGCGTAATTGGGGGTATGAGATCTGATGCTTCCTACCATCTCCCATTGGCAAAAGTCCAGGGTAACACAGCTTTTCCGTGGCTGCATTAGGGAAAAGAAATTTGGATGCATAAAGTACATCCAAAATTCAAAATTAACAAGAGAGGCTTCCCAAAGACAGTTCCATTTCCAAATTAGTACATGGAAGCCAAAGAAAGACCCAGCTGCTCTTTCCAGCTCTGCACTCTGGTAGCAGCATTCAGCACAGTGGAAACATATTGGAACAACACATTCAAAAAAATCCTAAAAGGAACCATCATCTTTTGGATTCACAAACAAAAGAGACTGCCAAATACACACAGAATGAAAGTTATGTTTTCTACCTGCATTTTTTTTTAACACTTTAGAATATGCTTTCCATAATATTACTGGCAAAGAAACAAAACAACTAGTTGTTTACGCAGGTGAAAGTGAAGTAAAGGACGGAAGGAATGAACTGAGGCCACCAAAAGGGACTTTTGCCTAAAAAGATCCAGACAAGATGTATTTGAGTTATCTCTAGAAGTGAAGTAATTTCTATAGATTAGTTGAAAAGTGTATTTCATATTTGATGATATTTGGTTGTTTTTTATTATCCAACAGCTTGTATGCTAGGTATATGTTGATTTTATCATTTTATCTACTTCTCACTTCTCTTCTTACTGCCTAACCTTACAGAACAGCAGCTGTATGCTCCTCCTGACCATCTGTCTTCCTTACACCAGCGCCCTCACCAGTTCCTCTGATTTACTTGGTATCCACACATTTTCCCTACCTTTTGGAACATTTGCCACTTCTTTATTATTTTTTACTAGAATGGGGTACTAGAAAGTGTATGAGTTTAGGAGAAGAGCCAAATTTATTTCAAGCACTAACTCTGCCACTTTAGTACTTAAGAGAATTGGTATAATCCTTATAAGCTTTGGTTTTCACCTTATAAAAGGACAATACCCATTTCAGAATTTGTTGTTACAATTATGTGAGGTAAGACATATTAAACACCTATATTTGTCACGGAGTGCCCCTGAGTAGATGTTAGTCCTATTATTTCTATTTGCTGTTTTTCATGAAACAACACTGTCTCGGTTGACTTTCTATTACTTTATGGTCCTCCAGGCATCTTCCAGCATTTAACTTTCTCCTCCTATCTCCCTTCAATGGTCATTCCAAGTATTTTCAATTTATTTTCCTTATAATACATTCTCTCTTATTACTCATCTTTTTCTAACTTCCGCTGTTCTGAGTATACTTACTGTGACTGATGGGAGGAAGGGAAGAGTGAGTGAAACACAGAGTACACCAGAAATCAACAATGACAATCCTAAAAATATAATAATATTTTCCATTTTTCAAATAGCATTATCCTGGATTTTCTCTATTCAGTGGAGATGGTATCTGTCCTGTCTGAGCCTTCCACAAAATCAGTGAGCCGCAGAGGTGGGAAGAGAATTCTCATCCCACTTTCAATTTTACCTTGCACTTAGGCAAGTGCTAAGTATTCATTTCTTATATAGTTGACCACTTACATTTATTACGTTTTTTAACACTTCAACTATTGTTCTTGAGGAACTCTCCTCCTGTGACTTCAGGACACCACACCCTCTCAGGTTTTTTCTTACTTAATTATCCATTCCCTCTTTGTCTTCTTGTAGGCTTTTTCTCCTCCGAAACAGACCTGGACTTTCTCCAAACTCTTGTTCCCATTTGTTTCCACATCGGCCAAGGGGACTATCTATCTATCCATGTAATCAAGTCAAGAACCTGCAATTCATTCTTGATCACTACCTTTATTTCACACTTCACACAGAATATACTGCCAAGTTGTGAGGGGATTCTACGTTTGACATATTTCTCAAATCCTACAACTTCTCTCCATCTCCACTGCTGCCATCTCAGTTAAAGTGCCATTATCTTACCCCTGGATTATGTAATAGATTCTACCTTGTCTCCTTTTCTTCATTGCTGCCTGTCTATAATCCCACCCTATAATCAATTATCTATCCTATGTATCTGCCTCATCTATTATCTGCATAGTACCCAGAGAAATCATTTAAAAATCAAATCATGGTACTCAGTAGGAAGGAATCCTTCAATGACTTTTAGTCCTAACTTTCTACCATAGCTTATTACACCTTCCGTGATCTAGCTTCTACCGACCTCTCCAAACTCAGTTCTTCCTTATCAACTCCACCCACCTTTTTTTAACATTTATTGAATTGTTAAGTGCTTTCAAACTGTAGAACTTGTAATTTAGGTTTTTTCTATCCCAGCTTGACCCTTCTTTATCTTTTATGTCTGAGTCTAATTTTAATACCCTCTACTTTTTACTGCATAGTTTTGCTTATTTCCTTTATAGCTTTCATGAGCATCTATAAGTATATATTTATTTAATATCTCTCATGTCTCATTACAGTATTAGTATGAGGACATTCTGTTCATATTTCCAGTGCTTAGCACACACTAGGTACCCAATATGCAATAGTGAACGATCCAGGAAAGGAAGGGCTGTGTGAGAATCTGTGATAGTGTGTGTGATTGCAATCTGCAGGTAAGACTGGAGTCGCATAGATGCGACATTATGGAGGACTGTGACTTTTTCCGTTACACTGTAATTTCTCTATTTTATGATTCTCGCGTGTGTGTGTGTGTGTGTGTGTGGTGTGGATTTTTTTGTGGCGATCAAAGACCATGGAAATAATGGGTAGTAAAGGGAGATAATGATAGTAAAGGGAAGGTTGGCCTTCCCTGCTCAGCATCAGAGAAAAGGTGCAGGATCCCAACTGTCATGAGTCCCAAGATGAAAAGAGGCCCACTTGGGCTAGTAACAACATGGAGGAGAAGCTTCTAATTTGGCTACTCAGAGAAGATGCGAGATAATCCTGGCTACCATTTTATACAGACAAAGCTGGACTGCTGACGGAGAAGGTGTCCTGTGCTCTCCGCCTTGCTGTATTATGTCTTCAGCTATCTCTCTCTTGCCTCGCAACTTGGATCTCTAAAGGAACACACTTTGAAAAACAACAGATTTCAGTTAGGACTCTTCTCCACTATAAAATTCTTTTTTCTCGCCATTAATATTGTTAATTAAGTTTCTGTAACATTTGAATCTAATATTAACAAGCCTTTTGACTATTTAGATAATTATCTGCCTGATGCCAAACTTACACAAAGACACATAATTTGTGTTTGTGCCTGTTACTGATAAAAATGGCAGGAACAAGTTATAGTGAAGGAAGGTACCAGAGAGTTCATTTTTTAGAAAACCTGAGTTTGGAGTTTGTATAAAAAAGAAGAAAATAATAAACATGGTTTAAAATAGTGAAGAGTGCTTATCAGGATAGCAGTCTCATTGTATGATCTGTTTTGACCACATACAGATGAGTCAACGACCTATCTTCATTGTTTTGAAGTACAAAAGTTTCACAAAGAGAGCAAAATGAAAGGGAGGAGTCTGAAATTTTTCAAAGTGTGTGTGCGTGTGTGTGTGTGTGTATACACACACTTGGAAAGGGAAAGAAAAGAAGGAAGCTCATAACAGCACTGAACAAAATGATAAAGAAATTAAAAAAAGACTCTAAATGGACCTAAAAGTAACCTTAGGAATCAGTCTGGGCCAAATACATCCTAGTTTGGGAAGACGTGGGGTCATCCTATACTTGGCAGCATCTTCGTCCTCTATCCTCTAGATGCCAGTGACATGCACACCACACACATACCCACACCAATTTGTGACAACTCAAAATGTCTCTAGATGTTGCCAAGTATCTCCTAATGATCAAAATCACCCCCAATGGAAAACCAGTGCTTTAGAGGACCCATCCCTCAAGATTTCTTCTCCCCACCACCTTAATAAAATCCATTATTTTATTAAGAGGGAAAAAAGGGAACCAGAAAGGCTAGAAACTGTTATTTTTGTTACTTAATAGTAAATGCTCAAATGTTTGAGAAAAGGAAATAGAAGAAACCAAGCACTTTACTAAAGCTCAGGATGAGCTATAATCCTGACTGTTTAATGTCGTATCTTACTGATGAAACCTTTTCTATTCTAAATCATTCAAATATGGCAAATGGAAACATTATAGTGCTCAATTAAAAGCAGAATTATTGAATTTTAAGGTTTTTATTTCATTAAAGATTGAAGGTGTTCTCTTTTCTTAGTATGCATATACACTTACACACATTCACACACCTACCAGCTGTGTTCACTACTGGAGATGCGCTCATTCACAGTGAAGGAGCACACACTTGATTTTTTTTTTTCAGTAGTGATGTCCATTGGCTGTTCTATGAATTATACTGCACTATGTATTATAGAACCACTCCAGGCAGTCAAACAATACCTAAAGATATACAGCGTCCTCTTTTTCTTTCAGTTTCTTAAGGGAAATATTTCTCACAGAGACCATCAAGGGTTTTTTTTAATCCCTCATCAAATTTTTTATGAACAAACCATTTGCTATGTATGCCTTGCCTGAAATAGAATACATGGCTCTGTGGTTAGGAAAGGTTAAAACTTACCTGACAATGGATCCAGATTTCACATTTTCTTATACAGCATTGCATTATAAAGAATATATTGACATGGATGGAACTAGAAGGTATTATGCTAAGCAAAGTAAGTCAATCAGAGAAAGACAATTACCATATGATCTCACTCATATGTGGAATTTAAGAAACAAAACAGAGGATCATAGGGGAAGAGAAGAAAAAGTAAAACAAGGAAAAACCAGAGGGGGAGACAAACCATAAGAGACTCTTAATCACAGGAAACAAACTGAAGGTTGCTGGAGGGGAGGTGGCGGGGGGGGATGGGGTAACTGGGTGATGGGCATTAAGAAGGGCACGTTATGTAATAAGCACTGGATGTTACATAAGACCGATGAATCACAGCCTGTACCTCTGAAACCAATAAAACATTATATGTTAATTTAATGGAATTTAAATTTAAAAATGTTAAAAAAAAAAAAAGAATATAGGAAAAGGCAGAGGATTTATTAGCTCTCTTTTTCCCATCGTAGCTGAATAAAGTATGCTTGACGTGCAGTAGGTATGTGCTGTACGGTCTTAGGTGGACGAAGATGAACAGGTGCCCATGCTGGGCTCGGGATGAAGGGTAGTGGACGTGCTATTTATTTCTCTGTGTCTGTGTACAGTGTCTCGTATGAAGTTACTTGTTTAGTTATCTAATAGAGAAAGGGTTATTGCCCGGAGATACCAAATAGAAGAAGTCAGAGACAACACGATTTGATCATCCAAGACACCTTTTCCCTTGACAAAGTATGTCAGACTAGGCTCCTACGACAATTGGAAAGTCTGTTTTAAGCAAGTGTAGAAATGACTGGAGATCAGGGGCCTTAAGTAGAGGGTACAAAAAACTTTGATTCCCTTATTTCCCCTGGAGTTATTATGTCAAATGGGGCATTCCCAAGCCTGAAGAAGAAAATAAAGCTAAATTAATTTTAATCATGCACATCTCTTTTCTATATTCTGTGTGAAAAAATAAATACAAAGGGAATATGACTAATTTCAAGGTTTTACTTCATGTCATGCTCCTCAGAATACATTTTTCAGCAAATGTATATATGCTTTTATTTTATTCATATAATAGTTTACCCAGTACAGCTCTAGGCTCCAATACCTTAAAACACAACTATTCTTTCCATAAAAATATCACATCAAAATTTAGGTCCAGATCAATTTCACACACATTAACCTCCAACAGTTAAGCAATTATTTCCTCTGAGATACTTGCTACTCTCGTTTCAGATGAATTTGGTTCATATAAATTGATGAAGACAACAGAATCATAAAGCTACAGCTTATAACATCTTGGTATCAGTTTATTAAAAATAATCAGTCAACTGGATATTTGAAACCATGCCACATGTAAGACATTGTGCTAGGCTCAACGGTAGACAGGCAGAAGAAAGAAGAGAATTAATGTCCTCAAAAAGCTTCAGGAAATTTAAGCATTTTCAACCAGAGTAGTCAAATGCCTGAACCATGTAATAAACAGTAACAAACAAGTGAAAACAGAGTGTTTTAAAATTTTAAAAGGATTTGAGATCACCATGAGATAAGTGTTTTAGGACTTTTGTGAAGAACACATAAGACTTAATCTTAAAAATTCAGGGTTTCATGGAAGACTTTTTCAATGGGAATATGACACTTTGGAAGCAGTCACTTTCAGATTTTAAAGGAGGAAATGTATGGAGTGGACTTTTTTAGAGAGGAGGGAGGCAGAGAGAAGAACACTGCCTTTGTCTAAGTGTAGATCCATCACAAAAGTCAAAGATGGAAATACTGAGCATCTCCTCTCTGACAAGTGTTTTAGACAGGCGAGTGTTAGGGGGTATAGAGATGGAAGAGACATGACAGTGGAGAAGTCTGTAATTTAAGATGGAACAAAGGAAAATATTATTCAAAATAGAAGGTGTTATACTAGAGGATGACAGATTGTTCCCTGGGGTTTGAGAAAGAAAATGATACTAAATTGATAATAAATGATACTAAAGTGAATCTTGAAGGATGAACAGAATTTTGCCAAAATGGCATATAGAGGAAGGAATTCCCAGCAGACAGTGAAAAGCAGTGGGAGTACACGGTGTGAAGCACAAAAAATGAGGCCAAATCCTCCAGCTGGGCTCAGTTTGTGCGTGCTCTTGTATGGCATGCTCTTATATGGCATGCTAAGAAATTAGGACTTATCCCTTATGTAATGGGAAATAAATTATTTTCCTTGCATTTTAGAAATAAAAATTTGGATAATGTGAGAGAAAAATAAGAAACAATAAGGGAGATCATTTAAAAGGCTCCTGGGAGAATCTCAATGAGACATGATAAGGATGTCATTGTTAGGTGCCACATTCAACAAATATTTCAGATGAGTCACATACAACAATACCTGATTGTGTGTGAATGAAAGACGTGTTGAATGAATGTGGGGGCAACGCAGCAGAGCAGCCAAGAATGAATGTAGAATGATTTTAGACTCAACTTTTCTGGCCTCCTTTCTGAACCTGCTATTTATGAGCTGCAAGAGTCTGGGTGAGTTATTGTAGCTCTATGCTTCAGCTTCTTCATTTATACAATACAGATAATGATGATCTTTACCCTGAGGAGTTCCTGAATTCAATGACTTAGTATATTTATGAACTCGAACTCGGTTTAAACAGTGACAGGAACAGAGAAAGACCTCCTCCATCAGTGTTAGACAGTGGGTAGTCTGGTTCCATCGCCCATGGTTTTAACTATGTATATACCATATAAATAGGACTATGATCAAAAAGAAACATTCTTTTTGGTTATGAAGATGGCCTTAATTATGGTTTCAAGCAATGATTTTTTGAACTAGAATAAGGAGATGATGGATGGATGAGACACTTCAAAAGAACTGGTGGTACTTGCTAAATCATAACATGTGCTGGACGAAGATGGAGGACAAAATTTGATTTTTCTCAAGGTTTTGATCTCAGGTCCCAAGAGAATGATTTTACCCTTGATAGAAATGAGTGAGAAAGGAGGTTACAAAACAGTACCTAACTCACAAGGTCTTTGGAGCCTTAAGCAAGACAATCAATGTAAAGGATTTAGAAGAGTGACAGGCATGGTTTAAATATTCAGCAGCTGTTAGTTATCATCACAGTCTCAGGAGCAGATGGGACTTCTCTGGATGGCCCCGGAGTCTCATTTCTTCCAACCTTTAGTTCCTTAGCAGAGGGCTACTTCAGCAGATCTGAGTCAGCACAAAGGAGAAGTAGACATCAACCACTGGGCTCCAGGGGCCTCCCTTTCCTAACAAGGCAGCTTTTCTGACTCCTGCCCCCATAATGCTGTAAAGCATTAAAGTGCAGGCTCCTCTCTACTGGAATTTCGGCTATGGTATCAGCTGACCATCTATGCCCTGGCAGAGCTAAGAGCTTGGGGGATTGGGTGCACTTTATTACTTCTCTGCTTATAGTTCTCACCCACCCCCAATTAACTGTATGTCATGTCTGCATCCCAAAAAACAATAGAAATTTGATGACAAAGAAGACAGAAGGAGGCTGAGATCTGGGACAGATCTGCACAGGACTCACAGAAGCATTTCGGGTTGGGAGATTAAAACTTGTGCCCAAAGGGGTAGAAAACACCTATAGGCAACAGGAGGTTGTGGCTTAGACTCAAGTCAGCAATGTCAGGGTTAAAGATAAAATAGCAAAAAACCAGAATGAGGGGAGGGGAAGATTGCTCAGAAATCAGAGTGAGCAGTGTCCCAACATCTAGGCAGGGAACTGGCAGCAGGGTGATATGTCCAGGGGTAGCAAGATCCTAGCCTCTGGACAGAGGTTCAGCAACAGGGATCCAATCTCTGATAGGATCCCAGGAAGACTACCAGTGCTAAAAGAAAGACTGGCAGTACTAGAAGACTGGACATACTAGGCAGGTTATCAGCATCTTTCAGAAAATATCAGATGTTAACAAGTGCTACAGCAAAGATCTATGCATGGCTATACTTGTAAAAAGTAGATCATAGAGAGTAAGAGGAAATAAGCAGTGGCTGGAGGGCGCCTGGGTGGCTCAGTTGGTTAAGCGACTGCCTTCGGCTCGGGTCATGATCCCAGGGTCCTGGGATCGAGTCCCACATCGGGCTCCCGGCTCAGCAGGAAGCCTGCTTCTCCCTCTCCCACTCCCCCTGCTTGTGTTCCTGCTCTCGCTGTCTCTGTCTCTGTCAAATAAATAAATAAAATCTTTAAAAAAAAAAAAAAAAAAAAATAAGCAGTGGCTGGAAAGAAAGAAAACTCAAGTGATCAGAAGTAGGGTCTGTTCTGGGGATATACAGGCCTCAAGAGAAATGTGTCAGAATAAAATAGATCATAAAATTGAGTAATGATTACAGTTTGGTCCATATAAGTATTTTCTGATACAATACTATCAAAAGCAAATAGTTTCTGAGCAGTATTGGGTGACAACCCCCAAATTTTCTTGAGCTTTTCTGAAAAAAAGGAGGAGACTAAGAAATATTTGTGGTAAACATCTCAGAGAGTATCCACAGGAATCATTCTTCAGGCTGATCTCAAATCAATTTAAGAGGTCCCATGTAGCTCTCCCAGAATCTGTGGGATCCCTTTTTCAAAAAGGCTCATTTCTACAACTAACAAAGCACCAACTATCTCAATAAGCCTATATTGTTCACAGGTGGAATAGCTCAAATTGCTTAAAAGTATGAAAAGAACAAAGGTAGATAGATACTTGTCAATGGTACTATCTCAGTCTCAAGTCTCTGGTTAATTACCCCTGGTAAGCATCACCATGAGGTTAATGAAGGGGGGTAGGGGGACTGGAGGGGAGGCTTTAATCACTGATTCTACTTTGTGTCCTTTCTGATTATGAAGGCAACCAATCTCCAATTACGCCATGCCGAAACTACTTTAACTATTTAAAAAAAAATTATATACTCAGTGGAAAAATACCTAAAATATCTAAATTTGATGTGATGGTTAATTTTATGTGTCAACCTGACTGGGCCACAGGGTGTCCAGATGTGTACTCAAACATTATTCTGGGTTATGTCTGTGAAGGTGTTTCTGGATAAGATTAACATTTGAATCCAGAGACTGAGGTAAAGCCCATTCCCTCAATGTGGGTGGGCCTCGACCAATCTAATGAAGGCCTGAACAGAATAAAAAGGTGGAGTGAGAAAGAATTTCCCCCTCTCTGACTGACTGTCTTTAAGCCAGGACACTGGTCTTTTCTGGTCTTCAGACAGAACTGAAACATCAGCTCTTCAGTCTTGAGCCTATGAGCGTTGAATCGGCTTTCAGATTGGATCTTAGACCACAGGCTCCTCCGGGTTCTCAGGCTTTTAGACCAGTAGTGAAGCTCCTGGGTCTCCAGCTTACCACTGCAGAGCTTGGAACCTCTCAGCCTCCGTAACTGTGTGAGTCCACTCCTGCTAATAAATCTCTCTCTCTTTATACATCCTATACGTTCTGATTCTCTGGAGAACCCTGGCTTATTATCAAGTGATTTATTATCTCTTTACTGTATAAATCTACATTGGTTAAATTTACCAATTACTCATCTATCAGAGAAGTTTCAGCCCTTAAAACTTTTACGAAAGGCAAAGAAAAAGGGCCTGCAGGCAAAGCCAATTTGCTCCCGTGCCCTCTTTCCTCTTGTTTTGGAAACATCTTCAACTCTATCCATATACTAAGTTTGGAGTTCCGGAGCTGTGTTCTCTGCTGGTCTTGCATAATTCATTTTTATTCTTATAGTTTGTAGAAGTAATATCTGATGTTTTCCCCCCTCTGATGAGTTTATTTGTACAGTAAATTGAAGCTTTTAAAACATGACCTTGTCCCTATTGGGAGTTTTTACCTCCATTTTATCCACCTAAATTTACTAAATTTTATCCTCTCCTTGCAATTTTTAAAAATTATTATACACACATATGCACAATCATGTTTTATTCATTTTCCCTTTAAAAGGCATAGAATATTTTAAAAGTCCCAGAAACACTGTAGAAACTAGAGTAGATATGGTATCCTGGAGTGTGATTATAAATTAAAATGTCCCCTTTGCTTCCTAAAGAATAAGTCAGTACCTAATATCACAAAACTTCCCCCCCCCAGCCTCTTTCCTCTTTCATGTTGGAATATAATGCTTCTATTGATGTGAAAATGCACCAGCATGCACTGAAGTATAATTAAAGGTAGATTTCCACTCAGCTTGCATGATGACAGTACAGCCACGTTGGGAATTGAAATATTCACCTTACCCAGGAGCAACATACCATTCACTCAAATGCTTTTTACTTGGTCCCATGTGGCTCTCACAGCCAGTCTATTTGTGAATTTGGGAGAAAAACATTAGCAAAGTATGTTGTAGATTTGTCCAAGATTATCTATATTTATAAATATCTATAGATCTGTATCTATAGATCTCCATCCCTTTCACTTTTGTCTTTTACTAAACAAGAAGAGATACGCTGGCCAGGCACAAATCTAGATTCCTGCTCAAAGTGAGCACAGTGATCTGGGAATCAACCTTCCCTAGACTCAAGCTTTTTCTAAGAATCCAGAGCCATGTTGTCTTTCACATCTTAAAATGATCGATTTCTGAGCTTTTCTTGAACATCTTAGAGATCTAGACGACCAACAAAAAGGAAGGAACTCTAAAAATTAATTATTTTTAAGATTTTATTTATTTGAGAGAGAGAGAGTGCACAAGCAGGGGGAGGGGCAGAGAGAGAGGGAGAGGGAAAAACAGACTCCCCCTGGGCTGGGAATCCAACATAAAGCTCAATCCTAGGACCCTGAGATCATGACCTGAGCCAAAGGCAGATGCTTAACCAATTGAGCCACCCAGATGCCCCTAAAAATTAATTCTTAGCTACTGTTTTTGGAGAAGTATATGTAGATTATTTGGGAATGAAGAGATTTGCACTCATTCATTCATCATTACAAGAGAAAAGTAAAATTTGCTGTTCCCTGATAGCTAGCAACAGTTTTAAGAGGAAATGCCTTTACATATCAATTCATCCATTTATCCATCTATCTATCCTGAAAAAAAAAAAAGGATCTAAATTACATGGAAAGTGTGGCATTTGTTCAAAATTAGTTATGTGTACTTTCAAATAAAAGCTCCAAGACCCAACCCCCAAATGTCTGCATCCAAATACAAAATGCTCCATTTGTTATGTAAATGCCATTAAGGAAATTAATTTGAAGCTCACTGTTTAAGGACAAACTTTTTAAAAATTGACTATATGCTTCTAATAAAGTAGAGAAACTAGAATTTTTGAATTGATATAACTTAGTCTATGTAATTTCCATTCATAATGTTGTTAACCATTATACTTTTTCAGTATATCATTTTACCCTCAATTATTTTATAGTATAACTTTTTGTTTTGTTTTGCTTTAACAGTAATTGATATTTATTGTAGAAAATTTGGGTATCATGGAAAATGTATTAAGATGTTAGTACTGAAAAAAATGTTAGTAATGGGAACAATAACCCACCAATTAGAGATAATTACTATTAGTATTATTCAGATTTTTCTTCATTCTGAACTGTTTTTAGCTATCTATATATTTCTAATAATAATATTGGGATCATATTCTATACAAATTTTCATTAACATTTTAATTCACTATATTATACTTTCCAATGGTATTAAATTTTATTTGAGACACATGATTTCTTTTTTTTTAAATATTTTTTTAATTTATTTTTTTGACAGAGAGAGACACAGCAAGAAAGGGAACACAAACAGGGGGAGTGGGAGAAGGAGAACAGGCTTCCCGCGGAGCAGGGAACCCGATGCCAGGCTCGATCCCAGGAACCTGGGATCATGACCTGAGCAGAAGGCAGACACCTAACGACTGAGCCACCCAGGCGCCCTGAGAAACATGATTTCTAATGACATAATAGTATTCCATTTGATGATACAGCCTTTAAAAGCACCTCTTCATTTAAAATATTTAGTTTGTTTCCAATTACTTTTATTATTTTATATATGTTGCAGTAAATATTTCTGTGTACTTCTTTATTTCTTCAGAATCAGAATGATACAAACTTAATAGTCAAGAATGACATTTTTAAGGCTTCTAATAATTATGGTTTTAACTTGAATTAATGAGTATAATATACATACTAAATAGGTCTCCAATCCCTTTGCAGTGTAAAAAAACAAATCATTTTAAGTATGTGAAGTATGCCTAGATAAACATTATTTAATTTTTAAGTTGTAAAAAAAATTTTTTTTAAGATTTTATTTATTTGGGGGCACCTGGGTGGCTCAGTTGTTAAGCGTCTGCCTTCGACTCAGGTCATGATTCCAGGGTCCTGGGATCGAGCCCCACATCGGGCTCCCTGCTCAGCGGGAAGCCTGCTTCTCCCTCTCCCCCTCCCCCTGCTTGTGTTCCTTCTCTCACTGTGTCTCTCTGTCAAATGAATAAATAAATATAATCTTAAAAAAAAAATCAATCAAGATTTTATTTATTTGACAGAGAGAGACAGAGAGAGAGCACAAGCAGGGGAAGCAGCAGAGGGAGAGGGAAAAGAAGACTCCTTGTTGAGCAAGGAGCCTGATGCAGGGCTAGATCCCAGGACCCTGGGATCATAACCTGAGCTAAAGGCAGATGCTTAACTGACTAAGCCACCCAGGTGCCCTGAGTTTCTTAAATAATATCTGCAGTTTGAAATCAGAGAGCTGAAAATCATATCTCAATAAACAAAACACAAAAAACAGTACTGCAAACTAAACTTTTTTTTCTCACGTGATGAAAAAGAAACCTCATGATGCAAGTTATCACTGAATTTTCAAAATTGGTATGAATTCTTCCCAGAATTAATGTACTAACTACATTTTCAAATGTTCATAAAATCAAGAGAAGAGATATTCTAATTGCTTAGGACAGACTATGCCAGGAGCAGTTCCAGGGAAATGCATTTGCCAACAATAAACTGGAAACATGCCAGTATTTACCACCAAGTTCCCAAGCTACACCAGAAGCCAAGAAAATGTCTACTCCATCTGCCATGATCTGAATGTTTATATCTGCCCCCTACAAATTCATATGTTGAAATCCTAATGCCCAGTGTGATGGTATTAGCAGCTGGGGCCTTTGGAAAGTGCTGAGGTCATGAAGGTGGAGCCCTCCTGAATGGGTTAGTGCTGTTACAAAGACCCCACAGAGCTCTCCAGCGCCTCCCACCTGTGAAGACAAGAACAAATGAAAGCAGCGGTCTATAGTCTACGACTTGCAAGAGGGCCTTCTTGAGCAGAATTCAACTACGCCGGCACCCTGATGGCAAGCTTCCACCTCCAGAACTCCGAGGAATAAATGTCTGTTGCTTAAACCACCCAGTCTATTTTGTTACAGTAGCCTGATTAGACTAAGATACCTTCCCTTAACACACCCAAATGGAACTCAAAAGGATTACAAAAGACACTGTAATAAAACAAAAATAAAACAAGGCCTCACAAAGATTTTCTTTAGAGACAGAAATACAAACAAAGATGATCTTTACTGAATACATGCTTCTGAAGCAGTGCAGATGCTGAAAAGTCATTCTAAACTTGAAGCAGTATCTATGTAAACAAAACAAGGTTCTAATACTTCAGCTAGAAAACAGCTGATTTAGAAGCAGTGCATTTTCTGAATGACTTTTCTAAAAGGCTTTGTTTACATGGATAGAAATTGATTTTTTTCAATAGGTAAGAAAGATCATTAATAGAAATCACTTCCCTTCCACTATATAAATGCTGAGTCAAACATTTTATGACCTTCTTAATATGGGTAGACCACAACATTAGAGTATTATTGTAAACATCTGTGCATTAGTGACATAAAATTGAGGAATTTTCCAATAAAAACCTTATTTCAAATGGTGGGTAGTTTGTTTTTGTTTTTTTTTTGACTATACGTCAGACAGTAATACACATGCATACTTTTTTACTACCTTTATAATATTGCAGTATTGTTCCTGGAAGATACATTTAGTTTTCCAAAACGTATTGATGGTGTAAATACCTCCAAGCAACTGGAACTTTAAAAAATTCCAACTCTTCAAATGAGAAGACCGACTGTAGGTCAATGTTTTCCAAACTGTAGGTCACAACTTGTTTTTAGGTCATAAAATCATTTGATGGGTCATGAAAAATTTAATGGAAAAAAAGAGAAAAAAAAAACATACAGTAAGAGTGCATCTAAAGCAGCAAAGTAAGTTTCAGTAGGTATTGAGTGCGATATAAAATGTTTCCTTATGTTTTCTGTGTTTTTATCAAAATCATTTGAATCTGGAGGATGTTATGCTAAGTGACAGAAGCCAGATACACAATGGCAAATACTGTATGATCTCACTTTTATGTAAAACCTAAAAAAAGTAAAATTCATTGAACCAGAGAGTAGAATAGTTGCCAAAGGCTGGAGGGTGGGGAAAATGGGAAAATGTTGGTCAAAATGTACAAACTTTCAGTTATGAGATGAAAAAGTTCCAGGGAATCTAATGTATAGCATGGTAATTATACTTAATAATACTGCACTGTATACCTGAAATTTGCTAAGAGAATAGATTTTAAGTGTTCTCACTGTGTATGTGCACACACACACACATACACACAAAAGTAAGTGTGAGGTGACAGATGCATTAATTAACTTGATTGTGATAATTATTTCACAGTGTATATATATTATCATACACTTTAAAAAGTCACATTGCACAACCTGTACATGTAAATATATATAATTTAAATTTGTCAAGCCTACCTCAAAAAAGCTGGAAAAACAAATTTCAAAAACCCTAAGTAATTTTAAAAACACAGTTCTAGGCCCACCTTCTCCAGGGTTCCGATATGAATGTTAAACAGTATGCTCAATGAACACATGTTACCCATCTGTTCCTTTTAGCACTTCCCCCCCTTTTATTACTTACTCGGAGCCAAGGGAAAAGCATAAATCTGTATTCCCCACTCACTAAGTATGGTTCTAAATAGAAATAAATATAATGGAATGTTTTATAAAAGTTGATGTTGGAAAATATTTTCACAGAAAGATAACCTGCTCTGCAAAGTCAAGGTTACTCAAAGTTTGACTGAATTTTACAAGTTGAGTCCAGTGTCAAGACTAATGAGACCTGAAATCAACCAGAACGTAGAGGGAAAAATACAAGGAGGGTGAAAAAAATATTGAATACTAACTTACAGGATTTAGTTTGACTTTATCATCAAAGAACAATGTCGTCCAAGACAGAATAAAAAGGCTTTTGAACCACTTGAATGAGCTTCATCTTGGACCACAGAACTTATTCACATTTTAAAAATAAAACTGAGTTACAAGTATGTACTAACAGACAGTACCTGAGTGTCTCTATAATGACTTCTCGATGCACTACCGTACAGTGTTTTTCTTATGCGTGTGTGTGCACACAGAAATGCTAGCAGTGACTGCTTTTGTTTTCTAAATTTTATGTATCTTCTACATTTTCACAACCAAGCTATTTTAAAAATAAAATAAAAAAAGGACTGACATACTTCAATGTTTATGTTGCTGATAAGAATAAGGTAGACATGAAGAATTTGTTGGTCTTTGAGAAGAGCATCCACACTTGCATTCACAAAAAGGTGCTAAAGCTGAGACATTTGTTCAACAATTCAGTGATTTATAAATCAGTGGTGTTTATACTCCAGGTCACACAGCATATAACAAAGCATGCTAAACATGTAATTATTTCCTTTGATTTTTCCTCTCTTAAGAATCTGAGAGCCAGGGGTGCCTGGGTGGCTCAGTCGGTTAAGCATCTGCCTTTGGCTCAGGTCATGATCCCAGGGTCCTAGGATGGAGCCCCACATCTGGCTCCCTGCTCAGCAGGGAGTCTGCTTCCCCCTCTCTCTCTGTGATCTCTCTTTTGCTCTCTCTCAAATAAATAAATAAAATCTTAAAAAACAAAAATAAAGAGAGCCAAAAAAATGTTTCTATTGTAAAAAGCAAATGCTCCTTCAAAGTTTTCTGAATTGGAAAGTTTACATCTCTTCATAGACAATGGAGACAATTGTTACCTTCCTCACTTTCTGTAGCATTTATTATAAAAAATAATAATCAAACAAAAAGAAGACAGACATAATACAGAACTATTTTCCTTCGTTAAAGCAAACATTAGTGCCCTCAGTTAACTTACCTTTCTAAATTATTTTCTCACTGTTGCTACTTACACTAAGTTACTCATACCTTTAATTGAATTTGGTAAAGTACTTTAAATACAGATGAAAACTGCCTTCTATGGACTCCATTTGTATTTATAGGATGGATGAATGAATGTAGTCATATATGGGATTCCTTTGTTCTTTCTTTCCTTTATTTTTTAATAAACACAGTTTAAATGAGTATAAGATATAACTTTTTAAAAATATATGTGCATCTATATTACAAATCTTTCTGAAACTTGAGCTGATAAGATCGTGGTTTCCACTCTGTGTATAAAAAAAATAAATATTTGGAACAGTAAAGTATTTTCACTGGGATATGTAAGATCAAGGTTACCGACATGTTGAAATTTCCTATCAGTTTCCCTTAATTTGCACAGATTCTTGGCTAAATTAACAAAAATTTCTCAAGTCCAATTTTATCATATTTAAGCAAATCTCTTAATGTAAATTAGTCATTGCATATTGGATTCCTTTCTTCTTTCTTCCTTTTATTTTTTCATAAACACAGTTTAAATTAGATGGAAGTATCTTAGAGTCTTAAATTAGACCAAATTAAACTAGGGAAATGTTTATTGATCTCGATATTTAAGATCCTGTTATTTCCATTATAATGGTTCCTGTTACATGGAAAACCACCAGGAATTTGGGTTTGTTCAGAGAATGTCAAGAGGGAGGGGGGCCTTCATACTTATATTTTTATGTTTTTAGTCATTAGAAAAGAATCATTAATCATAATAAAATCTAATGGGATGTTTTTCAACTGTGGTAAATATTTGTATGTGTGTTTGTTTTATGTGTTTTTCTGGTCTCTCCAGATATTTTCTATTTGCTCTAAATCTCCCAAGGTGAATTTATACTGGGAAGTAGTGATAAAATATGGTTTATCAATCATTTGGACTCCAAACATTCAGGGGAAAGCAAAACTAACCAAGCAAAAACAGAAAAAGTAAATATCTAGGTATTTCACAATGGCTTTTGACTTCAATAATTCAGACCTCTGATATAATGGTCCCTTTATCTTCCTTGAATCCTTCTCAGTAATAGTCTATATGGCCATGCTCTACAGAAACACAACATCTATTTTATGAAAGGACGCATATCCTTCAGCAGGAAATACTCTGTTAGTGAACACTAGTGTAAAGGGCCACAGTGTTAACTCCACAAACACTCCCAGAGCACCTCTAATGTAACAGGTGCTACTCTATACGCTAGAACAGAACAGGCACAGCCTCTGCCCTCAAAGACCTGACAGTCCACAGGGAAATGACATGGACACAGACAACGTAACATGTTAGAAACATCGTCAGGTGTATACCTATGGTGTCACGAGTGAACACGGAATATTTCGACATCAGAGCCAACAGTCATGCAGTTGAGCATTTTGTCATGAACTTCCTCTCTCAGTATTTGGTACATTTGTACAAGCTGCTCAGTCAATGTTAATTTTCTCTGTCTTCTATTTCTAAGTAGTTCTTCACAAAATAAAAACATCTACTGCAAGGAACATCTAGAGAAATTTGATGAAAACTTTTACTATTTAAGAGTCCACCATCATGACTAATTTTTCTTTGTTTATAAGATATCAGCTTTCTTTGTACCATATTAATCAAAGAATATCCCAAGGTTGCTAAGTTTGTTCAATTAACAACAATATTACCCAAGCCTCAGTTTATCATACCACTGTGAGGTCAATTTTAAAAAATTACCCGCTAAGCCAAGACAGTCAGTCTTCCCTCAGTTGATACATACATCTTGTCATTCTTCTTTGTACTCACCCCTTGTAGTTTTTCTTGAAAATCTGCATAAATTTAGCAAGATCACTCTGAGGTTTTGATTCAAACAGTTGCATATACCTTTAAAGTCTTGATTAAATTAATATATACTTGCTACTAATAGTAAAAGGTATTTGAATGTCCATAAAGTCAACTAGTACCAGGCACTCTTACGTCAGTAAAATAGACATTCTTTGTAAACATAAAATATTCACTTAGAGTAATGTCCATTGCCCTATTAACGTGAACTAGCATGTATAAGCAATAGAAGATCTTGGTGCTCTGAGACAGTCTCAACTACATTTCCTCCTCCACCCCTCACCCTCTGAACCAGTTTCCAAGGTTCTCTTATTCAGTCAGTACTCTGGGCAGCCAAGTAAGAATCTCACCAAGTCTGAATCCAAACATAACTACGAGCACGCAACACCAACAAAACAAAAGCAATGACAGCTGTGGAAATCACAATAGCAGTTTCAGGAGCAAACAGGAAACCGATTGCACTAACCTGAGGAAATATCTATTTGGCTCATCTTGGTCTGCGTGACGTTGATGTGAACACCAACTTTGCTTTCAGTGAGGTCAATTTCCACATTGCCCAAATTATCTGCAAACTGACTGAAAAGCAGGAGACCGTTTGGATTCCAAGTCCTGAACTGGAAACTGACTGAAAACAGGTCCTGGTTAGGCCGTCCTGGCACCTCCAGGTAACTGGTAGCATTGAAAAAGACAGGCACTGTGTAGGGCTCCACACACGAGAAACTCAAATTTCCCTGGAAAACAAAAGGGCACGCTTTGAGACAAATGCAAACAAAGCTACAGTCTGTGGATGTCGGTGCAGAGCCTGAGCTTGTGCCAAGCTCTCATAGGCAGCAGCAGGATTTGGATTCAGCACCCGGACACCTCGGCATCACTCTACTTGGAGTGTGTGTCTAACAGGGCTCAGCAGCTGGCTGTCAAGATGAGTAATTAACAAGAACCATCTGTCACGGAATCGACAGACTGACAAGCCTGATGGGATGGGATGTGTCCCTGTGTGGTGGACATGAGTGTGAACCACTGAACTTTCTAAAGAGGGCAGAAAGCTGCTGCTCCCCTCCCCCATTACTGATGATGCCTCAGCCAAGGAGGAGATGCCACCGTCCTCTTCTGGATGGCCTATGTCAAGTGTTTATTCATATATTACTAGTCTCACTGGGAACTATGGTCATTTGGTTGTTATTAATTGATATTATGGGACAAATATTCTTGGTTTTGATCCCTATACCTAATATATATGAATTAATATTAACTATATAGGATCAGCATAATTGTGATTATTTCGGATTATTGTTATATTAAATTCCTATGAAGTGTGCATATATTATAAAGAATTAATGCTTCTGAAAATAGTAGTATGAGTGTACAAAATAAAAACAAGTTTGTGATAATTGAAGTCTATTCCTTTCTTCTTTCTTCTCACTCTCCCTCTATTTTGTACCAAAAAAAATTTCATTTACCATTCAGACACGCTAAATGTTGTATTCCAGTGTGTAAGTACCTTCCTTTTAAAGGTCTGAAAATCTACGTTTGCTTCCAACTTCTTTTATCCCACCATAATATTCTGAGGAATATAATTTGTTGGCATTTTCATCTGGTCCTTCAATTATTTATTTCACAACAACACAACACCACGATATCTAGGTTTAGACAGATCATTCTTCCATTTCAGCACATTAACCATTACATCTAAGGCAGGCTGTCCCTCTGAATTAATATTCAAACTAAATTTACACTGTAGCTTCACAAATAATTATTTTTTAACTGCTTACTTTTACTGATGAAAAGAATTGCCTTTGCCTAATAATTGAGATGTTATAACAGACCACATACCCATGTTGTGGGGAACGTCTCCCAATAAAATTAAAGGTCCTTTCTGAGTAAAGGTGCTGACTCAGAAGTCAATGAATAATGAGGTATTGGAGGAGGTCATCAAGAAGACTTGTGACTGCCAGTTAACCCAGGAGCAGGACTCGGACAATTGGAGACTTCTCCGCTGTCCTCAGAATGTGTGGTCCCCACTCAAAGGATACAGTCTTAAGATAGAGATGTGGTGTTGAGGCTTTCCAACCTGGGTACTGAACTGGTTAAGGCCTCCTGCATCCATAACTAAATCCAGGTAAGACCTCTAAATAAACTTTTAAGACTTGGCAGGCAGGTGCAGAGATGTACTCATCTTGTGGCTTCCCAAGACAAGACTTAAATTCCCTTGCTTATTAAACCTGCCACCTACCAATGTGGGGTGGTCTGTCTCTTCTATCTCTTCCTGCCCTCTGCATCCAGGGGCTGGTTGCAGGTTACACTCAGGAAGCTGTCCGGGAGGTTGTGAACCAATATTAGGGAATGGGTGTGTGCATGGAGATGAATGCAGGATGAATGGTGAGTCAATTTCACTGAAATACCAGAACCTGACATCTTTGAAAGCAAATTTCCTTCATAAATATTTGTCCTTGCAGAGTTGCTTACAAAATGTCCCACTTTTCTCTATCCTGCCTAAAATTTTAATATGTACATATATTTTTGTTTAAAAGTTTATCCTATGTCTGCTCATTCTATTTCAACAAACATAATTATAGATAATTTATGCTTTACTAAATATCTTTGTTATTCAAGCTAAAATAGCATTTATAACTACAATATATTTTGTAGTTAAAGTTGTTCTGGGAATGAATCTCCGTAGTAAAATTCTTTATAATTTAGGTGCCTAATGAATGCCTATCAGGACCAACTGGGAGGTTTGGGCAGAAATAACATTTTATTTCTTCTTAAAGGTGCAAAAAACATTCTGATGATTTGGATTCTGTATCTTTTTATCTTAAGCAATGATTTCTGAGAAAACAAAAGGACCCTGGTGCCATTTTATCCAAAGCTTAAGAGAGTGTATGTATTAATACTGTTCTAGGTAAGAAGTAACATAACATGTAAGGAGACCATGACCTCGGGGGTCACATACTGTGAACCCACTCACATTCAATCATCTTGGAAAGTTATTTTTCCAGGCAGTCTCAGGGTTGTGTTTTGTTTTTTTTTTTTGGCATCTATAAAATGTATATGATAACATCTCTACTCATGTTGTGGTACTATTTCAGATTGTCATAAAAGTAACATTCCTAGCACAGTGCCTGCTGCCTATAAATAGAACTATTACTATTTGTCTCTATAGCCAATACTTATGAGATAATTTCAAAGTTCAACTTTTTATTCAGTAGAAATTCATTATTTTGAAGAAAAATAAAGAAAAATTTCACATTAAATTATTATTTTATGCCATAATAATTTTCACACCCAACCTGAACTCCTGTTTATCCATGAGGGGATTTCTATTTGTCCAATCATTTTGTGAAAACCCTAGGCTCAAATGTGGGGCAAGAGACCATCAGAGCTCTTTTGGAATACAGTGCAAGCACTCATAACATTATTTACTGCCAGTGGCTCTCAAATGTGGGTCTTGAACCCCAGACTCTTCCAACTAACACTTGTAGGTTGAAGTTAACTCCTCTTTTTGCTGACCCATAGGGAACACACACTAGACTTCTCAGTTGATATCTTTCAGTGATCCTAAACAGTGTCATGGGGAGACAGGTATGCTAGAGTGTTCTTCAATTTTTGCTCTCCTCCTTGAAGTAGTTAAAGCTGGAAACGACTCACAGCAGAGCCGGAAGAAGATCACTATTAGGTTCTACGTCACAGCCTTCACTAGCCAGTGGCAGTCGATCCTTATTTAACTGCCTATACTTAGTATGGTTAGGGCTTTCACAAAAAGTGTACTTACTTACTTACCTGGATCAATTATCTTTGGAAACATGGAAATGAATATAGCAAAGTTCCTGGATGTAACACTTTTAAAATACTGAATTAAATCATAAACAAGAAATGGAGATTCATATATGATAAGACATCTGGAAACGTTTACGGGCTGCTGAACTGCCGGGATGAAGCACACACTGAGGAATGCCTGAGGTATGTCCCTTTGATATGGGGAATTCAGAAACACTGGGTCAAAATCCTGTGCCCCATCTAAGTTAAACTTACTATCTACTGCAGGCTAATTTAACTCAAAAACCATTATTTATTCTCAGAGTATATCCACTATCTACACTTTCTTTAGGTAATTCTGTAGTTAGTCTTACACTGCTGAGCCCAACACAAGCATGATGGCAAAATGCTATGACGATGTTGTTGTTGTTCAATACTCCAGAAAAAAACAAAACTTCTTTGATTTTTCTATGAATCACTATTTTGGAGTGAAAAATCTTACCACATTTGAGGGCTCTAGTTTCTTCCTTCTCGCAAGATCAGTTATGTTGATACCATTATAATTAATGCTTTCCATACAGCCTTTGAAGTTCTTTCTACTGCTGGAACTTGGCTTCCCAGAGAAAGGTATGCCTCCGAAGGTTATCTTTGAGAAAAGAAAAAAATGTAACATTCACACTGTATTCATCTTAAAAAAATATTCACAATAAATTAGGCAAAACTATTAATACAACCAAGGTCAGTTATACAACCAAGGTCTGTAGATCTCTCCCAGAATATACAGACATTTTTTTCTGCCTCCAAAATCTGTTGCATATTAAATTATGTTATGGAAGTATATAACAGTATTATTAATTATGGGAATCAGATTATAACTTTAACAAGAAAATAGCAATAATCTCTTGTAGCCACTCAAAGACATTTTATAAATTTTCCTGAAATGTTTTAAAAGATTTTATACAGCAACCTTCTTTTATTAAGTAATATTAAAAACACATTTTTATCATTTATCATTCAAAGACATACTACTAATAAATGCTTCTAGTCATCATGAGGTAACCAGTACTAATGTAATACAATGATAAACCCTATGTACTATGTAGACTTACTTTAATCTAAATGACTATTGAAGTCAAATATTCACTAGACTTATTTTTAATGCAGAAAATAGTTCAAAAAGTCTCATTACTATATATTTGAAGAACATATTAGGAGATGGGGACTGTTACTTTAGCACTACAGGCTTAGAGATATTATAGGTCTTCTGAATCCTAAAGAATAAGGTGGATGCGCCCTTTACTGTGATTCTCTGGCTACTACCACCTATAAAAAGAGAGTATGTCTTTTTCCTTGTATCTTTGGCCAAATTACAGTACTAAAGTGTCAATTTCCTATAATATAAAATTATACTTAATATACATATTGCCATAATGACATTTACTGCTAATAGTGAATTAGTGGTAAATAAATCTAAATACTAACCAGAGCTGCAATACCAAGATATATAATCCAGATGTTATTTCTCTTTTAATTATTATTCAATGTTACCATTATCAACTTTGATAAAGCTTTGAAAATGAAAGCAATAGTTAAGACATTTTTGAGACATGTTAAGACTCCAACCAGTAAGGCGTTTCATATTTGAAACATAAGGCACAGATCTTTGTGTTCTAGGAGGCCATTAACAATTTATGTTCTTTTATTTAGTGTCATGGTATTTTAGATGCTTAGTTTTTGCAGGAAAAAAGCACAAATAAATGATAGTTTATGAGACAATATAAAAAAACAAAAGACCTCACTTAAAATAAAATTTGTTAATAATGGTTAGTTGAATATGTATCATTTACCATAGAGTTTATATATGAAAGAAGGGAAAACTGAGAATAAATACATAGAAAAGAATTAAGAAATGACAAAAGGAAAATTATACAGTAATCTAAAATAGTACAATTTTTTTTCAAGTGGCAATAGTTTCAAGTGGCACTAAAATGAACTTATTAGGAACTAAATAAGTATACCTAATACCAAAGGTAACAATTATTGATAATTATGTGGAGTGTTATATTTCTTGTCTACAGTTTATTTTACCAATTCTTTCCCAATTGATGGTAATAAAAATCTATGCTTAACAACAGGCAGCATCACAGTTTGACATTATTACTAAATACCAGTTTAAACATATTGTCTCATTATTTTTCCACATGCCGTTGGGATGATGATTAAACACTCCTATGGTTTCTCTGCTTTCAGCAAACCTCAGCACATATCCTATGTCATCCTCAGAGGTGCCCTAGTGAAGCAACATGAGCTCAATTTACCAGATTTCCATACAACTAAGAGATGTGGGTTCAAATCCCAATTCCTAATGTAACTAATCCTATGATACTAGGTTGCCACTTCTTCTGATTACGTATTCTCATCAGTAAAATGAAGTGCCTGGACCACAAAATATTTTCTGATATTATAATTATTCAGAAAGTAAAAAAAAAAAATGTTGCAATTGTTAGATTATTCATCAAATAGTCATATAACTCATATGACTGGCTTATTAATGATATTATCATTCAATAACAACCCTGACTCTTAAACCAAATAACCACATTGACCATTTTGTTAGCTACCAAGAGTTCACAAAATGTGGCAGAGATGGTAGATACTTCTAAGTGTCCTTTCTCCCTACCTTCTTTAGGAAAACAAGAATGCTTTCAGCTGTGCACACTGCAGCCAATATATGGCATTTACCAACCTCTTTGAATCAAGTTTTGGTCTTAGAGATTAAAGTAGTAAGACTGTGTGACTCCAAAACCTATAATTAAAAGGGGAAGGGAGCACAACCTTCTTTACTCTTCCTTCCCACTGGAATGCAAAACGGAATGTGAACAGTCACCTTGGATGATTCGCAATGGGGCTGGAATAGCAGCAAGGTAAAAGGAGACTGGAGTCCTACTAACCATGATGCTGCCACTTGAGCCCAGGGCTCCCTGCCTACAATTACCTTTTATATGGAGGAGAATAAACAAGCATCTGTTACATGCAGTCTAATTAATCATAACTGATTAATATGGAACTGATACATATAGTGACTTCTATTACTTCCTATTGCCTCCTCATATAATAATGCTATGACAAATGTGCTATTACATTAATTTTCCAAAAGGGGGCTATGATGTGTCCACTGTCACACAACCAGTAAGGAGCAAAAGGGGACTCAACCCAGGACTTCTGTTCCAGCTTGAGCCATGCAATTAATTCTCTACAAAATCCTAGCTGGTCTTTCTCTAAAATCCTAGCCTAGTTCTACAACTAGCAAGGGGCATTCATTCTTCCCCCTCCCAAGCAGAAAGGTATTGCAAAGGCAATGGCGTGACATCCACAGGGTCTATCCTGGAATTTAGCTGAAGAAAAGAGAGAAGCCAGGCCAAACATCAGTGTGTGGTCCTGCCCTTTGGTTGAGAAGAAGGATATGTATCTGTTTACCTTTGTACCCTTCTCAGGGCACCATGCGGCTAGTAGCTTGCCTGCCCATGGCGTTTGGCACACTTTGCAGTATCATTGGGCTCCGGGAGGTGATAAGGTGAACTCTTAGCCACCTTCCACAAAAAATGCCCACACTGAGTTGCTCAATGGAGCAAGCTTGTTTTCTACTGCTTCTTTCATGATGTACATCTCTGGGAATAGTGATAGGTATTAATTTACCCCTATAGTGTGCTGAATCTGCTCATACTAGCTCATGAGAACTGACTATTCCACAGAGCCATTGCTAAAAATTAAATTATATAGTTTTAAATTACATGAAACAAATTAGTAGCTACTAAGAACTCATCTTTATATTTTTATTATTATGTATATTCTTGAGATTAGTTATGTTCATTTTATCTATATATGATGGGAATACCCTATCATGATGTGGTATAATAAATATATTTGGTATTTGTTCCCAGTTCCAGGCACAGAGCTCCTAAAACCCTTGGAATGTCCTGAGTGGTAGGAATGTCTTCAGTTATTCATAACAAGCCTCCTTTGGGGTCTGAGTCTAGTTACTATATGGATCAGTCAGAGAGGTACGTGTGAAAACACTGAGAGACTCAACTCAACGGACTCAGGATTCTTTATCAATAAATTTGAATTTCTTCCTAGTGTCTCTCTCTAATATGTCTCAGGTGTTGTCATCTCTAGCTGAGGTTCTCAGAGATGGTATGTATATTCATGGGCTTCAAGGTGTGCCTGAAACTGCTGACCCTGAGTGTGTGCATGAATATTCATGAATTTCATCACAAACTCAATACAGTCTATGACCCCAAATTTTTAATTCTGTTTTTTGAAAATTGGAATTGTGTTTGCCCATTACTAATGTTCCAGGATCTCTCATCTCCTCTACAGTACTTCAAAGTTTATTAATTGAGGATGAATAATTCATCTTTACATTCTCTCATACAGTGGGAGATAAGCCACCTAAGCCAAGAAATGTACTAATTTAGAAAAAATAAAACTTCTGGGATTTTCATATTCTTTCCCTTGCAACAATCATTTTGCTTTAAGAAGATTTTTTTGGGGGGGTACAGTTATTTTCTGATAATCTTAAATTTATTTTAACATTAATAAAGTCTCAATATCAGGGTTTACATAGCATAATCTATTTTAAATTCCTATTTAGGAATATATGTAATATATTCATCTCACAGAAAATTTAGAAACGATTTAAATATATAAAAGAAAATAACACAGTTGTAAATTATCTTATGGTGGGCATATTTCACATTTTTAAAAATTTATATATAGATACTGATTAATATATATATGTATGTGTGTATATATACAAATAATTTCAAAACTGGGGACAAGGCACACTGAGTTGGCACAGAAAACTCATAGGGTCGCAGCCACCATACACCTTCTATTTTTAAAGGATATACAGCAATATTTGACATGTTCTGGGCATTACGTGAAACACTAGCTTGAGCTAGTTCACCATTCCAACATCCTGCTACCCTGCTTTTGATGATTTCCTGTCCTAGTGAAGGTGGGTTTTTTATCATTTCTCTCTCATAAAAAGTGTCACATGAAAGTAAAAGTGGAACAGAAGATGAAGATGGCAGTCAAATCCGATTCCAAAATCTGAGGAGTTGTACCATGCAGGGACACTCATCCCATTAGCAAGTAATCACTGTTGTTTTAATAATTAAATAAATTTTTTTTCATTTCTTTTATCTGTATTTTTTTTTTTTCAAATGGCTACTGAGTTGTTAGGACATAAACATTAAGTTGTCTGGCTCTAACTAATATAGAATGGCCTAGGACAGCTGTGGAAAAATTAGTAACACACTGAGGGTTCCTTGAAGTAAGAAAGTTTGGAAACTTTGCTGAATAATATTTCATCCAATTTATTTAGTGTTATCCCTTTTCTCTTGGAATTATAACACTGTGTTGAACATCTTACAGAACTCTTATCTCTATATATGATTAACATTTTTGGTGGGCATTTTAAGGTTGAACCGCTCTCTAAATAATTTATTAAAAAACCTGAAATTTCAGCGTACCTGTATAATATGGGAATATACAGTTTTTATGGGACCAATACGATTTTTTTTTGATCTGTGATCATTTAGAGGATAAAATATGTCCTATTTATGGACAACCTCTTAAAATAGTCTATATTTTGTTTCTTCTATGATAATTATATCTGAGAAAATAGAACCTGACAAAAGAACTATCTATAGTCATGAAGTCATAAATGACTTAATATAAATCAGAACTCAGGATTTCTTAGTCAATATTTTGTAGTAAATATTAAGCAATCCTGTGTTTATAGTATATTGTCTATCCTCAAGAATAATAGGTGATTTATATCATAATTAATTACCAATGGAAAGATTACAACTTACAGTTTTTCTGGACTTACTAAATTGCCCTGATGACATGATAAATGGTCTGTCTCCTTTAAATTATTACTTTGGTACCAAGATTTTTAAAATATTTCAAATACTCAAAATTACAAATTTAGAAATGAATAAAATGACAGTATTAATATATTAGGCCCTGAAGCTGAAAGATAATTTTTCTTTGGGGAATAAAACGAATGGAGCAGGCAGGTATGTGACTGACAAGAACACAAAGATGCAGTAGGAGACTGAGGCAGCCACTCAAGATGGAGCACAATGGACGCGTCCTCCAGCCCACCTCATAGTCCAGGTCCAGGTAGTCGAACTCTCCGTTGGTGCGGAAGTGCTGCATGCCCCTGTCCAGGGTGAGGTTAATGCTCCGGCCCTGGCGCTCAATGACCACAGAGTGCCAGTGGTGGTCATCCAGCAGACTTCCAGTCATCACGGACGTGTGGCCATAGATGGGGCCAAGCTGATTGCTTCCTGAGTCATGGAATGAACAGAAACGAAGCAGTGACACCACAGTTACTCTGTGTAGCTGCCAACCTTCCATCACAGCCATGGGCTGGTACACCACTCAAGTCCTATCCACTGATGCTAGCATGGGGAAACCAGCATGTAACTATACTTAACAACAGTTTGATATTCAAAATACATAAAAGCTATTAAAGATGGAAAACCCTTCCTTTAAAAAGAAAAAAGAATATGAGTTTTTTTTTTAATGTGCCATGAATTCTGATAAATTTGATACATCTTACAAAGCTGGTGCCCCATGGCTCCGGAGTCCAGTGCCTGGTTTCTCATGCTGGCTCCCCCACTGGCTTGCCCTATGATCCTAGGCAAGCTGGCAGCTTCTCTGCACCAGTGCTGCCTCATACAGAAAATGGAGAAAATACCAGCTTTACAAGGTTGCTATGATGATTAAAGTAATTAGCGCATGCAAGGAACTTAATCAACTTCTTGGCATATAGTGAACATTAGCTAAATGTTACCTGTTAACAGTCTTTTATTGTTGCTGTTATTTTTATTATTGGTCAAGAAAACACAGCGTGACACTTTCCAGTTTTCACTGACTCCAAAAGCAATAATTTTAACCACAATGTAATATTTAATGGTATGGAAAATTAACTCAAGTTATATTTTAAAATAAAATATACTTGCAAAAATATGTATGTAGCATTAATCTAGCTTTGAAAGTAGATTTCCATGGCAACAAGACTATAACTGAGAGTGAAAGTTTGTGAGAATCCAAAATGTTTACTAAGGTCATCTCTGGATACTGTTTACATGTTTTATACTATCTTCTATTTTGTCTAATCAAGTACTGCTTTTCATGGCCAGGTAAAACTAAGTGCTATAAAAATACAACATGGTTTCAGAATAAATAGTATAATAGAAATAGGAGAAACACACAATTGATTAGATCATTGAATTATTTCCTCTTTTCTTTTTTCACATTTAGGATGATAATGATGCCTATACCTGACATTTTCTGTATCTTTCCTGGATCAGATTTTCTTTCCTTCTGGTGATGAAACCAAATGTGCTATGACTGGGACTGTGATTATAACTATGTGTACATGTGGCAGTGGGGCAGAGAGAGAGAAAGAAAAGTCAGAATAAGTCTAAGTGAAAGGATACACTCTATTTCATTACTCTAAATTACTTTAAATGACTAGAAGACTGAGTAGCAGCTAGAGATGCCTGATATTTAGGTAATGGCATTAAAAAGGCACAGTGGACATATGAGTGAGTGCATTTCCATGACTGTCATAAATTCCAATCAGTCAATAAAACTCTGTAAGTAAACTGCTTTCCAGTGAAATGGTAATGATCTTTCTGTGAGGTCAGAGGATCAGGTACTAGTTTCAAAACAGTAATGTCATGCCTACATAAAGCACAGTGGCTTTTAAAAGGTTCCTCTTTGTGTTTCACTTAAAAAAAAAAGAAAAAGGAAAAGGTTTGAGAAAGTAAACATCCTTAGATATAATTCAATTGCTCTGAGTGTGTGTGCATATTTTTAAAAAGTATTTACATTTTGTTTTCTGATACTTATCCCCTAAGCGCCTATTTCTCCTTATCTTCTACTAAGAATCATTCAAAAATGATTTAGGGCTATTTTTTCCCCAGGCAATACACAAATACATGTACATAATTATAAGTAGAGGATATTATAAAGAATTAATATGTACAACATTAATCACTCATTTCCACCACTAAACATAGTTTGGTCTATTTCCTTCCAGTTTTTTTTTCCTATACATATATTTAATTATATACATATACCCTTATGTGTGTGTATATAATCAATATAAAAATATTGAAATATTATTTATAATATTTTATACTACAGTTTTAATGTTTTATAGTACTTTCTATAGAATTAAAATTATTCATAGACATTTTAAATGCATATCAACATATTTCTATATGTTTAGCTTTTTTTTTCCATTTTTTGACATTGTAATCAATACTGCCAAGTACATCCTTGGAATTAAATCCTATACCCATTTCTCATTATTTCCTTATGTTTACTGGACCAAAACATATAGGCATTTTTTAGATATCTGAAGACACTATCAAACTGTTTTCCTGAAAATATTTCCTGATGCAAAGAGCAGTACAAAGAATCTTGTCACATACTCATCAATATTAATATTATTTTTAAATTGATTTACTTAAAATTAGAATCACTATTTTATTGTGCATTTATTTTATATATAGTGCAGTTGAGCATTTGATGTTTACAGAATACTTACAATTTTTCTTCTATGCATTACCTTTTATGCCCTATGCCTACATTTTCTCTTAAAGTCTTGGTATTCTTAGGGAGTGGTATAAATTCTTATTCATGAATGACCCTAAACTTCCATATTTGACATTTGCATTTTTCAAGTTTCACATGCATTATGATTTTATTTAATGTAAAGAATTCAATATTTTTGTGTAATTAAGTGATCCAGCTTTTTGTGTGATCTTCATTTTTTTCTTATAGAAGCTATTATTTCCATCAGATCAGATTTGAAATGAGGAAAGTTTTATAATAAAGGGTAAATCTTTATAGACACTGTATCAAGTATTACCAACAACAAAAAACTAATTGAAACTATACTTTTTAGTATAATACTGATTTTCAAAGTAATAAATTTAATATGTAGAACACAAGCCATTATTCTAGAATGTCTGGAGACCACTCAGACTGATAAGCAAGTCAAAAATGCAGGATCTGTTTTTGTGTTCTTATCTTTAGTTTTGTAGCTTTGTACTGGGATACATTTAACATATGAACTTTAGCTATTAATATATTTTAGATATAATATTTTTGTAGAATTCTGTTTTATTATTTTTTAAAGATTTTATTTATTTGACAGAGACAGAGATAGCAAGAGCAGGAACACAAGCAGGGGGAGTGGGAGAAGGAGAAGCAGGCTTCCCGCCGAGCAGGGAGCCCAATGTGGGACTCGATCCCAGGACTCCGGGATCATGACCTGAGCCGAAGGCCAACGCTTAACGACTGAGCCACCCAGGTGCCCATCTGTTATTATTTACAACAGAAAAATTTATGGAATGTGCGAAGCCCTCCAAAAACTTCTTGCATAAATCCTGAAATTTTTAGCCAAGCAAGAGACTTAAAAATGCTTAAAAACAACAAAAACCCAAAACAAAACAGGAACTATTTTCCAGTCAATATTTTATTTCTCTGATTCATGATTATCTGATTTCTAGTTATATTTTGTTTAAAAAATTCAGTTCCACATTTCTCGTCTTTTCTTAACCTATGTCAATAAAACTACTGTCCTTTCTATTCCACTGAGGGAAAATCGACTGTAACCTCTACGGGGCCTAAGCCAACAGTCACCTGCCTGTTTCCATCTTAGGTGAATTCAACACAATAGCGGCCTTTTTTCTTTCCCTGGTCTCTGATACCTCCTGCTCACTGCCTATTCCCCTCAGTCTCCAGGTAACACCTCTCAATCTCATTCATACACGTAACTCCCTAATAGAAATCTCAATTCTGATGTCTAATAAGCAACTAAAATACACCATGTCCATTTTAGACCTCCTCTTATTAGAGGAAACTAATAATCCTTTGTTAGAAGAAACTCTGTAGAGAAACTATAGAGTCGCCTCTACTTCTGAAAATGGCACTTAAGTCCCTTAGGTGTCTAGGAATTATCCTTCACTTATTCTCGTTCTTTCTCATTACAAATCATGCTGAACTTACCACTAAAATCACCTCCTAACTAGACCTACTTCCTGCATCTCCACTGACAGCCACCTCTGCAAGCCAGGGCCATCTCTCCCTTGCCTTATATAGAAGTCTGGCTTTGACTCCCATGCAAATGCAAACATCTTCTTTCACAGGACTCTCAGTATACTTTTAAAAATAAGATCGTGATGGGGCGCCTGGGTGGCTCAGTTGGTTGGGCAGCTGCCTTCAGCTTGGGTCATGATCCCAGGGTCCTGGGATCGAGCCCCGTGTCGGGTTCCCTGCTCAGCGGGAAGCCTGCTTCTCTCTCTCCGACTGCCACTCTGCCTACTTGTGCTCTCTATCTCTCTGTCAAATAAATAAAAACCTTTATAAAAATAAAATAATAAGATCGTGATGCCATATAGTTTAAAGCCTACCAACAGCTTCTCTTTCTTAAATAATAATAAACCTTTACCATGCCGTACAGGATCTTACAGGACTTGAACAATCCCCAACTTTCAGATCTTGTCTTCTCTCCCACTGACTCACTTCATCTACCCACACCAGCCTCCTTCCTATTCCTTGAGCATGCCAGATTTTTGTCAGTAGTGACTGCTACCTTGCAATGCTCTCCTCCCTAATATTCTCATGGCTAATTTCAGTCCTAAAATCTCAGCTTGTGTATCTTCTCGGGGAGAATGTTCCTCAATACATACTCTAATGTGGACCCTTCTTGTCTCTGCAGTATCCTTTATCATTTTAGTTTATTTAATTGATTTCATACTACCTATCATTATTTGAAGTCATTGCTTTTGATTTAGCTGTTTTAAAATAATAATAGATAATATATTGTCTGACTCCTCCACTAGGTCATAAATTTCATGAACTCAAGGACCTTCTCTATTTGTTCACTACTGCATCTCAGTTGCTAGTATAGTACCTTGCTTAGGATGAGTACATAACAATTATTTTTTAATGACTAAGTATATATGGATTAAAATGGATTAAACCACTATGGATTAAAGATGATTTAATAACATAACGAGAACTGCTTTTTTATAATTTACACTTTAAGGATTAAGCATCAGCATTTTACTAATGGGAAGATTAATAAATGGACAGAATGGTGTCAAAAGTCAGAACATACCTAGGTTTAAGCTGAAGACCAACTTGGCTTTTTTCAGTTCCAGGGTAATGTAATCCCCTTGCTGTCCTTCCCCATGCAAGATCACTCCTTCACTTTCAGAGGTTTTAAATTTCAAGGCAATGACATCTTTCAGTGTTTTCATCTTCTTGTTTCTGAATCTATATGGTAACACAACGTTGCCATCAAAATTGATAACATCAGCCCCTAAAAGAAGAAACACATAACATTTTATTTTATTTCTTGTATTTTACCACCCAGTGTGGGTGGTCTCTGTACAGAATAAATGATAAAGAAGTGGTTTTTCCTGAAAAATCTGGAGATCTGTGTTCTTGTTCTGTTTCTTCTTTTGGTTTAATTGTGTGTTCTGAAATAAATTTTATGGAAGATATGCATAAAAAATGATCAAAGAAACCTTTATTAGTATCAAATTTTACTTTAATCATAATACTAAAAACAAATTCCATTAATGACTTATATGCTTCAAATTTTAACTTGGCAGTCTGGACTTTACCTGAAAGAAGTAAAATTTTTAATCCTTGACATATTATGAGATTTTAATATTTTCCTTCTTAAATGGGACTAATTACTCATGATTTTTAAATATACATTTTGCTCACAAATTTATTTTTTTTATTTTTATTTTTTTAAATTTTTTTCTTTTATTTTTTTAAAGATTTTATTTATTTATTTGAGAGAGAGAATGAGATAGAGCGAGCATGAGAGGGGGGAGGGTCAGAGGGAGAAGCAGGCTCCCTGCTGAGCAGGGAGCCCGATGTGGGATTCGATCCTGGGACTCCAGGATCATGACCTGAGCCGAAGGCAGTCGCTTAACCAACTGAGCCACCCAGGCGCCCTCACAAATTTATTTTTTGACAAAAGAACGAAGGATTCTGGAATGCAGGGTTTGATGGTCTACTCATTTTTCTAGTGGTTTTTATATTCTACTCCCATTTTCGGTAAACTCTATGGTAGTACCCAGAGTTTATAGCTAGGTGAACTACAAGAAGCTTCTTGCTATTTGCTCTTGGACCTCATATCTGTCTCAAATTTCTTGTTAGCCTCTTCTCTTTGGAATGGCTGCCCATGTTTATGACTACACTGAACAAAGACATCCTCACCCATATATGTGATAGAAGAACAAATACACTATGACTAGAGTAGCTCTAATTTGATTTTAGAGAATTTTACTGAAGACATGAAATTATATAAACTTTTAAAAAATATGAACAATTTTATCACCACCCTCAGAAACAGGCGATGGTGGTGGGGGGGTAGATTGGTTTCATAACTGCTACTTATTCACACCAGAAATGGAAAATAATATGAATCTTATTTATTATGCACTACTGGTTAACAGGTTCCAAATCCATGGAATGGCTCGAAGATGAACTGTAATTATTCAGAGCAGATTTTGAGTACAAATAGAAACCTTGTTATCATAATTAGACCTTTGTCATTACAAATATTTTTAAAAATCTATTTCTCTTAGCTTTTAATTTTAAATAATAGAAAACCTAGTCAAACTGGATAGCTCTAATTACTTTAGAATTACAAGCCTGAATGAAGCCTGCCTCTTAGTTTGGAGTAAATTCTTGCTAAAGAATTTCACAGTGACACTGGAGAAAACTAATAGCAAGTTTAAAGCCTGCTGGAGAAATATTTTCTTGTCTCATGTCCTAGTTCTCTGGCCCCTGTTTACTTCCATTGCCACAGGGAATACTGTGGCCCCCAGACCCCAGGTCATAAGAGCACGCCACCCACGGAAGCCTCAGTGGACACGCAGAGCTACCACGGCTACATTCACTCTTTTTGTGCACTACTTGCCATTACAAGTTTTGCTCTTATTTCTTATTTGAGAACTGTTGCATTCAAAAAAGTTCATAAAGAGAACTTTCATTCTTATAGTCAATTCTTTACTGTCCATAAAAAGACCTTCTTAATCAACAAAATTCTGTTCCCTAAGACTGTAAATCACAGAGGTTTATTTTACTGTGGGGGGAAAATCGTCCATTAAATTTAGGCTTCTGCTAACACTGCAAAGCCAATTAGACTCTAGCTTAATCATCTATACTGTCATAGCTGAATTCCAATTGCGGTATCTTTATCATCTGTGATGAGAGGTAAGAGAGAAAAAAAATGGAATCTGATTATAAGATCCCAGGTTGAATTTATAATCCAGCAGTTGGTAGAAATGGCTTTTTGTCTTGAAAAGTGCATAAACGAAAAGTCAGGAGGAAGGAGTAAATTCTGAACTCCAGAAAGTAATTTTGCAGTCAATTTCATGTCAGTGACAGTTGAATAATAGACACATCATTGTTTTATACACCTTCAATATATATTAATTGACATAAAATATTCCCCATTCATCTCTCAGGAAGTAAATGTTCCCTGAGCTTAGGCAGAGGAAAGAATCCACCCCTCCCGTATCTTCTTCTAAATCAAAACCTACAATCAGTTCCAGGTACAGAGTAGTACAAATGTTGGTGCCTCTCTTCCTCATTTTTAGGGCAATGGAAAAAGTGAGAGAAAGGATGGGCATGGTTTATTTCTTCAGAGAGTCCTAGAATATTAGCAAAAACATAAAGGAACACTATTAGTGTGAACTAAGCTTCATCTTACAACTGGTAAGTGGTCAGTGGTCATTTGAGAAATTGATAAAATGCTCTGCAAGCCATACCTCTTACATTATGAAATCAAAGTTGATCTTCTATAACTTGGTTAAAGCTTGCATAATATCAGCATGCATATGTGAGCTCAGAGTTGTCTTTGAAATCACAAAATTCCTAGAAATAATCTGTGATATAAAGTTCATACAGAAATACACACCATACACTTTTAAGAGAGTCTGGGATATTGTAAAATCTATCAATTTAAATCTATTTTCTACAAAAGTGTATTTAAATTTCATTCGACATCTAATAATATGTTGTGCTTATTTTGGGACAAGCCACTTTTTTCCCCCTATTACCCTGATTGCTTATCACTCCCTAGAATTAAGTTTTC
Source organism: Leptonychotes weddellii (assembly GCF_054177405.1). Lineage (NCBI taxonomy): Eukaryota > Metazoa > Chordata > Mammalia > Carnivora > Phocidae > Leptonychotes > Leptonychotes weddellii. The sequence goes on from NC_138380.1 coordinate 7,715,692, forward strand.
TATGCAGTGATTAAATATGTATGGTTGAACTGTTTAAGCAATCTGAGCAACAACAATGGCTAGTCAAAGAGTGAATGCAAAATCACAGTGCTTCCACAATTTTGTTTCTAACAATAACTCAGAGAGCTGGTAACGTGCCCAGTTCATCAAAACATCATGGGAGAGAAGGTTTTTTGCTTTTCTTTTTAATTTCATTGTTAGTCTTTACTTTCTGGCTTTGGAGAAGATATTTTGGAGAGGAGGGTTTACCATCTAAAAATTTTAATATTTAAAAAATACCTTTGCTCTATTTTTTTACTACAAATTAATATGTGTTTACTATTGAAAGGAAATTAAATACAGAAACAGAGAATGTATAAAGTGAATCCCAAACATAGGAGATCACCAATACAATCAATATGGATGAAAGGTTGGTGCATAACCTTCTAGATGTTTACACATTTGCTTATCTATCCACCTACCTCCCTATTTAATATATGGGATTACCCATACATTATTATATATACAGATATATGCATAGATGTGTGGTGTACATGTGTATGGGGGGGAGTGTGGGTGTGTATATAGGGGCAGTGGAGACAGAGAGACAAGAATGTCATTTCCTTTGGTTATGGTTCAAAATGTTCACTGATAAGCAGCTTGAGTTTTGGGTAATGTAATATTTATAAATGTTAGTTGGGAAATTGTATGTTTTAGCTAATTAGTATGTTTTACTGACCTTTATGCACCAAGGCATTTAAATAAAGTAAGAATATATATAATTTGAAATGGTAATTTATCCTATTTGAAAAAAAAAATGTAGTAGCGCCTGGGTGGTTCAGCTGGTTAAGCAACCGACTCTTGGTTTTGGCTCTGGTCATGATCTCAGGGACGTGAAATTGAGCCCCACGTGGGGCTCCATGCTTGACCTGAGTTGAGATTCTCTCCCCCTTTCTCTCTCCCTCCCTCTGCTCTGAAAGTAAAGTTTAAAAACACTATAAAAGGTGGAATTTGCTTAGTTTTGCAAATGTTGCATAAATGTAAATCTATATATTCTTTTTCTAAGTCAGAGGTCAATATTTTGGATATGTTGACCATTCTTTACAAAATAGCATGCATGCCATCTTTACTCTTTCCACTCACTCCTATTCTTGACAGCATTTATCTCTACCTAACATATTTATGTGCTTATACATTTATAGCATGATACACACTCTCCTCCTCTGAAAATGTATGCATCAGAGACTTTGTGTTTCTCCACCCTTCACCCTGATACTCAGTACTTAGTGCCTCAGAAACAGTTGATACTCATTCAGTATTTGTTAAATGATTATATGTTGTCATTCCTATTTCGATAAATTGGATTACAGCATTATAGACAGTATTGTTTTATACTTCTTCATTAGAAATGAGAATCACTAGGTTGCAAGAAATTTCAGGAATCATTCTTTCTTGGTGCTATATATTCATATATCCAAGGTTTCAACTACCGGAGAAAAAGAATGGTAATATTAGGCTACTTTTTGTGGTTGGAGGGTGGAATTCACTCCATTATTATTAACTGACTCAGTATTACTCAACCAACAGGCATTAACTCTGGAGGAACATGATCTATCTCATCTCATCTGCACACTGCTTTGATCTGATTAATTTCTTTCTTCCAACCCAGTGCCTTTTCTTTCAATATATTTGTGATTTAAACCTAAATAAATAGTTAAAATAGATCCCAAAATATCAATAACAGTTAATTTAGAGTAATAGCAGCAAAAGAGCCTTCTCCAAATCCTTCAAAAAATTATCTAGATATAGACTGTGAAAAGTCACTTCTATTTTGGGAAGAAAACAAAAACAAAAACAAAAAACTTCAAGGCTCTTTCATGAAGGTCAGCATCTCACATTTTGTGTAACATTTCTCCTTAAAATGTGTTGCTTTGCCCTTAGGTACCTGAAAACTCATGGTAGAATAACAATATCATCATCACAGGAGTCTTGTGTTATTTTTCCATAAAACTGGACTCCAGTATCTAACTGCCTAGAAGATCCACATGGACTTTCCACAGGCAAATCTAACTCTACGTGTTAGATTACTCCAACATGTAATTCCTTCTCTGGGCCCATGTTCCTGCTCTTGTATCCATTATCCACCCAAGACAGAGATCGGAGGCTTTCTTCAGCATCTCCCTGTCTCACGTGCCCACATTCACTCAGTTCAAAGCCCTGTGAAATATAGCACGTCTACAGTTTTCAAACAAATGGCTTACTTCATATGCACAACCACCAGGCTACCATCACCTCACACAGTGTCTACTGCATTAACATCGCTAGTGGACAATTCCCATCCTCCAGTCTAATAGCCCTTAAATCTATCCTCCACACAGAAGCTAAAAAGATCTTTCTGAAACAAACTTTGTCCCCCAAAACCTCTCCATCATGGCCTGCAAAAACTTCCACGATAGAGACCCTGCCTTCTTCCACGGCTCACATTTTAATGCTGTTTTTCTCTTCATGTGCTAACTGTGGTAAACCGACTGGATCCTTTGCTCACAACCTAGTACCTTCCCTTGTGCTGTGCTCTTTTCTTTCAACAAACAGCTATATAGATACAGATACAGATATAGATATAGATATAGATATAGATATATAGATAGATATAGATATATAAAGTTTAGGCATCCTCCAAGTTTCAGATAATTTTCACCTACTAGAAAAGCTTTCCTTGTATGAAATAGCCCTTTCCAACCATCCCATGGCACCCTTGCACACCCTTTTATCCTATCACTTCTCATCTTATGTTAAAATGATCTCTTGATGGGTCTGATTTCCTCTGTGGATTTTAAGCTTTCCTAAGGTACAGATTCTGGACTGTTCTACTTTGTATTTCTGGCACAATAAATACTTCTTAAACTAATCTAAATGTAATTGGTGTTTCAGACAAGGCAAAAGGAGACCTCTACTGTTTTTATTTTCCTTCAAAACCATACCTGGTACAATGCAGTTTACTAAGAGTACAGACTTATGCATGATTTAGTGGCATGTATTTATATAAATATTACAACTGTGGGCTTCTGATATGAATAAATAGTTTAAAACATGAAATGCTTTTATTCTCACACTGGAGTTCTTTATAAGTCAAAGACTAAAACATTTAACTCTAGTATGAATTTAAATACAAAATGTATATATATTTTTCTTTTAAATGAATAAATTTAAAAGACACTTTCTTTTTTATGAATTTAATACTAACTTGAGATATATATTGATATTTTATAACATTTTATAAAGAAGCAAGATGGACTTGCTCTCTATATTTTTATTACTGGATTATTTCATGAGAAACTATAATGTGTCATGAGTCATGATTTGCTAATCACAAGGTGGGCCCACTTGAATAAGACTCAGGGAAATATTAGTAATTTTCTAAAATTCAAAACTGAGGTTCTCTCTGCTTCACCCAAAATGGTCATTCTCATACTCATACCTCCACACACATACCACATAGGACATCAGAAAATCAGACTGATATTATTCTGACCAGGGTTATAGCTCTAATACATCTGATAATGCAGAGATAATAAGTAATTTCTGAAAATTAGCATAAAATCTATTGTAGGAAATCCATGTGGAAGCTATTTTTATTTATTTTTGTAAATCGAAAAGTCAAACAAATTAGACTTGCCTTCTTTCTGGTAATATTGCTGTTTACTGAAAATAGCTCTACAGTTTTTGACCATACACAATCTATTTTTCTGCTTAGGAGAAGACTATCTAGAATAATAAATCTTAAATAAATATTCCACGGATGAAAAAAGGAACCAGATATTAATAAACCCCAAAAATGTATTTTATTATTCCTAACATTTATTCCATATACATTTTATCACTATTCAGTTAAACTTACTTCTGTTTCTAGATCCATTTAAAACATTGTTGTCAGTGTTGGGGTCAAATTTCAATACTACATAAGCTAAAGGATAGCAATTTGATCTAGGGACTTGTTCTGAGCCACTACTTTCACGGTAATTTATATAACACTGAGAAAAAGATAATTATCCTTGACCATTTCTTGCAGATGCCATAGCATGCTTCCACTTTCCCCTCTGTATTAGCTGTGCCTTCCATTGTCTTCATCCTGGCTTTCCCATATGGGGTTTGCCCCTTCCAGGGTTAGCCAATTCCTACAAGCGCACTCTCCAAATACAAACCAATCCAGAGCCTACAGCCCAGCCGAGCTATCTCCTCCATCAGGCTCTCACACTCAAGGCCACTATCCATCCATCCTCATCACCTCAGGTTAAGTAACAGACAACCTGGGGACAGTCCCTGTGCCCCAGAGCCTGCTGCCCTGCCTCACTTTTCCTTCCTGCAGAAGCCACAATTAAGGCTCTTGCCTCCTGATTGACCCAGTGCTTCCCTTTGTGCTCCCCCTCCTGGTCCCTATGGCATTTCTCTTGGGAACTATAATAAACTCTTTTAGTGGCAGTTATTTCCTGATATGTCAGCCTTATAATACCTTAAATTTTAGATCAATATACTGTATTTTAAAACACACCCACCACTGGCCTTACTGTACTTCAGATACACTATATTCTAATACATCCTCTGCAGAAAATTCCCTTACTGCATCTTAAAAAAGAGAAGAAGGGAAAAATCAAACTTTTGGCCAAGCAAGAAAAAAAATCTTAGAAATGTTGGCTAGATACGCAAATGTACCTTTTATGGTACATTTAGAAACCATTATCAAATGTCTGATACCAACTAGCATCCTCTGAAGTAACTTTTACACCCATAGCACTGTGCCAGGAATGTGGGGCCACTGAAGTAAAGGGATGAAGTTTAAGAAAGAACTAATAGGTAAACTCTCCCAGTAAAATAGAAGTAAGATGGAACAAGGAATCCGGACAGATGGGGAAACAGCATATTTTGACTATTTTATAGAGCTCAGTAGTTCTGTGTGACTTTATATAAGGGTCATGTATCATGGGCAGGGTTAGAATTGGTACATGAAGGACCTAATGCTCCACGTAGAAGTCAGGAGTCTTTGTGAGTAACGATGGCATCTTTAGGGGAAGGTGCATGTTCAGATTTGCATCTTGGAAAGGCATCTCCTGTGTTGATTATCAGAGTGGAAAGGGTGGAAGACAGTGCAGAGGAAAAGATAGCAAAGACCTTTCCCCAAAGAAGCTGATGGTCTAGTAGTGTTGACAAAGATTATACCAAGCCATAATTCAGAAGGTAACTGTCATTAAAGAATGCAAAGCTTTTTCTTAATTTTTTTATTATGTTATGTTAATCACCATACATTACATCATTAGTTTTTGATGTAGTGTTCCATGATTCATTGTTTGCATATCATACCCAGTGCTCCATTCAAGGAATGCAAAGCTTTTTGATGATGCATTGTTGCTACTCAGAATTTTTAAATGGTTAAGGCTTCTATAATTGAAGATTTTCAGATAAATATTTATAGGCAGAGTTTTCTCTCATAATATGACAAATCTAATACCCCAAAAGCAACAGGATTTTTAATGGAATTGAAACTACCTTAAAAACGAAAACAAAATCTCAAAAATTCCTCTCTGAAATATGAATATTTAAATTCAATTATTTGCACAACCCTAATTTTTAGGAAGAATCTGAGCAGTGTATCAATTCTGTAGCTATCCCACATTTAATGCTCTATCTCATTCAAATCCATACCTTAAAAAAATAACATTATTCTCAAAATGTAAAATCAGTATTTTTCCAAACAGTATCCACTTCCCCAACAGCCTCTACAGTTTCCTGGACAACTGGCAATACAGACTAATAAAGGTGGTCATTTTTAATTTATTTACTTTCTATACTTCTCTGAAAGGCAAATGAGTTGGTACAAATGATTTGCACTCACTTGCAAGAGACAGGTCATATGCTTAGTATGTTTTGGGTTTATGCAAAGGATGTAGTACATTATAGTTTTGCTTTATTTTTGGTTTGATTTCTCATACCTTTGGGTGAATCTTTTACATCAACCATAAAATAGGAATAATAAAGCCCAGAATATGTGTGCTCTCTCCTCTCCACTAGAGCGGTTGGGTCCTGTCTGGTAAAACACTAAACAGTACTCTGTGGCCTGGTCGTCAGCACACCTCAGTGACTGGGGCACTGGAGGGAATCTGATCCACTGTGAATTTGGGTGCCGTCCATTACTTCATGACACCTGCATGCCTAATGAGTCCCTGGTGAGCAAGCCAAATTAATTCACTTCTAGAAATGAGCAATGCTCCTACCACTTGTGCAGAAAATCAGCCATGACAGTGCTAAAAAAAAAATTGGAAGCGCCTGAAATTAGAAGTCAGAACTTCGATGTTCAGAGGGGACAAGCACTCCATGCAAACTGGTGTTGCTGGTTTGATGTAAAAACCATTATCTTTCACTTTTTTACTTTTGATAGAGATACATGCGTAACAGAGAAAATATGTCCCTGATTTAAAAAACAACAACAAGGAAAAGATGCTAAATAAATGGACTTAAAATTCAGTTTTGATAGCTGAGAAACAATAGGGAGGGTTTGGGATATATTATGTGAGAGGTGGTCTCTATCCACCTGACGCTATGTAGCAACTCTGCTGGTATTCAAATGTTCAGTTTTCAAGAAAGTTCAGAGATCTAATATTTTAATGAAATCTCTCTATTTTTAAATGTTGAACAGCTGATTCGGGGTCATATTAAGCAGAGGCTGCTAGCTAGTGCCTCACAGATAATTTTTATTTGGCTGCACATCTCTTTAAACTTGAATATTATCAAAATAGAAGACTACATGGATCACTCTGAAAATTTCATTTTCCATGATATAATTTATCTGTGAATTACTGCAGTATGTATTAACAAGGAATTTTATTTCTTAAAAGGCAAATTCTTTAGTTGACTAGTGTTAAACAAAAGAGTGAATGGTTAAAAAAACAAACAAGTTTTAACAGTTATCATATGATACAAAGATATACTACTCTGTGCTACCATACTATGCATAAAAAGGAAGGCAGGGAGAAAGGGAAGGAGGGAGAAAGGAAGGGAAGAAGAGCAGAAGAAAAAAGAAAAAAAAAAAAAACAACACACCATTAACCTGAGCTTGACTCATTCTCTCATTGAGATTTTTGGATAGAAAACTCTACATTTTTTCAAGTATTACCAATTAACAAGTACAACTGGCCCTTCATTACTGGCAGATGCTGTATGTGCAAATTTGCCTACTCGCTAAAATTTAGGTGCATCCCCACTCATGGACATGTGAAGAGGGGCCAAAAATTTGCGTCACCTGATGCTCACATTACCAGCTCAGATCAAATAAGACAATGCTCTAGGTTCTTGATTCAGTTTTCATACTATATAAAAAACAAGTGTCCCTTTCACAATTTAGTGCCATATGTTTTGCATTTTGTTGTTTTGGGGATGACTCAGCTTTCTAAATTGTCTGTCTCCCAAGAGCAGCGCTGAAGTGCTGTGCAGTGCTCCCAAGCTGCAAGAAAGTCACGATGTGCCTTATGGAGAAAATGCATGTGTTCGATAAACTGTGTTCAGGCTTGAGTTATAGTGCTGTTAACTGTGAGTTCAATGTTAATGAATCCATGAGATATACTAGATGAGATGCCTTTAAATACAAACACAAATAAAGCAACGTTACGTATTGATTGGTTGACAAAAATGTAGTGACCAGAGGCTCATAGGAGCCCAACCTGCATTTCTTCTGGGAGCAATGGTTCAGTATTTGCTAATTCAGTCTTCATGGCAACTATTATGTATAGGACATAACTACTGTGGGTAATGAGAACTGACTGTATTTACGTTGCATTAATTCCTTCAAATAGAAAAATAAGGAGGCATTTTTAAATACCACATATATGAAAGTGAAAATGTAACAAAGAAATATTTAAATTATCCTTGAGGAAAATGATCAGCAAACTGCAAATCTCTTCACAGAGGAGTGCAGTGCTGAATGCTTTGATCTGACAAATGTACTCCCTTTCTCCTTCCCACTGTGTGAACATGCACTTAGTATAAGTGACTTACCGACAGAACGTACAACGGTAAGTCTTTCATTTTTCACATGCTTGCTGCACCTAAACTCTGTAGTTTACATATCTAATTATTATTCACTAAGTATTTTACAAAACAGTAAGTCCTGTGTTAGTAGCACACTGATACTGAAGGGGTTCAGAACATGCCACCCCAAAATATACCACTTTAGCATATTAATTACTTTGAGCTGAAGGCGCTTGAGAGACAGGAAAATGCAGGAAGGGTTCTCGGCCCCTCCACTCTTTCATCCTAAACACAGGTCATAAAATTTCCCATGAAAGAGATGCCTTCTCTGCATGGGGAAGAGAACAGTAACATTCTTACTACCAGAGACTGATAGTCGACACCAAAACGGATATGAGGTCTTATACAAACAAACCTACAAAATAACACCTATTTTCCATCAGTTTCCCCCCAATACTTCCTAATCATTGCCCCTCAATTTTCTGCCCCTAGCCCAAGCCCCTTTGTCTTGTCACATCCTTACAATTTATTATTCTTTGTTTAAAATATTTTTGGTGCCTAATGGCTTCTCTGAGTCTTTGTTTTTCTTCTGAAGACTCTCATGTACACAAAAAAATATTAAATAAAATTTGCATGTTTTTCTCCTGTTAATCTGCCGTATGTCCGTTTAATTCTTCGGCCAGCCACAGGCCTCCCCTACATTGTGTAGAACCTCAGATTCCTGGGGAATCACAGAATACAAACCACAGTCCCATTTACATTTCCTATGAGATAAGGCCCAGAATTTTCTTTTTTATTTAGCCATCTGAATACTGCCTGTTTTTTCTGACCTTATAGGAAATAATCTTCTCGACATTTATAACCTAAAAATACAAATTTTACTGAGTCTATCAGAATGGGAATATTAGTCTGCCTACCCTCTAAACCCTAAATTACTTTAAGGCTATAAATAAACTTGAAGTTGACTTCTTATATTTTAAGAATTTTAGATATTCTTTTGTATAATTTATACTTTGAATTTCTCTTCCTAACATAAATCAAGGGTTTCTCTTCAAGAGATCTGGCATTTTCTTTTGAATAAAAGCTTGAGCTACTGAAAATGTTAGAAATCTATTGATGAAACAGCAGAATTTTGTAACCATAAAAAGGGAATATTTTGAATTCAGGAAATATAAGAGCAGACAAATGTCACCAATTCACATTAATTTTAGAAAAGTTTTTCTAGGGGGAGGGGTGCTATTAAGAAAAGAACTGAATTTGGAAACAAGACACATTTTGATACAGTGCCTACATATCCTATTTTCAACTTTCTGCATTTGACATTTTTTACAGTTTAGGTCAATCCTAACAATTTATGCACTTCCCAAGGCATGACAGACATAACACTGTTATAAGTGCTATTCATAGTAGGGCGGGTAAGTCCTTAAAATGTCAATGGTTGAGCTTCTCTTAATGTAGACCTAGAAGCAAAGCACATATCTTCATTCAGGGAGGATAAATGGCATGCTGTGGTAGGAAATTTATTAGAAAATTCAAGTGATACCCAGCTTTCTCATGACCCAAGATGTAGTTGTATCAACAGCATTATGACCATCCCATCAGGCTTCAGAAAAGTGCTGGACCTGAACCCAGAGACCTCAGACCTAACACTTAGGGAAGTCAATTCACTCTCTGCACCTATCACCTATACAGTAAAGAGGAAGGACAGATAACCTCTCAGATTCCCTTCAGCTCCAAAATTAAGCATCTCTTACTCTGGGCAACAAGTTTACAAAGGGCTGTTCATGTATTCTCAATTTTGATTTTTTTTTTAAAGATTTTATTTATTTATTTGAGAGAGAGAATGAGAGAGAGAGAAAGCACATGAGAGGGGGGAGGGTCAGAGGGAGAAGCAGACTCCCCGCCAAGCAGGGAGCTTGATGCGGGACTCAATCCCGGGACTCTAGGATCGTGACCTGAGCCGAAGGCAGTGGCTTAACCAACTGAGCCACCCAGGCGCCCTCTCAATTTTGATTTTAAATCAGATTCTGGAATGGCAGAATTCTGAATTTTAGAATATATTCACATTTCCTAATTATTTCAACACACTAACAATTAGACATTCCCAAAGACAATTTTAAAACATAAAATCCACAAACATTAAAACATTTCCATGGGTGACTACCTTGAACAACCAGCTAAATTTATATAGTGTCAAAATTTGCAGATTAGAGTAAAACTGTTACATTATAAACACTACATATAATTGTCCATATTGTCAATTTTTACAAAGAAAACAATGTTTATTATATGGAAGCTTCCAGAAGTGGAATCTAACAAAATAATTTATAATGATAGAGTAATGATTAATTTATATTCTTATTGCCTTGATAATGTTTAAAGAGACATATAATTAAAAAATGGAATTATTTTCGTTCTAGAACATGGGAACAAAATTACTTATCTGAATAAAGGAAAACATTTTCATGGCTACAAATGCTTGTTGCCAGTGAGAATGAATGTATGACCTTGAGCAGGTATAAAATCAAAGACTTGGCCATATTCAGCTAAATGTCCCTTGTTTCCTCCCTTTCTGCTAGTATTTAGCTTTAACAAAACTGCACAGCTTTTGTTGTAAATATTAAAGATACATTTTTTCATATCTATCTTTCCTACTAAATCAAGGTAAGGATTTTGTATCTTTAGTGTCATTAACCCTGGTTAACAAGCCACAGACAGATTTAGTGAAAACTGACAGGATTCTAATTCCTGCTTTATAGCCTGATAGCTACAGAGCCTTAGTAAGTTACAAAGCTTCTCTAAGCTTCAGTTTCTTTGGTTGTCAAAAGGTGAGGGCAATCACATAGTGTACTTATACAACTGTGAAAGTGGATGAGTTAATAAATGTAAAACATTGAAAACAATATCTGGTACATTGTAAGCTGCTAATAAACATCAGCTTTCATTACTGTCATATATTGGGTTGTTGTTTAATTGATTTGAAATACTGAATATTCTAATCCACCCACTTGGCCCCATTGATTCAGGGCTGGAAGAACAGGCTTATATTATTACAGTAGCATCAAGGATTAAGGATAAATTTAAGTGCCATGCTTGGTGACTATAGGACCCTCCCTACTTACTGTTCTGTTATGCTGCTTTCACTCATGTAGCTTATTTTGTTCCCCAGTGAGGCAGGCAGCAAAATGTAGAGAAATAAAGTGAAAGGGAAATAACAAGTGATTCCATCTATTCTGTGTCTTCTCTTTGATGTACTAAATAACATTTCGGGGCAAACAAGCATTTTGGAGGTCTGGCACAGCCCTCTCACTATGAGGTATAGAGTGAGGGCAGCTGTCTTATCCATACAACATCAGATAAAAAATTTCAAACTGACACCTGAACGCAAGGCCCTCATTCATGATTATGTCCATGGCAGCATAACATACGCCAGAATTTCTGTATAGGTCATGGATTTTCTATCCAGAAAGCAACTAATATTTATTGAATAAAAGAATTCACTATCACAACATCTGGTTGAATGTATGCATTAAGTGTAACCTCTTTTTTATACATTTAAATTTACCAAATTTAGTCTAGATTTATAACAAAGTAGACTTGCTTTCAATTTTTGTATTTTTATAACTAAATTTGATGAGATTCTGAAGAGTTCAAGATGGAAGAAAATGTCTCAATTGCTAAGTCACAACGCTGTGGTTAAGAATATATTAGCTAAATCAAGTTAAAATAAAACAAAAAGTGCAAAGTTTCAGACATTTGGGAGAACAGCCAGACAAAAATGTTTTTCTCAGTGGCTCTGCTGTAAGCGGCGGTGGGTGCTATTTATAAAGGTTTTATACATAGCCATGTGAAGACCTGTAAGAAGAGCATTTATAGACATCAACAGGCAGAGAGAGAAAAGCATTGAAGTCTGGTGCTGGTGAAGATACCAGGATATAATATATATACAAAAATCGTCCTTACACCGCTTACATCTAGTGCTAGGGCTGGCTAATGATTTCAAAACCTCCAATGAAAATGGACATTTCTCTAGGGTGTCCTTCCGTTTCAGTGACTGTCCACTCCCCTCTCGCCCATTCGGCACAAAAATAGACACAACTGCAAAGTATCTGATAAAAGAATTCACATTAAGACATACGTATTTAAGGATACTTAAAGTTTTAAAGACTTTAATGGAAACAGTACTTAACTCAAAGTAAAGAAATACTACAAAGGAAGCTCGAGGCCCCAGAGAACAGTTAAGAAAACAGTAACTCAACTGGAAGCAAAGCTCCCGGAGTCTTCGAAGTTCCACCACGCAGACAGCAACCACCAACAATGGTAATGGGAAGAGATGCACACACACTCACACCTACTGGTGCCTCCTTCCTCCCAATGACAGCATCCTCCCAATCACAACAGAAGCAAGAATAAAATCACCCCCTACCCCCATAGGAGGAGATAACAGAGGCAACAATTAACCCCATCGGACTTTTTAAATTTCTGTGCTACACTTTACAGAGGTTTTGCCTATACTTTTTTTGACAATTTTTTATCCTATTAAGGATGAAATCTGTTCTTTCCCAGACAAAAATTATTTGATAGAGTTACAGGAAGGAGGATGCAGAAATTAAATATTTTCTGTGGGTATGTCAAAAAAAAGCACAGTCAAAAGATGTAATTCTATTATTAAGGGCAACAATACTAAGTTGCCTTGTTATTTTCTCTTATCAGTGTCACTCTTGCTTCTTTATATCTATTTTCTTCTTTGTTTCGTACTCTTGTTCCTTTTCTTTAAATTCATTCTTCAAACCTCTCCTCGTTCAAAACTCATTAAGCCAAGAGGTAGCCTTTTTTTTACTACTTAAACAATGTGATTCACTATTTTCATTATATTCCCATTAAAATGCCCCTTTAATAATATCCCTATTAAATGTTTCTTAGAGTTTATGCCATTGATTAGTATTAAAGCTGAAAACATTATAATGAATTTTCTTAGAACTTCCTGTAGGAAACTGCTTTTGGTGGCATGCCTCATTGGATTTCCTATCATTTCAAGGTGTGTTACAATGAGGCTCCAGGATTTAAAGGCAAATTTATTTTGACTACTGTTTGACTTACAGAACTTTTTTGTGTATGTAACAGCTATATAATTTCTATAGAAACACACTGAGCATTTGGATTGCAGATGCAAATGATCTGCTCACTGCTACTGATCATCTATGTCTCCAGATCACTGCATCAGAAGATGACATGCAAGAGTTTCTGAAGAACATAATGGGTAGCAACACACTTATAAAATGATTAGGCATAAAAAGAATTTAAAAATATATAATCAGCTCTGAAGGACTGGCCAGATGACATACAGTAAAACTTTTACATTTTTACAAAAATCTATGGATTTCTAGCTCTTACAAACAGCAAGTGTATGGTTGTAGGAGAGGTATCACCTATCATATTGTTTTCTAGACCAGAAAAAAGGGATAAAGACAAAGATAATAGTAGGAGATGAATAACAAAGTCATTAAAGATGCTCTGTTTCAATGCTTTTCTTAAGTAAATTATTTGTATTTCTTAAAGATTATTTTATTTGTTTGAGAGAGAGAGCAAGCATGGGGAAAAGAAAGCAGGGAAAGGGAAGAGGGAGAGAGAGAATCTCAACCAGACTCCCCACTGAGTGGGGGAGCCTGACGCAGGGCTCAATCCCAGGACCCTGAAATCATGACCTGAGCTGAAATTAAGAGTTGAACACTTAACCAACGGAGTCACCCAGTCGATTTTATAAGACTGTATATCTATAAATACTCAAACTGTTGAGTTAATGGACAGCAAAGAATTAAATTATCAATAATTCATCAATATAAACTTGACTTGAAGTATTAAATGGCATGGCTACATTTTGGCTAGCCCACAACCCCATACTCACAAAAAACTGTATAATAATCACTACTTTTAATCCTAAAATGAGGTAGCCTGCTCTCTGTTGCTCCAAGTTCAGCCAATGGTTCACTTCAACACCATAAATACATACATACAAAATATACAAATATTTATACACATATAGACACATATATACTTATATGTATATGTATACACACACAAACACATAAATTTCAATGAAATGATTGTCTTTCCTGCTTGAACAGACCCATGAATAATGATCAAGGGTCACTGTGAACTGTAGTCTGCCAGTTTTAGAAACATTTTTATTCTAAAACTATTAACTAGAAGCTGCTGATCCCCTAGTTCCCTTCTTTTTAGGGCACCAGCATATGAACCATCTCATCCGGTTTCCTTCTGGTGGCACAAGCCAAGCACAGACAACTACCGCTGTGGCAGAGCAGCGTCAACAGACATCAGCACAACATAGGGCTTCATCTAAACAGGAGCTTACAGGGGCGCCTGGGTGGCTCAGTCAGTTAAGCATCTGCCTTCGGCCCGGGTCACAATCTTGGGATCCTGGGATCCACCCTTGCAAAAGACTCTCTTCTCAGTGGGGAGTCTGCTTCTTCCTCTTCCTCTGCCCCTCCTCCCCCCGTCATGTTCCTACGCATTCTCTCTCTCAAATAAAGAATAAAATTTAAAAATAAAATGAAAATTACATTTAAAAAATAAAATAAACAAGAACTTATAATATTCCTATTTTAACAAGTTTCCTTTAATAAATTAGGATTAGTTATTGTCCTGTTTTTTTACACGGTAAGTGGTTAAGAGTGCTCATTTTGGTTTTGGCACAGACTCAAGAGAGAAAAACACAGATTGCAGTTCTTAAAGGGAAAAGACAGATCCTATGTTAGAATATGGAGTGAATCCTATAGGAGCTGATGAGGAACAAAGAGACAATGACCTATGTTGCTGAATAAAGGCCTCTCAACTACCCACTTGTGGGTCGACTTTCTCATACATTCATAACCATTTATTCAGTGCAGCTTCAATATCACCTGACTATGCAGCATTACCTGAAATCATGAAGACTATTTCTTTGTGAAAATCACACTTTGTGGTTCTTGAATCTTAGCATTATAGTGTGTTCAATATCTGTCTCCTCCACTAGACTACATATTCTTTGAAGGCAGGAATTCAGAAATTTCATTTTGTTGAGTATGCAACTATATTGATTTCATATGAAATAAAATTTAAGTGTTTGTTTAATATGTGAGGGGAAGTTAAAAATGCTGTGGGTAATCTTTCAAGTTCTTTTCATTTTCGTTTGCATCATTTCAATCTTTCTCACCTTTTGGCATACTTAGCTAAAGTCGACACTTGCCTGTGGATGCATGAACAGGCTGGGAGAAACTAGGGAAAAGGAAGGTGTCTGAATTGACTGAAAACATACAGCAAGACTGTGATCACTAGCTGACAAGAGGCAGAAAGATAAGAAATGATCCAGACTTGAATGATATAAAAATATACTACTCTATGCTATCATAAAACTATACAAATGCACTTTCGTTGTTATACGCAAACAATGAATCATGGAACACTACATCAAAAACTAATGATGTGGGGCGCCTGGGTGGCTCAGTCGGTTAAGCGACTGCCTTCGGCTCAGGTCATGATCCTGGAGTCCCGGGATCGAGTCCCGCATCGGGCTCCCTGCTCAGCGGGGAGTCTGCTTCTCCCTCTGACCCTCCTCCCTCGCATGCTCTCTGTCTCTTATTTTCTCTCACAAATAAATAAATAAAATCTTTAAAAAAAAAAAAACTAATGATGTAATGTATGGTGATTAACATAACATAATAAAATAAAAAAAAAAGAAATGCAACAGAAAACAAAAACTATACAAATGTAGGATATTAGTTGAAAAAATAAATATTTTTATAGATACTCCTGACCTTCTAATTGCATTTGCTGACCACTGTAGACACAAAGGTGATTTTTTTCTATTGTTTCACGTATGCATTAATTTATTAACTATTTAATTTATTCACTTAGTCAACATTTATTAAGTTTCTCCTTTACGATGGGCAAAACACTGGGGGCACAAAGATTAATATGACATATAAACCAAATCTAAAGTGCAAAAAATAAATCCATGTACCTTTGCAAGAATTAAAACATTTTTACCTTAAATAATCTATCCAATGTTTCCATAGTGGGAGATTACCTTGAAACACTCATTCCCTTATACTTAATACCTCTAAGCATAGTGACAGGATGGTTTTGGAAATATGCACAAATCCAAAGGATCATGTTTGTAACATACAAGAAGAGGCTAGGGAGAGATCTGGTTATAATATCAATAACCTTCTGATCAGGGGTATATGTGACCTAGCTGGATGTATCTCATGTTCATCAGACCTCTGTAGACTAAATAACCAATTAATAGAAAAGAAAGCATGTAACTATAGGGGAAAGAAAAGAAGTATAATTTGAATTCTGATCCTACTACTCACTAACATGGTGGCCTTTTATAAGAAATATCACTTTTCTGGGGTACCTGGTGGCTCAGTCAGTTAAGTGTCAGACTTTTGATCTCAGCCCAGGTTTTTTTTTTTTTTTTTTTAATATTTTTATTTATTTATTTGAGAGAGAGAATGAGAGAGAGAGAGCATGAGAGGGGGGAGGGTCAGAGGGAGAAGCAGACTCCCTGCCGAGCAGGGAGCCCGATGTGGGACTCTATCCCGGGACTCCAGGATCATGACCTGAGCTGAAGGCAGTTGCTTAACCAACTGAGCCACCCAGGAGTCCCAATCTCAGCCCAGGTTTTGATCACACGGTAATGAGGTCAAGCCCTGTGCACTGAGCCTACTTAAAAAAAATGAAATATCACTTTTCTGAGACCTTGTTTATTTTTTTTTTAAGATTTTATTCATTTATTTGAGAGAGAGTGAGAAGAGTATGAGCAGGGGGAGGGGAAGAGGGAGAAGCAGACTCCCCACTAAGCAGGGAGCCTGACAGAGGGCTCAATCCCAGGACCCTGAGATCATGGCCTGAGCCAAAGGCAGACACTTAACCAAATGAACCACCCAGGCACTCCTCTGAGCCCTAGATTTAAAAATATGTAAAATACATGTTATTAATAACACATGAGAATAATCATCTGGGGTTACAAACACTGAATGTGAAAAGATAAACAGATGGTGAATCTTGAAAAATAGAGGCTACATAATCATTGTTGTGTTTGATGTTATCATTTTTATCATTAACACCACACAGACCATACTCTATTTTTCATCCATTAAATGCCTCCTATTGGACAACCCAAAAAGTCAGGATGTACAGTATTTAGGAAGATGAAGGGTGTAGCTCTTCTGAATGTTTGTCACAGGAGCTACATCTCCAAGTACTTGTCCTACTACCTGAGGGATGAGGAGTCAGCTCTTTAAGACCCATGGTATGGTAGCTGGATGCATGGACCCTAGAATTGGTGTGTTTGGGTTCATGCTGAGCTCTACTACTTTCTGGCTGTTTGATCTTGAGGATGTTATTCAACCTCCCTGTGGTCTCAGTATCCTTATCTATTAAGTGGGAATAATAACACCCACTTCCTAACATAGTGAGGGTTAAATGAGTCAAAACACATGAAGTCTCTATAACAATGATTAGAAAATACAATGCATCAAAATATGTCAGTTATGTTTTACAGAGGACAGCACAGGGTAAGTTAAGGTTTAGGATCAAACCAAGAGAGAAGAAAGAAGATATAAATTAGAGTAGATAGTAAAACATTTTTTTTAATAAAAGAAAAATGAGGGGACACAGAATAAGGTTGTCTGTGTTAAACCACTGTGGCCAGGGGATTTATGGCTTCTACCTGGACTATAGCCAAAATGGAACCTGCAGACATCAAGCAAGATCTGTTAAGAAGTACAGAAGTACAGAACACCAAGGTGATAGAGCTTTAAAAAAATCTGTGCTTTCAACAGCGTCAGAATTCCCTGTATAATCAGTAACAGCTTATCAAGCATGAGATGGGAGAAAAACAATCATCGGGACTCCAGATGGAAATGTTTAATGCATATGCAGTTTACAGGATGAATATAAATTGCAAACATGGTGGGTTTTGGTTAATCTGCTGAATAAAAAAATATTGAATTTGTTCTACTTTAATTAATGACTAACTGAATATTTGATACAGCAACATGCTTAACTCTTTCACAGAAAGTTAACTACTAGTGATTTGGCAGATAAAATTGGCAATGGCAGTGTTATTTTCCTTACCAATGTAATTCTTTCAGAGTATATTCTGCAGCAGAGGTGAAATCTTAGATGCACTGCAATCTATGCACTCTGCAATGATGATAAAATATATGTTGATTTACCTAACTACATAAACTACACTACAAGAATATAAGAAGAATATAAGTATCATTTAAAATGTTTAGCATACCTGATCAAAGGAAGGAAGGTAAACCAGATGCCATGGGCAAGAGGAACAGGTACTTAATATCCTCTATTATTCAGTAATAAAAAGCCCAACGAATACCTACTTCTCTATCTGTAGCCTTTTTATATTATAGCCATATTTTTTTAAAAAGATTTTATTTATTTGACAGAGAGAGTGAGAGAGCCCAAGCAGGGGAAGTAGCAGAGGGAGAGGAAGAAGCAGGCTTCCTGCTAAGCAGGGAGCCTAACACGGGGCTCGATACCAGGACGCTGGGATCACAACCTGAGCCAAAGGCAGATGCCTAACCGACTGAGCCACCCAGGCACCCCTATAGCCATACTTCAATTGTATATATTTTACATTTATTTAGGACTTGCTTTATATTCCAACACCTTTGTAGATATTAGTTTATCTAATCCTATAATATAGGTACTAACATTATTCCCATTTTACAGGTGAGAGAACTAAGGCACAGAGAGGTTTAATTAACTCGCCCACTACAGTTACAAAATAGCAGGGCTGGGATTTGAAACTAGTATGCTCCAAAGAACTTCTATACTCAAACACTACACTGAAGCACCTATCTAGATAGTAGCCAAAATGGAAATTACAGACATATATGCATTTAATATGTATCCACTGGCAATAATCACAAAAGATTAGAAAGAGTCAGAAAATGTTTTACCAGTAGATTAAGTTTCGGGGAATATGAGGATTTTGCTTCACCCTAAGAGTATGAAATTATCCATCAACACTGTTGCTTTGAGACTTTTCCTCTTGTGACATTAGGGGAAACTAATCATAAGCCCATCTTTTGTTTTCACTGAACAAAATGTGCAAATAAAAAAAAAGCACGGAAGTTAATCATAAGTGCTTTCGCTTTCTTCAAACACTAAAGGGAGAGGAATTACAACCACCTATCATTATACAACCAAAGATGCAAATGCAGGTTACCTTTATAAGGAAACAAAGGAGAACAAATCAGGTTGTTTCATTTTTAAAAAAGGAGACAGATTAAAATCTGAGCTATAGAAACAATTGAGCTTAGTTGAAAAACAATGAAAAAAATTAATACTCTATTTTCTCAAACTGAAAGTAGTTGTTTTAAGAAGCTGAGTGATAAAATATTTTCTAAGTAACTCAATTAGAACATCTAATGCCAGAAGTATCATTGGAAGTAAAAGAAGCAATTGTGTTTTAAAGAAACTCAGGAGACTAATACGACATTGCTTATTTGCCAGCTGACGGGTTATTGCTATACATTTGCAGTATCTGCCATTAGAAGAACTAGCTATTTTAAAATGTAAATAGTTAATTTGACATTGACAGTGCTGGTTTACTTATTTGGTTTATAAATCCTGCATTGCTTTCTGTAGTAAAGTCAGAACTTCTATTAAAATGGAAAATATAAACAGCCTAAATATTTATATTATTCACTGACATCCTCCATAATATTAATGAAATTTAAACTGACAAGAAAGAAGTAACAAAGAACAACATCCAATAGTTTTGGTTGTTTAGTTGTTTTTTCATTATTAAAAATCACATTTTGGGGTGCCTGGGTGCCTCAGTCGGTTAAGCGCCTGCCTTTGGCTCAGGTCATGATTCCAGAGTCCTGGGATGGAGTCCCATGTCGGGCTCCCTGCTCAGTGGGGAGTCTGCTTCTCTGCCCCTCCCCTGGCTCGTGCACACACACACTCTCTCTCTCAAATAAAATCTTTTTAAAAAATCACATTTTCGGGGCGCCTGAGTGGCTCAGTCATTAAGCGCCTGCCTTCGGCTCAGGTCATGATCCCAGCATTCTGGGATCGAGCCCCACATCGGACTCCCCGCTCAGCGGGAAGCCTGCCTCTCCCCCCTCCACTCCCCCTGCCTGTGCTCCTCTCTCACTGTGTCTCTCTGTCAAATAAATAAATAAAATCTTTAAAAAAAAAAATCACATTTTCTTACCACTAGATATGCAGTAGATTCAAAAAAACTTTGATTTCATTTATAAATCTATTCACTTAACATGATCATATTAAAAACTTTATGCTATTTAATACATTCACATACTACTATTATTGTTAGTTTGGAATGCATTAAAGACATGATCTTACTAATTCTCACAATATTACCCAAAAAGGCAAGAAGTACCAGAATTCTTGGTGATAAAACTTTTGTACTAGGTAGAGCTCGAAGGTGGAATGCCTTCTATTCTAGTCTGCTCTTCATGCTACCATTTTCATTTAAAATTTTTTAAAGTTTTAGATAAATGGGTATATAAAAGTAAAGGGAGTTCAAGCAATGCAACAGTCAAGAGAATGCAGACCTTAGGTTAAATTGACACCCTGTATAAGAATAGGATAATGACACCTCTCAGCTAGTAATTTCAGCCAAGTGTGCAATCAAATACTGTTTATCCACACAAAATACATATCCATTTACCTAAGTGGAACATTTACATTTAAAGTAAGATTTATGAGTGGATTCTTATACCCATATATTACTATTTCCTCTACAGTCAACTCAGAAGTTTCAAAAAGGTGAAGAGTCGTTTTTAAATTTGCCTATATTCAACATCACAGAATAAAAAATTGGGGGCATTTGAAAACTTCATTAAACAGACCAGGCATATATCTCTCAATCTCAAGTCAATGCACATGAACAATGTGTGCCCCCAAAGAGCCTGATTATAAATGCAGTGCCTTCATATACAAGAGGAAAAAAATGCTTCAGAAGGCACAAAACCTCTTTAGATGTGCCAAGCACAACTATTACAATAGGTCAAGCTTGGAAATCTCACATCTGTAGGTTTGAGAATTCTTTACTGTAATCTCACTTTCCATACAAATCTATTCACAGGGGTACCTGGGTGGCTCAGTCAGTTGGGTGTCTAACTTTTGATTTTCATTTAGGTCATGGTCTCAGGGTCCTGGGATCAAGCCCCACGTTGAGCCCCATGTCGGGTTCCCTGTTCAGCAGGGAGTCTTCTCGTCTCCCTCTACCTCTCCTCCTGTTCATCACAGGCATTCATTCTCTCTCTCTCTCTTAAATGGGTAAATAAATCTTTAAAAAAAATCTATTCACAAAAAAATATATAACAAAACACAAACCCCCTGACCTATAATGTACTTTTATTTCAAGGAACCATAATAATATCATCATAAAGAACAATTCTGAATTTTGATTGTATTTTGAGCTATCTAGTTTCACTGGCACACTTCTATTATATCATTCCACTGATACAAGTTACCATACAAAGTATTTGGAAAGAAGGATAAAAAGCAAATTTCCTACATCCGAAGGGGCTCTTAAATTATGAACATGAATTGTAAATGGGATCGACTCCTTAATTTCTCTTTCTTCTGTCTTGTTGTTGGTGTATAGGAATGCCACTGATTTCTGTGCATTGATTTTATATCCTGCCACTTTACTGAATTCCTGTATGAGTTCTAGGAGTTTTGGGGTGGAGTCTTTGGGGTTTTCCACATAAAATATCATATCATCTGCAAAGAGTGAGAGTTTGACTTCTTCTTCGCCGATCTGGATGCCTTTTATTTCTTTTTGTTGTCTGATTGCTGTGTCTAGGACTTCTAATATTATGTTGAATAGCAGTGGTGATAGTGGACATTCCTTCCGAGTTCCTGACCTTAGGGGGAAAGCTCTCAGTTTTTCCCCATTGAGAATGATATTCGCTGTGGGTTTTTCATCGATGGCTTTTATGATATTGAGGTATGTACCCTCTATCCCTATACTCTAAGAGTTTTGATCAAGAAAGGATGCTGTCCTTTGTCAAATGCTTTTTCTGCATCTATTGAGAAGATCATATGGTTCTTGTTCTTTCTTTTATTAATGTATTGTATCACATTGATTGATTTGTGGATGTTGAACCAACCTTGCAGCCCAAGGATAAATCAGATACCTAGGAATAAATCTAACCAAAGAGGCAAAGAATCTGTACTCAGAAAACTATAAAATACTCATGAAAGAAATTGAGGAAGACACAAAGAAATGGAAAAACATTCCATGCTCATGGATTGGAAGAACAAA